>NW_005841869.1:2312957-2317637 GCF_000455745.1 Alligator sinensis
CTGGGACCAAGAAGTTAAAATCATTTTGCTTGTTTGTTTTGGGGTTTGTTTTTTTCCCTTCTTTTCTTTCTGGAAGAGACAGAAAGTCTCCAGTTTCAAATTCTTCAACGGTCTAGAAAAATAAAAGATTAGCGATATAGATTGCTGACCTTTGGGAATGCTCAGAACTGCAGAGCGGTCCTGGAGTTCCAGAAGCATAATATTGAGCACACATAATCCAATGCATCAATCACCATCTGAAATCAAATCTATCAGGAACCTTCCAAAGCTGCACTTTGCAAACGGGTTTGTTTAAAAATAGTTCTGTATTAAACAAAAAAAAGGAGGCAAAATACTGAAAGCTACATCCATACAAGCAGATCAGGGTTACAGCTTCTTCTGCTTCACAAACCCTACTCCCAGGTGATGTAGGGACTGGGAAATAACCAGTGTCCCAAAGGACTAGGATGTCGGGGAGAACAGGCTGCAGGAGGAGAGCCAACTTGTACAGGCGTGACTGACAAGGAAAAGGAGGCAGGGAAACATCAGCGTGTTTCTTGTTCTGGCTTCCACACAGACTCAAAACATCCCCTATCTTTAAATGGAGACGGTAACGCTTGCTCCTTTTGTGGGAATTTATTTATTTATGCATTTATTGAGCTACAAAGAGCAGTCCCAGGTTTTCCAGAATTTGATTCTAGCCAAAGGTAAAACTGCTGCTTTTACTGCTGACAGTACCAGAGTGCCAGAAGTCTTCTACTTTGCCTTTGGGCTGGGTATCAGGAGCCCTTTCCTTACACTAATTTTGACAACTGTGTTCTCACCCTTGTGTCTCATGCACCTGCAGAAGCTGCAGAGTTGTGTACAGATGCGGGTTCAAAGCAAACCAAGCTACTTTATTTTTGGAAATGACTAACTTTGCCCCAAAAATAAAGCAGCAAGCAATCTGGCCTTCTTCCTGCATTTGTTTTGTGGCTTTTGCCATATTTACCCACTCACAAGTACTACTGACACTTAAAACTTACACTTACATGACAGGCAGATCGCAACACTGGCACTCCGTTTTGTACAGGGGAAACCGAGGTCTGAAAAAAATTACGACACACAGCAAAGTTGGAGTAGAATCTAAATCTGTCTAGTCCCTTTTACAGCTTCACCATGAGACCAGTCCAAAATGGATAAGGCTCTTCCCTTTTTACAAGATCACAGGCTTTTCCTTCTGGTTTTTTGTTAACCATAAAAGGGAGATGAAGCTACCTGACTAAAGCTGTCTTTGCCCTTATTCCCAATTTTCGAAGCAGTGGTCATAACCTAGCTTGACAGTCACATGAAGTAAACATTACTACCTAGATGAGCAGAGTGCCATAACCTGGAGGTCCGGTTATCACGCAGAAGCAATGCTGCCTTTCAAGTTGCGCTACACCTGTGTGTGCAGACTCACCTGAGCCTCCTAAAAGCAGTCAGCCATGACATCTGGCTAGAAAAACCAGCTAAACAGCTGTCTGCTCAGGTGTGGACAGCACAGCTGAAGAAACAAAACACAGCCAGCCCATTTGTTAAGTCCAATTACCTTGGTGCCAAGACAGGAGATCATGAGGCATTACAACATAGCATAGCTGCACAGTCAGGCACTCTTAGCTGTCCTAATGCATGCTAAACATGGACTACTGAAAAACAAGCGTCCATCAGGAAGAATTTTTCCTCTTCTCTTTTCCTCGATTTACCCTACTATTAGGGTAAGAGCAAAGGAGCCGGGAGCAGAGGTGGAGGAAAACAAAAGCACTAACTTTTCATTCAATCTTCGTACCTTGTGTCTTTATGAAATTACTTCAGCAGAAATTGAAGACGACGACAATGGTGAGACTTGCTAGGGTCCTTCCTAATGGAGATCCCACTTCACTCCCTAGCTGTCTTGCCATTTGAGCTGATGCTCCTTCAGCATGAGGGAAGTGGATTTGCTGGCAATCCAACCCAAGGTGGAAAAACTGGATGACTGATGCCTCTCTAAAGCCAGCCCTCCCTGGCTCCATACTGCACAACAGCCACAGAATTTACTACCCTAAGGAATTACACACTACTCAATTTGGGGGTCCCAAGCATCTCTCCATTCCCCTATAGGGTCTCCCTTCCACCCCCCCTATTTCAGAAGTCCCCTGCAACTTCCACAAACCTCCCTTGGCCCCATCCCCTCCAGCCAAGTGTCTCCCAGAGCCCTCCTCTCATACCAGGGTCGGTCCCCCCCCCAACTAGGAGTTTAAAACTTACTGTATTACAAAAAGGCCAGCAGAAAGATCCCTTCCAGGCAAACACGAACTTTCCCTAGCTCAGCTGACAGCCGAGTTGCATGTCAAAAGGAAAAACAGGATCCTGTAACCGAAGGAAGATACCTGCACCTACTCATGAATGGGTGAACAGCCAACTTGCCTTTCTGCCGTCTCCGTACTCAGCCAACACAGCAGGACAGACGTCCCCACTCAAAATTCTGCATCCAGTGCACAAATACTGAAGCCTGGTGGATCTGCCTCATGCCACAACTGGAAAAACTAGATGTGCAGGTTGTGTCTCATAGGTCTGTCCACTCCCTGTCCCCAACCCTATCACAAGGAAGCTGGAGAAACACTACCCATTATCAATACCCTGGCTAGGTCTGGGCTATTAGCTGCATGTAAGCCACTGCTGTTTAAGTCTGAGTCCAAGGGCCAATTAAACATGAACACACATTGTTCAGCACTTTGACACTAATAAAGACCAGAACAAGAGCCAGGCATCACCATTAGCTTTGAAGGCCGATGCACAGACATTCAAAGACACAGTGCTGCTCACCTGAGCTGCAGAAGGGGTACAGAGTTGGGTCCCTGAGCCTTGCTCTGCAGACTGCAACATGAACACAACCTCGGCTTTGTTCCAGAGACGGAGCCCCCACAGAATGCTTTGCTAGAGTTAAGAGCTGCACAATTTCCTTGTAAACTGAAGTGAACCCTGTCCTCCCTGATCCACAAGGATTGCTTTGTGTTCTTTCACCCCGAGAGGCAGCACCTCCCTGGCCCAACAACATATGTAGTACAGAAGTCCAGTGTCATGCACAGTAAATGGAAAAAGAACTCTAAGTCAAGGTTTAATGCCATTTTGCACATGCTAATTTGCCTGCAATCTCCTTCACTGACACCAGGAAGAAGCACCTGAATGTAACATCCTGGCCTGCAGTCCTCTGCTGGGTTTTATACCCCTCATCCTCCTTCTTACGTAACAGAGGAGACAACGTCCAAGCAAAAGGTTAAGTTTGCCGAACCGGTTAAATAATTTACACAGGCAACGCTTTGGCTGTTTTAGGAATAAGAAAAACAGAACAACCCCAAATCCTACAGCCAGCAATATAAACTCTGCAGGGGCAGACCTCTTACACTGCCTCACTGACCTAGAAACACCCTGGGATTTATTGCAACCTGCCGCAGAATGCTCTTGATCTCTGAGTGGAAACGGACTGTGGAACATTAGAGTTGCAGGGGATGCGATTCTATTACTGGTGTAATCAATCGTACCAATTCGGGCCGTCTAACTTGAGAATTAGCTACAGTGAACACCACCTCTGCAAGAACTGGCATATCCCAGTGTCAGATAAGGATGATCACTCAAAGCATTAGGTTGACATTTGTATTTACTATGTAAAAACAAGACCAAAGATGCTCCTCCTGGAAAAAAGCCCCAGAAGCCCTAAAGATGAGAAGGGAAAAACCCTTTCAACCCAAATTGCCCATTCTTTCTGCCATACAGGACTATTCCTAATAGTGCATTGGCAGTTTCTCACTCTATGAGCTCATTTACTGTTAAGTCAAATGTCAAATTGAGCTTGAGCCATTATTCCTTTCTGTACTAACCTTCAGGAAGTTTCAAGTCTAACATTTAATGGATTTTGTTTTCTAAAATTTCACAGAATCCAGTGCCCTCTCACAATTACCCAACAGCAACTTAATCTTCCCCCCACAAAGATGTTTAAATCCACTTAATCTTTCAATAAAATCAATTCAAAGTAAATGTGGAATACAAAACTTGCAACATTAAATTTTAATTTACTGTGGTAGCTAATTATTGGGATACCCAATTCTAATTATTTTTAAGCATACAATTTAGAGTAGTTTTCCCCTATGTACATTACACATGGTAGAGAAAGCCCTTGTAAGAAAAGCTTTGTACTATTGGTACACAAACCTCAAGTCAGATAAATTAGAGCCTAGTAAAACAACATATCATTTGCATTTTGTTATGTCAATCACAAGCAGCATCTTGAGGCTCTTTAAGACTAGTCTGCCAAACCACAATGTAAAAAAAAAAAAACAACCCCCAAAAATACCAAATAAAAAAATAAACAACAAAAAAAATCATCAATCAGCAGATGAAAAAAAGGCCAGTGCCTTGGCAGCCCCTGGGTGTCACGAGTGGAACCCATGTACAGGATCAGGCGCAGAACAGGCCACAGCAGAAGTGCTCATGGCGCAGCCCTGTCGGATTCCAGCGCACCTGCAAATCCTGCTAAATACCTTGTCACAAGGACACGAAAAGGCAGGCAGGCAGGCACAGAATTCCTGCTTTCAGACCATAGAGCCAGAGGCCGAGAGGGTCACAGCCGAAGCTCAGGAAGGACAGTCAGAATCACTTGGCTCTGCACTTTACGTACCTCCCAGTGGCAGGGATGGAACACCCCTT
>NW_005841869.1:2317668-2318351 GCF_000455745.1 Alligator sinensis
ACCCCTCTCACACGTATTACAGCTGGCAGCAGCGCTAGTGTAGATGGCACCGTGCTGACATTTCCATTCCAATTGTTACGGCCACCAGCAGGAAGTTACAGAAAGGCTGGCATCGATGGCACATCGAGCAAAAAGAGAACGCAAGCTCATCCAGCACGACCAAGACAGATCCAGCCTCCTTGCAGCCCGTTTTCATTCCCTGGCTCTTGGGACACAGTACGCAACAATAAGGTAGATCGGGTACAAAATGAAATCCCGACATGCAAAGGTGCAGCTCAGCTATGTCACAGGTCAGGATTCCCCCTGCCCTGCGTGTTAAAGGGACGTCAGCCTGACATCTGTCAGTTTCAAAACAACGCAAAGAAAGGGGCGCGCAAACGCAGGCAGGAGGAGTGCGGCCTGCCTGGGTCCCTGTGCTGACCACCCAGGCTTACACCCGCTAGCCAAGACTTCCTTTCCCCACACAACGGCGTGCTACTTCTGCAACTCTAGGAACGGCCAAGTTTAACTCCAGACGCCTCTTCTGCCAACTGTCCGTTCTTCCTTCGGTGCTGGCACCGCTATTTTGATGTGGATAGCCTGTAACCTCAAGGATGGCAAGTCCTTTATTCCCCACTCCACAGGCCAGCTTATTTGATCTTCTCTAGTCTTCATAATCATCCAGTAAGACGCCAGTGACAGAG
>NW_005841869.1:2318382-2319043 GCF_000455745.1 Alligator sinensis
ATTCCCCCCCCAGATCTTTCCCACACTTCACCCACAGCTGTTTTCACAACGCTGTCTGTACGACTTGAGGTTTCCTACATTTTACAGATTTTGAGAACCTCACTCGCTCTCGTTCAACCCTCTTTACGTAGCCTGGAAAGGGGGGAGACGGGAGGTCGCTGCTAAGGCAGGGGACGTTTTATTTTTGGAAGCCACGAGCCGTCCCAGAAACAACCCGAGAGCGATAGCCGCCCGGACACCTGCCCGCTGGGCTGCGCTCGGACCGGCGCAGCACAGTGGAGGAGACGCAGCTCAGCGAAGCCCGGCTACGTTTCTTAACGTTCACCCCCTGCGTTTAACCGGGCGATGCCCCGTCAGCCTTCTCGCAGCCCGCTGTCACCCCCCGGCTCCCGGGACGCGGCACGCAGGGGGATCAGGTACCGGGTTAAATCCGGAAACGCAGCCCGACTCACGAAACGGGCTGTGCCTTGCCGGGTCCCAGTTCGAGCGCGGCGGGCTTTTATTTCGTTTCGCGTCTTCGCAGCTGCGGGAAACCTCTGTCCCGGGGACCCGAAACGGCTCCCCACTGGGGAGGGGAGGGGAGGGGAGGGGAGGTCGGATCCCCACCCCCGCAGGTGACCCGCCAGCCCTCCCCTCCGGCCTCCCCTCCGGCCTCCCCTCA
>NW_005841869.1:2319489-2325383 GCF_000455745.1 Alligator sinensis
GGCTGCTTTTTTTCCTCCCCCCTTCTCTCTCACGTACGCCTTTTCCGTAGTTGAGGGGGCCTTTTGTACGCCAGCTCCGCGGCCTGCGCGCGGCCCTCACGCGACTCCCGGAGCAGGGGCCTTGAGGAGCAGCAGCACGGGTACAGGTACGAGGGCTGGGGCTGCGGTGTCTTACAGGGGAAGGGTCCCAGGGCAGGCCCGTGGCACCCCGGTGGGTGCCCCCCCTTATTTCGAGGCCTGGTCCCCTGGGACGCCGACCCCAACCCTCCTCCAGCGCCGCCCACACGGTAAGTGTCGCCCCCCCTCCCCCACGCCGCAGACGGAGGGTGGCCACGCATGACGGCGAGCACGGCCCGTGGGTCGTTCAGGGTCGAAGCCACGCTCCCAGGTACGGCGCGATGGACACGACGCCATCGCCTCCATTTCTCCGCTCCTCCGAAAATCCCTGCCCGGGCCCCCCGTGCCTGGAAGGTGTCACGCGAGCGCCACGATCCAGGACGATCCACGGTGGACGCCGGTACGAATTGAAGCCGAAATAACAAATGTGCGTCGGTCGTGGTAGAAATAGGGACAACCCTTGTCAAAGCATTGTTCCTACTCCTCAAATGAACACGATTGCATTAACGCAGTCAAATACAAACGCGGTGAGGTCTAGCCCTTGTCAAAGCATTGTGTCTACTCCTAAAATTAATATGACAAAATTAACGTGATCAGATACAAATACGGTGAGGACCAACCCTTGCAAAAGCATTGTTCTTACTCCTAAAATGAACACGATCACGTTAATGCGGTCAAACACAAATGCAGTGAGGGCCAGCTCTTGTCCAAGCATTGTTTCTACCCCTAAAAGTAATGTGATAAAATTAACGCGATCAGAGACAAATACGGTGAAGACCAACCCTTGCAAAAGCATTGTTCCTACTCCTAAAATGAGCACGATCACATTAACACGATCAAATACAAATACGGTGAGGGCCAGCCCTTGTCAAAGCTACTCCTAAAATTAACACAATCAAATACAGTGATCGATCAAGTCATAAACCTGTGAAAAGGTTGTACGTAGGTCTACCATTGACGCTGTGAAAAATATAGTGGTGAGATTTATCAGTTATATCAATACTAAAGGGTATTTGTCTCTAATTGCTTCAGCCTTATAAGCAAAAGTTGCAAGATGGCTTACTAAATATTAATCTGTTTGCTGGAGGAGCCGTATTAATTTCTCTCTGCTTGGGAAATCTGTCAGTTTCTGCAAGAACAGGGATCGATACTTTCTCCTTATGTCATTGTATAAAGGACTTTCTAAAACGTAATGGATAGTATCTTCCAAAACTCCTAGGCAAGCTGGAGACAACTGGACAAAGTGCTGTCATAGGAGCACCTGAAACTAAATCAGAAACTTAATTGGGACATGCTGCTATATGAACACAGTCAAATCTAATGGGTCAATGTTGCCTGGGGGGTGGGGGAGAATAAGGGTGTACCTGTTTCATTTCCACTTCTGATTTGAATTGGAAAGAAGAATGAGACTCAGACACGTTCCTGGAAACTTCAGCTTTCAAAGAAGATAAATGTGTGTGTGTTGGGGCAGGGGGAACCCATAAGTTAACTTCTGAGTACTCCAATGTGGCCTGTCTTGTCTGTTTCTGTCTCCTGGATGGTTAGATCCTCAAGGTCGGGACGGTCTATTTTTAAGTATTTCATAGGTTTTATATGGTGATGAGCACATTGTTGGAATCTAACCAATTATACGTAAAAGCAGCACACAAATCTACAGCAGTCATGCAGACAGAGAGAGAGGACCAGTGAAATACTTTTGGGAGATTTCAGTTGCTTATCACAGATGTTTATTAAGGCAACACATGTAGAATTATTCTGTAAAAATGTACATGCCCGAAGTTTACAGCAGTACAAGAAGATTTTTTGCTACGTGGTTCTTAGGAGTAAACAAACTCAAATGTTGTTTGCGAGAAGTCCTTGGAAAGAGCCAAATATCGCAAATAAGACATTGCTGAATGTGTTCAGTGACCCTAACACATTGATGAACACATTCAGTGATGATTTAAAAACAGGGTTCCAAAGCAGCAATTTCATTTTTTTTAATTCAATGGGTTTCTTCTGTTTCATTGGAATCAACTGTCTTGTGGTGAATGCATTGAGAGGAACAGGAAGAAGTTAGGACCAGAATGACAGCGAGAGCCAGAAGATCCAAGAATGTAAATGGGGGGCGGGAAGTGGCTTGTAAAAATCAGAAAAATTTGGGAACGTTCGACAAATAATTAGGAAGTAACATTATTATGTGTGTAGTGTCTCATAATATTTGAGTCCTATATAGACATTAACTTATTCTTGTGGTACTCCTGTGAAGTAGATAAATATTACCATCCTTGTTTTACAGTTGTGGAAATAGAAATAAAAAGGAGACCTTGGAAGGAGTTCACTTGTAGCTAAGATGGGCACTCAGGAGTTTCTGGCTCCCGGCTTTATGCTCAGATAATGCTCTTTTAAACCAGATTGGAGGAATAAAAAGTTTGGTACATTTGGCAGCGGGGGGAGAGACCCTATAAGTCCTTAACAATGCAAATATCCAAACAACATTGGTTTCTTTTAATTTTCCTCAGCTGAACAGAGAACCAGGCACTATCTAGTAGGGGGAAAAAAATGTATGTATCGTTTCTAGACAGACAGCTTTCTGATTTTGTTGAGAGTCTGCAGTTTTTGTGATTTTGCTTATTTCACTAGTGTAACAGAATGCATCAGAAAGACCAGCTATGCTCAAATCCTACTTAAAGCACCTATTTGGAAGTTAGTGTGACTACTCACATGAGCAAGGCAATCTGCTGGGTTCAGTGCAAGGAGCTGGTTTTAGTAGTGCAGTACAGAAAAAAATATTCTATATATTGCATGTCTGATAAAGCAATTCAACTACCAATATTAAGTAAAAGGTAGAGACAAGGCAGCAGCTGGTGTATATGACCAATATATGAAAGCAATTTTCATGAGGACAAGATAATGACAAAAAAGGAGAGGCGGGTGAAAAGAGGTTTTATAAAGAATTGTCGATTGTCACTGATTTTATGTTTGGAGGCGATGAACCAGACAGTGACATTTGCAGTGAGGCAGCCCTAAGGGATCGTGTACTTCAGTGATACACCAACAACTACAAATACTACAGTGAAGACTAAATAGCTATTAGCTGTAATAAAAGTGGGGGCATATAGTGAGCAAGAATGAAATGTAACCCATCAAATATCAAGTGCTCGGCATTGTGTACAGACAAATGGAAATGTTCAAACAGAGCTTGGGGGAAGAGGCATTTCTTTTCCTTTTTCTAACTAAAAAAGAAAAACCTTATTTGTTAAACTGATCCATTGTCTGGTGACCCAGTTCTTCACAGATTCTAAATTGTGCCTTCAGACACATGAACGCATTTCCCACTAGAGATAATGGGGTTTATCCGTATGTATCTGAGGGCACAGTCTCGTCCAGAATTTGGAGTAAAGTGCTAGAAGTAAAATTGCGGACAGGGACCCTTTCAGGAAAATTATAAAGCATGTAAACAGTACCAGGTCATTCACGAAGACCGGAAAATAGCAAAAAATCAACGCACAGGAAAAGGAGCTTTCGGCTTGTCATCTTCTTAAATCCAGGCTCTAATTTAAAAAAAAAAAAAACTGAAGCATGCTAATAGTGTCACTGCAATTAATGTAACTTCACTGGGACTACCTGTGTTTTTAGTTAGCAGTCTGATTAAGTAACTTCCTTAATGGGGGTCTTCATTTATATGATAAGCCTGAGTGCTGCTACACAAATGCAAAGCGCTTTGAAGGAAATTTCAAAGTGTGTAGGTTCGGTCGTTAAAAGTTGATGGGAGGGACATGATCTAGAAAACAGTGTCTGAAACAGCTTTTCTAGGTTTTGATTTTTTTAAGTTATAGTAAAGTACAGCAAAGTTAGCTTATAGGAAAAAACGTCACCAGGTAAGGAGAGGGAAGGAAGAGAGCAAGTGCAGATGGAAAAAGAAAAATATGGAAAGTACATGAGTCAGATGTCATCTGACTTGTATAGAAAAAAAACCCCATAGGGAGCAGGATGTGAAAAAGTCAATAACTCTAAGATTTGAAATAAAGGATTATAATATAAGCAGTCAGAACAGGAAGGTAGGTGGGCAGTGGATGAAAGCTGCGCCCAGGAAGGGAGAATATAAAAAAAACCAACAACCAGAGAACAGTCACCGCACAGAGTAGTAGAAATGAAAGGAACTAAAAATACAACTGCAAGACTATTTAAATAAAAAGAAAAATATTTGACCATTCTGTCATTGCTGCTGATGGGGAGAGAGACGGCAGCTGGGATTTGGCAAATAAATTGGGCCTGAGCTCTGTATCAGTGGTTGTATCCTTTCTAGAGGGCATGGAGAGGGGAGACCAGGAAAATGGGAAACGGGTGAGGGATGTTTTGAATTTCTGTCACTTCTCACAGCTAAAATACTGCCCTGTTTAAAATCCTTTCTTGTCCTTTATGAATGTTACTATCCACTGAACTGTGGGCCCACTCGTGGGTCTTACCAACATCTTAGGCCAAATTCGGATCCACCCATGTATCCTCACATAAAACTCTTAAGCTCTCATGCCATCTGGGTGAAGGGTTGTTTGTTTGGGTTTTTTACTTGCTTGTTTTTTAAGGCAACTTGTGACCTGTGTATTTTGTAGCGTGGATGTTAGAGCTTAGGCAGGCAGCTTCATTGCCATCTCACAGTGGTCTGGGCTTGTATGTTCCAGCCCTTCTACCTGCTTGCTTCCCATTTGCCTTCTCTGTATCAGATGGTAGTTTGCTGGTCAGCTTCAACTCTTTGTGTCATTCTGAGTGCTCCATTTTCATTCAGCCTAGAGCTGCTAGCTGGTTGACCTATCATGCGACTGCAGCAGGGTTCATGATTTTGGGAGAAGCATCCCAAATCTGCATTAGTATGAAAGTGTCTTGCAGAGGCTGGAGAGGCAGGGGCTTGGGGACCAAACAGACAACTGCCTAGTGCAGGTAGTGCCTACAGGGCACCTTCTGCAAGGCAGAGGAGAGCACCCTGTGCACCTGCCTCTACTACAAGTGGCTTCTGGATGTTTGCCATCATCTTGCAGGCAGAACTCTCAGTCCTGCGTGACAGACTGAACTACAATGATAGACTGATCAAAGGCAAAAGAGATGGAGGGGATGGAATCACGAGAGCAGATCACAGTGCTGGAACAGGCCCTGGAGCAGGCGGCATGGGCCGTGTTCCAGCAGTCTCTTCAGGGCTGGACTGAAAAAGAAGCAGCTCTACAGCCAATGCTGCAGCCAGGTAAGTAGGCAGGATTTTCAGGTCATTTTAATAATGCAGTTATTATGAAGGCTGTTACCTGCAGTGCAATGGCTTGAGCTTCCTTTGAAGGCAGAAGTTAATGCCATCTTCCCTCCCCAGTCTCCTCCCTGACACACACCTTTTCTTTCACTGCTGTGTGAGACCAAGAATAGGTTCTAACATCGGGAAACTTAAACATGTAAGTAGTGAGTCATTCTTACACATTTGCAGTGATTAGTAAAGAATTCTTTACAAGGTTAGCAAATATGAGTGCATATTTCAGCATATGGTGAGCTCTTTCTAATGTTGGCAGGCTGATACAGACTTATACCGTTACTGGTATTAAAATGTTTTCCCAGACAGCCTGGATTCTAAGCCTCAGTGCCTGTATTAAGTGGGAAAAATCCCTAATATATGGCAGTACATAGCCTTCTGGTCCTGTTTATTCATGACATGTTATTCAGGTGGATGAGGGCAAGTAGAACAATAGTTCTGCTGTTAGCAAACCTCTTCCTAGTTCTGAATCCTGTCAATGTTACCTCGCACTTTCTCCCATTCCTGC
>NW_005841869.1:2325400-2348461 GCF_000455745.1 Alligator sinensis
CTGCTCAGTGCTGCTTGGCTACAGATTCTCATGTAGGAGAAATCGGTGACACTCCTGGGCAGCACTGACTTTCAAGCTGTCACCCCTGTAGTTTACAAGACCTCTCTATGCTTTGATACCCTGTGTACATAGATGGCCTGTCCAGCAGTAACAGTCTCTAAGGCCTCCCTGATCTGAAATTGTTCGAGTTAGGACTAATTGCATTGAGCCCTTCCCTACCCCCTCCCCCAAACTAGGTCTGAAAGTAGGTTGTTCGGTTTAAATATACAATGTTTACCATGAAGTGTTATCAGCCTGTGAGCTGGCAACTTGGCTGGCAGAGGTTCTTGAACAGGCTTGTATATAAAAGTAGAATAAAGGTATACTAAACCAATGATGTTATCAAGCTGTGGCATTAACATAATACAGACTGTAAAATGAGGGATTTCTTCTTTCTTTCTGTGGGTGAAAAATATGTTCTTTTATTTCTATGGCAGAACCTTCCAACTCCTGTGACAAGACAGCCTCGCAGGACTCTTGGTGAGAAAATTGGAACCATTGAGGTAAAAGGATGATGTTCAGGGATGAGTTGCTATGTGAAATGCATAGCAACTTTGGTCAGAACACCTGGACTGCCAGGACAGGAAGGATGTTAACTGCTGAAAGGGAGGAGATGATTATCAAGTAGTATCTTGAGCACAGCTGAGTTGGGGAGGAAGCAAAACTGAGAGCACTTTGAATAACTGCTCATCCTGATGCCCACCAGACTGCAGTGTTCAGTTCCAGCATTTGCAGCCTCTCCTCCGCACCATCATGTCCTACAGCCATTGCGTACATTAGGGGTTGGGTGGATTGTGAATCACTCTATGAACTAGAATAGGCAGATCTTTCCCATGTATTCTACCCTGTGCATCCCATACAGCTGGAAATAAAGACAGCCAGCGCATTTCTGCCAGGGAGATTTAGTGTCTCTGTTTATGCAGGGTGGGGTTTAATGGTGGTATATGCAGCTGGGATGCCTGCAGTGGATTTCACAATGAGTTTGTTTTTTTTTATTTGTTAATAAATTGGTTTGGTTACAAAATATCTTGCCATGCAAGTCCTTGGAAAAAGGAGGCAAAGTCAGGAAGTTGTAGCCAAAAGTCTCAGTCAAACAGAGAAGTCTCTAAAGGCTTGTGTACACTGGGAGCCCATGAAAAGCTAAGGCAGGTCAGCTGAAAATGTGAAGGCAATGCATGTATGTGAGCGTATGTTTAATACCCTAAAACCCTTAGGGTGCAGTATAAGGTCAATTCACACATAAATGAGAATTTCCACATGGGGTTTTAACACGTTAACTTACTGTATCAGTTTCACACCTTGTCTTAACTCCCCTAAGTGACTCTGGGTAGACGAGGCCTGATAATTGCAAATTTGCAAATAAAGTGGTATCTGGATGGCAGTAGTACACATATCACGTTGCCCTTCTGCATCTCACCTTGTGATGCAAGAATAGCGGTGCAGAAAGAATCCCTTGCGGTCCCAGTCCCAGTAATGACAGCTGCATTGTCTGGTTGCCTCACTGGACCAGCAGTTTCCCAAACTCACTCCAGGCAAAATCTCGACCTTATCCTTGCAGGTGTCATGCAGGATGCAGTAGGGATCAGTAATGCAGATGGCAATGTCCCAACCAGCTTTCACATGGTCTTCTTCTCAGCCTATTAAATGTACACTGTACCATAGTCCTACGGTTGCTAAGTATGTAATAAAGTCTTCCTCTGCCAGGTGGTCTTATTACAAATCATAGCAGTAAGTAGGATCCCTGGCCTAAAATAAGAATGGACCTACATACCTCATCAATAAAGTGGTAAGGTCCCTATACGTGTAAACAGATATTTGCCCAATCTTCTCTGCACATGGTGTGTACCTTGCTACTAACCCCAAGTGAACATTCATGAGCTGCCTTTGTGGTCAACCTGCAGAACAGTGGAGTAGCTTCCTCTTTGGTTTACCTAGTCTTGTGCTCCCTGGTGCAGGACTCTATGAACACATGGGTGCAACCAATGGCCCCAGAACTGTTTGGGAAGCCCTGTTAAACGCAGCTGCTTTTCCAAGCATAATAGTTACATCTGCCCCCACGTGCAGACCACAGTGTTAATTTCCTCACACATTTCTGTTAAAACACAATGGACAGCACAATGGACTGGACAACAATGAATGGGTTAGGCACAGACCTGTAACATTTTTGGGTAGCCAGCTTTCAAATGGTAATGCCAACCTACATTTGGACTGGTGATGTCCCTTATACCATGTGTCTTTTCAGTGAAGGCTGAGGTAAGTTATTTATATAGCTTCATGGAGGCCTATATTCTTATCTGGAAGTTCTAGAGCCACTGCTGATCATTCCTGGTCTGCATGGTGATGTGACGGCACCACTCTATATTATTTATTCTGCCCCAGAAGTATTGGTCTGTGTATGAGGAATCTGAAGTAATTGTAGCCCCATTTTGTCAAGTCAACATCCAGCATGAAAGAACTTTGAGACCTTTTGCTGTCTTCAGAGGGTCAAACTCATGCTGATATTCCTTTCACAGTCTTCTACATCTTTTAACCACATCCTGCTTCAGTAACAACTCACCCACAGGCAGAAATAGCTCATCCAGTGCTTCTGGAGGCACCATGAAGAATGGGCAGAAGCAAGGAGTCTGCAGAGCTGCACATGCCTTGGTTGAGTATGTCAGTGATCTAAGAACAGTTCTGCACAGACAATTTGGATCACAACTTAATGCAGATCAATTCCTAGACTTGCTTGAGTTAGTAAGTTGCTACAGGTTGCTAGTTTGCTAAGAGACCTCAGATACAATCCCAGAAATGCTAGAGCAGATCCCAGGTAACTGGAGCACCAGTGCTGACATCAGCACAAGGCATGAGTTACGTTTAGCTTGCTGGTGTAGGCTTTTGCAGGCAAGTTTTGCAAGGTCCAGTGCCTGAACCCAGGTTCACTTTGTACTAATGACTTGCCCAAGGACTCTTCTGTGATCAGTCTGTTTTGTTGGGTCATGGTTCCTAGAAATGAGGACCCTTCCATTAAGATTCATCAGTCAGAGAAACTTGAGTGATATTTATTCTGAGGATCTATCCCCATCCTTATTTGTTATTCCCAAGAACCTGTGCTGGGTGGACTGTCTTCCAAGCAGATACTTCTCCAAGTCTGGAGTGCAGCCCTTCTGAACATGGGAGTGCTGCTGCCCTTTTACCTCTGTTTTAAAGGTGGCAAAATGAGACACAAGTGGATTGGCTTGCCTTGAATTACACAACAATATCTTAATGTGTAATGTTCAACTGATAATTGCAATTTTGCATTTGCTGTGAATGTAAACTAGGACTGTCATGTTAACGTCATGTTAGCTGTGATTAACTCGGGTGGATGAGACATCCTTTTCTGCATTGAAGGTCAGAGCCTCACTTGGTACAAGTGAAACCAGTAAGCATTAGCCTCTTGTTAGTTAAATGTATATGGAGGCAAACTTAGCATTTAGGAATGTGGTACTTTCCGCTTCTGAGAGCTAATGTCAGGTCATGCTGTCTTGTTTTGCTTCATAAACTCAACTACAAGGCTTTTCCGGTGGGAAAATCAGTCGGTGTGTTCTGTGGTCAGACCCTAGATTTGAGGGTCTGGGTGTTGGCAGCAAGAGAATGACATCCTGGATTTCATTTTCCAAAGTTGTTTGGACACTCTGGACTTCAGGGCTTTGTACTATGACTGGACCACTCAAGATTCTTGCTTTGGGCAGGAACAGTTAGATTAGGTGGTTTACATCTTATTATTTATAAAGCACCCAAAAGTTTGCAACTACGGGTGCTTTAGAGAACAAGTGCAAAGCAAAAATATTTAAGTTACAAACTGTTCTTCTAAAAAAGCAATCTGGATTCAATATGGAAAATCTAAGATACCCTTAATTACAGCTGTGCTGCCAGGCTTGTCTCTGATATAACCCAATTTCATCCCACTCTGCCACCTGTTTGCCGCTGTCAAAAAGAAATGTGAGTTGCTCAGCACGTGGAGGAGGGAAATGTCTGTGCTGAACAACTGGTTATTCGGATGCCTGATTTTTCAGGGCCCGTGTCTTGGGTTACTTTAATCATACAGATACATTTTTAAAGTTTGACTGTTTCATTGTGTATTGTCCTTATTTTTAGAAGTGCAGTATTTTGATAGGGGTGCACCGAGCACTGTAAACATGCTTATTAATGGGGATGCCCTTACCATTAAACCTTATTCCTTCAAAGCCTGAGATCAGAAGGATTCTCTGAACTACTGTTCAGTGTCTTTCTCCCCTAATCAACAAGCATGATTAGGGAAAAGGGAGAGCTTGTTCACAAGTTACTGGTTTTATTAGCAGAGCTTTCTTGGGTGCACCAGGCCGCCTCTCTCCTCTTTATACAAGTTTTGTCAGTCCCTGTTCTGTTTCTGCCAAGGGGATCTGCAGAACAACATGAAGTGGAGAGTTCAACTCTTCCAACTAAAAGAGCTAGAGAACTGAGGATATTATTAAACTATAACCTTCAGTGAAAATTGGGCGGAAATGAGTAATAATGGCTGGGCCCTGATGGACCATCTGGGATCTCCAGATCCTTACCACATCTCCTTTCCAATCTGGGGAAACGGGGCGTTGATGCACCATCTGTCCATTAATGTTTCCCTCTTCCTGTCAGTGGAAACTCTGGAAATTTGTTGTGTTGATATCACTCTGGGGGGGATTTGAGAAGTGACTATTGGGAACCGTAGGCATCTCTCAAGCTGTCTGCATAGGGAAAAGCAACAGAGAGAAGATGCCGAATTGGAGGGCAAGTCTGCTTAGCCTGAGGCCATTAAAGGCCTTTGGCGATATCTTATAGATGGTTACTGCTCTGCCACCATCCCTCAGTTAACAGACGAGCATCTTGTTCTGGCTCCAGAGGTGTGAATTTGAGTCTCCCTTCAGGTTTTTGCTAAAAACTGTCCTTGGTTGACCCAGCTGTAAATTGGGCAGCTCATCATTTGGGTTGCAGAGTCTAAGCTGACCAGGTGTGATGCTGCCACTGCTCTCACTGGTGTGCTGTTAGCTTCAGAACCTGGAGTGCCTTCCCACATGGGTCTCATGGGCCTCTAGGCTTGGGTGGACCATTGCCTTTTTTGACTCTATTTAAGTTTTGTATCATGCTCAAAACTGACTTCCAGTTTACAAGTCTCTCCTGTCTGAGTCCCTTTCTAACCAAGATGATGGCAACAGAGAAACTGCTGTATAACTGCCTATAAACATCCAGAGAAAGGCTGAACTGAATGGATAGCACTTGAATAGAGGTGGGGTGGTACAGAAGTGCCTGTGAAGGGCCTGCTTCCTGGCCTCTGTAAGTGTTTTATATTGCAATGCAGCTTAAAGTAAATGATTTCATTTTTACAGTCATGGGGACCTTGAATAATTTACACTTGTGGCTGGCAGCTGACCACTTTGTCTCAACAGGAGTGTAAATAAAAATGGTCAGTGTTTACCAGACTAGCAAGGCAAGAGAGATGGTGAACTAACCAGAAACCTGGCCATCATGTCCATCTTGGGAACAAGACAGTTTATGTGGGGAGGTGGGGAGACTTACATGTGCGTGGGGCAAGTAGGCAAAGTTATTTGGGAATAGTTGTGTCCTTATTGAAGAACTGATTATTCATTCACGGTGGCCATTCTTCTAGGGAGGGATGTGAGTAGGTCACAGAAGGTGAAAAGGGTGGTTGGTAGAGGTATTAGTGATGTATTAGCCTTTCTCCTCTCCTTTTCCAAACTGAAAACAACTTGGGTGGTCTCTTTATTGGTAACCCACAGCATAACTACACAGGAGTGTGCTTTGCCGAAAAAGCGGCCCTGGAATAGAGAAGGGGGCTTCCTGGTCAAGACTGAAAACAAAATATCCCTGTTCACATGCGCCTCTGTACTGCACCCGCATTTTTCTAAATGCTTTTGGCTCATCTCTAATGTTTATGCTGCTTTCAAAAATAAACCCAGCTTCCCTCCCTGCGGGTGTTGCGTGTAACATCAACAGTGAATAGGCTTTTTCATCCCAAAATGTTCATTTTCTCTGTTTTCAATCTGTTTCTGGTACAAGAAGTTTTTGTTTTCACTGATTTATTTGTTTTAACTGCGTGTCCCTTACGTCCCTTTCCATTCCACAAGAGCTGAGTGTTTATCAGTGACTCTGGCACCTGGAATTTGAGCCAGGGCTTGGGTGGGGCGACTCACAGTCGAGTCAGAGGAAAAAAGTTCTTTTGCTTGGATCCTTTTGGTCAGTGGAAGGTGGACAGTTATTAGGGTAAATATTTTTTAAAAATACCTTGAACCATGGGGGGCAAATTTCTTTCTTAGTTGTAGGTCTCATCGTGTGTAACAGTCTTGCCATGTTGAAAAACCAGCTTTCAACTCAGAAGCATCTTGACACTGTCACCCAGCAGTGCACACACAACTGACTGGTGCTTGAAAAAATGTTTTCAAACCATAAACTTGGGGTGAAAAGCCAGCTCTATTGAAGTCAATGAGATTTTTGTCACTGACTTCAAAGGAACCAGGATTGCATATGTATACTGCTGCTGATTCTGAATCTATTGTTTGCAACTGAGTTAATAAGATATAGTCCTGACCTCACCTGTGAACATTGCAGTACTGTTATAACCATTTTTATTTTATTTTATTTCATTTCTTTTATTTTTTTTTTTGGAAAAACTGTGTTGTAACTAGTTTCCCCCATACAGTCAGAATAAATGACATTGGTGGGCTCTTTGAGTTTCCTGGGGGAGAGGATGCCAATGAAAAATCTGAGTAGGGAATAAAATAACAGGAGATTAGTGACTTTTTCCTCCAAAATCCTCTTCTGTTGGCATTGATGAGATTCAATCCCTTGTGGGACTAGTCCGAACACTTTTGACAGTATATATGATCTGTTGCAGTTTTTAAGGAAATGTACATATAAAACCTTAAGGGTACAAACAGATATTAAATCTTGTGCCATTTTTTGCGATGCATACATATTGTATGCATGTGTGGTCATGCTATTAGTAAAATGTGCACATGTGTGCATAGCTGGAAATGCTTTGTTCTCTCTCATGTTCTTCCCTGTGTGCTTTGGAGGCTGCAGGACTCCCCTTTCTTCTGCAGGAGGTTGAATGGTTTTTATTAACCAGCTGAATAATTCCTGTTGAGCTGCATTGTTATCCTCTCTTGCCTGCATGATCATAGCGGTGCCTTAGCAGTTCTGCCTCTTGTGCCTGTGCCTTGATATGCAGCTTTCCTCTCATTTAACTCAACTAATACATGTAAAAAGCATATTAAATACGGAAGATGGAGAGAGTTACGACGTTTTATTTATCCCATTTTGCTATTTGATGACCTAAATGTTTTCAGCTCTTCTAATTACTTATTTAAGGCCTATTGATTTCTCAGGTTTCTTCTGGGAGGCCTTACGGATTAGTATGTCACACAAATAGCATTATAGCTGCCTACGAATTAAGGCAAGCAGACAGAATGCTGTAACATTGCAATAACCAGGCAGAAGGCTTATTTTAGCCTGACTTCATGTGCAATATTTATGTACTGATTTAAATACTAAAGAGCTAGTATTCACGCAGCATCCAGCAGCTGCATCTTAAACCTGGAACATCTCCTGGTGTTTCTACCCAGATTTTGTACAGGCTTTCAGCTTGGCGGCTTGAGCATTAGTGTACTGTATTAAGGAGCGTATGTCCCAGTCCCAATGAAAGAAGTGAAAGAAAAGTCATAATGTTGGATGCTGTTTTGCTTCTTCATGAGCTATCCTGCTACAGTCATAGCTCTGCCGTATGTCTCAAGTGCTGTGCTTTGGTCCTCGATCAACTTCAGCATATGGCACTTCTCTGTAGAAGAGCTCAGTTCGATTGCAACGTCAGTCAGCAGATACAGAGAACCTTACACGGGCCTTTGCAAATCTCAGTAAAGTGCTTCTTGGGGCAACGTTACTCAGGCTGAGTGTTGAAGCATTTTCACTGCTGAGGAGCCAAGAACTATTATTAAGAGCCTTTCTGGACACCACAGGTGAGTGGTTAATTGTGCCTTTCCACAGAACAGTGAAACCCAGTTGGTTAAGTACGGATTGTGGGTAGCTGAAATGAAAAAGAGCTCACGCTGCCCCTTTTGGGGAGATATGGAACGTGTGCTTCCAAATTCTGCCTGGAGCCAGCTGAACAGAAAGACAGTTACAACTTGCAGACTTATACTAGGGCCTTTATTATTCAAGCTACCACTTTTAGGTCTGTGTATTCTATACAACTGTGTGTATGACAGGGGCAGATAAACTTAATAGCTTAATATAGTCAGGTGTTATCTCTTCAAAATCTTGTCCAGAAGAAGAAAGCTGTGTCAGTAGGCCTCCAAAAAGCCAGGTACCTTCCCTCCCCTCCCTGAAAATTTGCAAGCTTCTTCACTTTTTTCTTTACAATTCCGTTATTTTTTTGTATATGAAAGGTGCTGGGCAGACAGCCCCAGGCAACAGTGGGCCTCAACAAGATCCAAAAATGCAGAATCTAAATTATGTTATTCCCAATTGCCTAAAAGGCTCTACAGTAGAGCGTGATCTTCCACACACAGGAAATGATGGGAATACCTGTACACTGGCAGAGTCCATTTTCAGTATATCAGTACGAGTCGCACGGTATTGGTAAACTAGACCACTCCCTCTGTGAAGTGTCAAGAAGACAATGTATTGGCATATTTGCTTGCGGAACAGGTCACTGGAAACCAAGGTTACAGGGTCCTAGTCACAGCTGTGTCACTGGTTTTTGGTATATGGCCTTGGGTTTACCCTCTCTAAAACAGGAATACTACTGAATACACAGAGCATTTGTACAGATCATCAATTGATGTTTGTAAAACTTCTTTGCTAAGAGATGCCAGAGCTGTCCAAATGATCATTTGGGCAGAGTAATAATAGCTCCAGGATTTCAGTGCTATTAGAGCAAACCATGCTCTGCATCAAACCTGTGTTTCTGTGTTTAAAAACTCAGTCTTCTTTCAAATTCTTCAGGAGTGTTTTCCTGTCGGGCAAAAGTATTTGCTTAGGTAAGTGCATGTTGGAAATGCCTGGTGTCTTGATAGCACCCACGTGAGACTGACATTGTTTCATCCTCCTTTGCCAATAAAGATCCAGGTTGTTTCTTCTGAGATTCAGCAAAGGTTCCTTTTCACAAATTGACATTTAACTTTAAGTTTAATATTTTTCCCCAAGGTCCAACAAACAGTCAATTGGGACTTGAAAAGAACAAGTAGTATTTTCAAAGGCTGACTTCCTATTCAGAATTTTTCTTGGTTTGCAGGGAGGGGCGGGGGCTACTGTGTAAGGGTCCCATAGCTGGTATGACTGAAACCAGGGCAACGCATTCATAGCAGAAAATACTCATATGGAATTGGAGCTTGATGTTACACAAAATGATGCTGTTACTAAATGACTAAAATTTCAAAAATGGAACAAGAACGAGAGAGATTTTCTCCCGATTCCAGCTCTGCTGCATTTTGCATCTTGCAGTCAGTAACCAACCTGCACACCAGCACTCCCACAGGATGACGATCTTCCAGGCTTCTGTTGCCTGTACCCTGAAGCACAGCTGCTCTTCCCATGGGATATGCAGAATGCAGTCAACACTACTTCTCTTTTCTGCAGTCACTAATTGATGTCTGGCTTGGTGACTTCCAGCAAGGTCACAGAGCTGGCATCTCCAAAAAGAAAATGTCCTACTGAAAATTTAAAGGGAAACAGCAGGGACATTTTAAATTGTGTCATGCTAATCTTCCTTTAAAAAATCTGCCAGTATGTTTAGTTGTAAGGTCTCCCTTTTTACTTCTGCAGTAATCCACGATTTAGAAACCATCCTGATGTTAGCAAGAATGCAGAAGTTTGTCTGCCTGTCAGAGTCTCCCCCTCTGGGTTTATGTGGAATCCACTATTTTGCAGTACTGTATTCTCCATATATTCTGCATATTGTTTCCTCTTCTCCATTTTAATAGGGTGTCAACATTTCTCATTTTAGTTCAGATCTCATAAAGGTGAAATAATTTTTAAGCAAGTGTAATTTGACCTTTTCAAGGTTTTTTCTTTACAGATGACTTGTCCCCATGCTGGCATTGAAAGGCACTTGGAGTATGTCTTTGTGAGAGGGCAGCAAAATGTACATTCTTACTTCTCAGAGCTGACACTGTGATTAATTCAGGCACTTTATTATCTGAAAGTTGATGGAAATTCATGAAAAACTAAACTGTCAATCTCCAAATGCCACAGCTTATATTACAAGAAATATTGCAAATATGTCACTTATTAAGCAGTATGCAAATAGTGCTCACTGTCTTTGCTACTGTTATAACAACAGCCCCATTTTTAAGACTCTGAAGCCTGACAAAGAACCCAGGTGGTAGAAATACAACGAAAGTGGACTGTATTCCAGCTCCATGTATCACCATGATGCCAGACTTAGTCATTTTAAGGATATTTACATGTTTTTGCTAGGTATTAATTATTTTCAGTGTGGAAGATCAGGGGATGGCATTAGCAGTCTAACCTTCAGATCTGAAATGCTCTTGGATGCCCAAGTAACATGCAAGTTGAAGGGATATTTCCAGAAGCACAGCAAATATTTATGTACTCAGTTCCCACTTGTGAAAACTCCCCCCTTTGTTTGGGGAGGTCTCAGCTGGAATCTTAGAAAACCAAAGTCCTCTCTGTTCTGCTGAGCCATCACAAACTTGGACAGGATTCATCCTGTTAGAAACCGAGAATGGAAATCTTCATGGGATATGAGGTCAGAGGGGCATTTGTTCCTTAGAAATGCAGTGGTAGGTGAAGGCGACGTGTTCATCTTGTGTTGAGAGGAATCTGTCCTGTGTAAGCATTGCTAAGCATGAAGGACTGCATGCTCCTCTGATGGCTATCTTCAGCCTTGCACTTTCAGGACTAGACCTATGAAATGGAGGCTGTTACTGGAGCAGCAATCCTACTACAGTGAATGTAAGAAAAGCTAAAAGTCTTTCCCCTGGAGCAGCATAGGATGTTGGCTTTAATTTTTTATGAAGAAGAAAAAGCTGTATGCTCAGATTTCATAAGGGAACCATCTCCACACTTTCTAGGCAACATGTGCTTCATTTAGCACAGAGGTCTGAGGCTGAAGAAGGATCTAATGCTTCTGGGGTAGAAATGGTAGCAGGGAGGGGCGATGAAGATGCTGAATAGGTGAGCTACAGAAGGATTCAGTATTGCAGCAACAGCTACCAGATGGATTTGGGGGCTCTGATGTAGATCAGGTCAGGGTTGTGGGAGGTATTCATCACTAGGTTTGGCATTAGGAGCATACGGAAAACCCCTGAAGAGGATATCAGGAGGAAGGAGTGAGGTGGGATGTCAGGTTGCTATTGTGGCCTTCCATTTTGGCACTGAAGCATAGATAAATATTTCTCAGGTGATGTCCCCCACCACAATGGCAATCTAACCTCCCTTCTGGCTGCTCTACCTGGGAAGCACTAGATCTTTCCTCTTATAAATTCCTTCCAGTCAACAAAGGCGAAACCTGAGGTCTTGTCGCACCCAAGTCACTGCTTCCTAAGCCCTTCTGCGCTGCTTTCTCCCACTCACAGGTACTCAGTCCTAAGTCCCCTCACTATAGGTTCCACTCTGAATGTACTAATCACAAGGATTTTATGAAAATCCTGAAATTAGTTGTTATTACTTCAAAGGCTAAAGAGTGACTTTATGTGGAACGATTCTCAATGCGTTGATATAAACACATTCTGTTTTTTGAATGAGGATGACCAGGGTACTGTAGGTCTAATCTAGACCAAAACTGTGTTACTCTTTGTGGGCAAACTAAACTGGCAGACTTGAATACCAGGCCTAGCTCCCAATGGGATGTCGTGCTGTGGGTTTGAATAGAGCCATCCCAGTACACAGGTGGGTTTACTTATTAACAAAATCCAAACCTTTAACTTAATCTCCTGGAAGGGGGGTGCATAGTTTACTCTATGATCCCTTGGTAAATAATGCAAATCCATTGTTTGAACTCCATGTCCACTGTGGGGAACTGGACAGTCTCCAAGGAAGGAAGTTCCCCCTCTCCAGTAGAGGTAATTTTAGAGACTTCAGTTTTGTGGATGCCCCGGGCAGCTTACCCTTGATAGCTGGGATGCAGCGTGCAACACGTGTGGGCTCTCTTATTACAGCCTGTCCATGGCAGTCAAATTTACAGGGCAACCCCCTTGTGCACCTCTGCATTGATGCATCTCCCTTCCTTCACCCCTTCCTGGGTGGAACCGCACAGTTCTTTCAGTTTCTAGCATGCAGAATAATATATGCAGGGACCTCCTTTAAACTCTATCCTTTCCCGGCAACTTTTTGTAAGCTCCATGCAGCTCAAACATCCCTACTTCTGGGCAGGAGGGAGACAGCTGTGAAGTACTCTCTTCCTGTCTCTCAGTGTCTCTCCTACAGCGTCTTCCCTGAGCAGCTGCTGCCCACTCATATGCTCCCCTTGCTCCCTAGCCAGGGGTTTTGAACAGCTTAGTCTTCTTTTCATCTTAGGCTCTGGTATGGGAAAATAAACCTGTTAGCCTGGCTGGAGCCAGGCAGGTGGGCATCTGCCAATTAATAGGTCCCCCATTGTTCCCTTAAGACCCCTTGCTGTTTTCCCTAGAGATATCTATCATTGTCATTGTTTTGGTTTTTTGTTTGGCTTTTCTTGCCAGCCTCCTTTGATTTAATTCTGTGCAGTCAGACAGATTAATATCAAGCAGATAAACTGAAGTATATACAATAATACAGAACAATACAGTTATTTCCCTTACTCTTCACAATAACATTTGATATTGATGAAGAGCAAGAGCCCATGGTGGTCTTACAGCTTATAGTTAGTCTAAGCCCAGAAAGTCTCAAATGCCCAGCGTGCATCTCATACAGGGAAAGCAACATTTTCTATTTTTTGAAAGCTGTTTGGAGAGGTTGTCGTGTTAAGTGATGTAAATATATTTTATAATTTCTAATACATGCAAATGAAGTTTTAATTAATTTTCTCCTGTAGTTATCATCTTCAGAAACTATGCCCATCATTACCCATGAACTGATACTGTTGTAAAGCATATAATTAGAAACATATCTGTCCCAGTTGTTGGGCTCACTGCGCCTCTTACTGTTTCCTGGTCTCTTGCAGCACACCTTCTGCCAGGTTTCAAGCTTCTAGCTATCATCTATCTTGGGGTGTACCGATAGGATTGTCCCCTTTTCAGTACAAGCCTTGTGGTCCCCTGTGATTAACTCAGCAGGCCTTAGTTTGGCTAAGGGCCTGCATTTGAATTCCCTTCAGGAGCTACAAAAGTCATAGCCAGTGACCAACCGGCTTTCTTAAAGGAAAGCACTGCATTTAGGACCAAAATGTTTCAGCAAAGATAAATCTGAAAGCAGTAAACTAGTCTATGAGCATGCCTGCCTTTCGCTAAGGCTCACCAGCCCTTGGATTTGCAAAGGCCCAATTTCAGCAGCCTTTCTCTTTGTCAGCTTGTTCCCTTTGCCTTTCTTGAGAAGGGGTTTCTAATTGTTATAGCCCTTTGATCTGCTGTTTCCCAGTTGAGCAAACAGCTGTTTCACTTCATCCTGGATCCTGAAAGTATTAGGATCGGATGAAGTAAGCAGCTGCTTATGAAAGCACGTACATGTCTGATACTGTCGGTCTATAAGGTGCCAGTCTACCCTGCCTTGTGCCTGACCTCAGACTAACCCAGCTAACTACCTTTTTCTCCTGCAAACACATCATTGTATTGAAGTCATCCACCCCCACATCTCCTCCATGCTGGAAGGTTTTCTTGTTTATAGCTATTTTGTTTCTTTCCTGCTGTTCTTCCTATTAAGTTAGATCAATATGTTTGTACAGGAAATTCTAATAACCCTCCACAGATACACCGTCACTTTACCTCACTGATCATTATTACATTATAGTATTCTTAGACATCTGCATAACAGTTCTTGGGCCTCGTGTGTCCTAAAAGAATGATGATGAAATTGAGGAATCAACCATACAGAACACAGATGATGGTACAACTTTCAGTGTCCCAAGTAAAGTATTAGGGATTGCTTGCTGTTTGCACAAGATGATAGTCTAAACAGGGCATGCCATAAATATGGAGGCAAGATATTAGCTTTCTCCTTGATAAAGGGAGCGTGCTCCATAAATGCAGTTAGCTATTTTAAATGTGATGTGATACTAGTTATAACTAAATGTTCAGTGCCAGGTGAAAGATACTGTGGTTGATGATGATTCCTGATATTCCTCTACACTTCTTATTGCAAAAGGCTTTGTAGGTTGCAGGAAGTGGGATCACTTCACCCAGAGCTTAAATTCAGGAGAAAACTTTACCTTAATTTCATAGATGCCTTTCATGAACATGCATCATTTTCTACTCAGTAGCAACTGCTATGCCTTCTCACACATACCTGCATATGTTCTTTTGTGCTTGTACATATGCAATGTCTGTCTTAAGGAATCTGAAGGAATGCTTATAGTTGCCTGTTAAAAGTAAAATCCCTTTCCCATACAGTAAATGAACAGCTGTGACAATTAGCATAGCACTGCCCTTCCTGCCTGGGGCTCTTCAGGCCAAACTGCTGATACCAACATTTACTCTGGGAAGCATCTGAACTTCAAGAAGGGCAAAGCCTGTGTTTCTGGTACTTCAGGTATTCTTCCTTGACCTGCACTGGTTCTCTTGGCATGTGAGGTCACCCTGAGGTGGTGTTATGGTAATTTATATGACCCCATTAATCACGTACTGCTGGTCTCTTCCTTATCAAACAGCACAGCATGTTTTGTCTTTAGCTGTCACTTTGAGGATCCCCAGAGGGGTGGAATCTGGCTTTATAATGAGTGCTTGAACTCTCAGAGATCTTGCACCTTGCTTCTGAGCAATCCAGGAGTCATCACTGAAAAAAGTGCATGTGTTATTGGCAAATAGGGGTAAAGAGCTCTAAAAACCCCCCTGAACTGGCAGAAATGTAGCTGGGCAGCTCTGTGCCCCAGGCAGCAATGAGATGCCCAGGGCAGGGCTGGCTGCCAGGGTGCCAATGCAGCAGTGTGATTAGCTGCCATTGCAGTCATGGCTATTTTTGTGCCCCCTGCACAGAGGTGGTTATCAAGACTGCTGCTCCAGCCTCTCCCCTCTTAGTTATGCTACTGTTAACTGGTATAAACATTAAAAGGGATAAGACAGTTCACTGGGTGAACGTGTTATGCTTTCACATCTCAGGATCTTCTTCTCCTGGGAAGAGGTACAGACAAAAACAAGTTGGTGGGTTTTAGTTTAGTTAACATGCTGCACTTCAAGCCTGCTGTAAATATTTGGTACTGTCAAAATGAATAATAGTTTAATGAGTCTAGTTTCATTTTCTATATGAAGAACATCCTCATCCATGATTAGATCTTGACTTTTTCCATAAAAAAATGTGAGTACAAAAGGTGGAAGTGGGCTGTTTGCCAAGTTATGATCACTTGGATGAACTGTCTGGTACAGTTTCTGATCTCTGACTGAATATGCATACAGGCACTTCCACTGCCAGTTTAAAATTTGGGTTCTGTGGATACTGACATATGTGACTTAGATATTTGCTTTCTGAATATTTGTGTCTATAAAATTCCATCAGTCAGCTGTTTCTGAAAAATTAACACAGAAGGTGTTTAAATGCAGCTGCTGTGAACTTATTAAAAATATTAACAAATATTGGCTACTGTTTCTTGCCTTCTTTAAGCTTCCCTTCAAAATCCACCTGTGCTCTGATGCCTAGAATAAATCAACATGTTAATTATGTCTTGTGGGTTTAGTAGACATTCAATCTATTTATATATTTTTAAATATTTATTTTTATAATAATAGATATTGGATTGTATTACCCCCTTTCTGCCACCTTATGTGTATCATTTATCATCTTAAATTGTTAAGTTCTCAAAGGAAGGAACTGTGTCTTTTTGCATAGGGTGTTTGAGTGGCATTAGCATGCTGCATGTGCCCAGTCTGGAATAATAGGAAGGGACTGCAGGTCAGGAATGAGGTTCATTGACAGATCTATGCTGGACACCAAGAGCTTGAAAATAAGAAAGTAACATAGGTCATGAATGGAGTAAGCTGAGCAAGCTGTGTAAGGAGAGAGTCAACTTAAGCTGCACCGCAAGAACCATGTAGGGGTCTGGGATTGGAACAGCAGGGGATGGTGTAGGTAAGTTTTGAGGTGCTCTGAGTGATTTATCTGAGCCTAGCCTGATCCAAGGAGTAGGCTAAAAGAGTACTTTTCTGAATATGAAAGAGGCAAAGGTTCTTGGGTTATATCTGGGTATTCTGGGTTATATCTCTTTTTGGACCAGCTGCATGGTATCTTTGTCTATCCCATCCATGCAGTTGGTCCAAGAAGAGAGAACACTCAGAAGAATTCTTGCCTCTTACACATGTCCCTAGACCATCATGACAATAGCATTGCTTCAGTACTTCTCTGAATAGGTTTTTCTATTATTGGCTGAAGCCTTGGACAAGTAATAAAGAGACCACAGCAATTTGATGGAGGTCCAAGGCAAGCAAGTGTCTCTGTGGTGCCCAAAGTCTGTCAGGCAAAACACTGATTACTGCCATGTCATATCCTATCAGGAAAATAAAGTCACTGGGCTGGAATGTTGTCACCAAATTACTGCCTCCCACTTTACTGCAGTGTTTAGTTCCAATAAATGCTCTGGCTTAACCATGGTATTTCTACAGCAGCAGCAGGAGGTCTCCTGACAACTTGTGTTCCCATGGGCTGTCAGCTCAGTAGTTAGTCAAACATGCAGGACCTGCAGAGCATACAGAGGGAACGAGCATGTGTTAAGTGTTGCTGTGGACAGGACAGGCACGCACAGGGGATGAGTCAGGGACTGTGGTGTTTGATAAGGCTGTGTACAACTGATAAATGAGATAAAATGATCCCTTACATTTTTGTGATTGCTTTAAAGCACAGCTGGGTCTGTCAAGCGATGAAACGGTAAAACCAAAGAAATAAGCCACTTTCACAATCTACATTTAGTGCTCAGAAGTTCTGGTATAAAGACCCATGTCCTGGAGTTACTTAAGTCTGGAGTTCTGAATTGGAGAGATTCCAGAAAGTCTCTCTCCTTTGCAATAGGAGAGATTTCCCAGAACCCTTTAAGAGTGGCAGAAGAGGGGCCAGGATGCAGCAGGACAATAGATGAAATTCTAGCCCACTTGAAGCCAGTGACAAAACTTGCATGTCCTTTGGTAGAATCCAAGTTTTATCCCATAGGCCCAGTCTCCCTGCTTTTTCAGGTGAATTTTTGTTGCCTTTTCTGTCCTTTCTTAGTTTCATTCCCTCTACCTTTGAGAATCTCCTGTAAACTATCTATATCTCAAACCCTGCAACATTCCCTTCCTGGGACCTTCACTTCCAGTCTTTTCTGTTACATGTGAAATGATCGTGGCTATAGTGGTTAATGCCGACACTGTAAAGCATCATGATTAGATTTGAAACTTAACATCCCAATAAGATGCATAAAAAGTAGGAGAATTATTTACACCCTTGCTATTGTTCAGGCTGTCTGCAGATTCAGGCAGAAACTGCTACAGCAGTTTACTCTTGGTCACATTTAAAACTAGGAAGCTTAAAAATATTTTTCTTAAATAAAAATCAGAGTATGCAGAATCTAAATATGTTGTAGAGAACGCATGAAAATTTCTAGCAAGCCAGGGTTTGGACAACACTTGAAGGGATTTGTATCAAGAGAAGTGACTGGAGAGTGATCGGAGAGAGGTAGGTAGCTGTGTTAGTCTGAAATCAGGCAGAGGGTGATATGTACTTTATAGTAGATATGTACTTTATAGACCAACTAAATAAATATATAGGGAGGATAAGCTTTTGTGAACTCGAGTGACTTTCAGATGGTGGAAGAGGAGAAGCGGGGGAGAGGGACAGTGCTGAGATAAGCAAACAAGCAAAGAACCCATAGGAACACAGGGGTCACAAGAACTAATCCAGGTAATGGGATAAGAATCCGTAATTCCTATTTAAATCATATTTACCACAATCTAGTCTGTGGATGATTTTTTGTTCTGCAGTTTCCTGCTCAAACTGGTTTTTGAAATGTTGTTGTCTGAGATCATCAGTGGAGTGTCCAGAGAGGTTAAAGTGTTCTGACACAGGCCTTTGTGTCTTTCTTCAGTCGATGTCAGCTTGGTGTTCATTCGTTCTTGCACGTAGAGATTGTCCTGTCGGTCCAATATAGACAGCAGATGGGCATTGGAAGCAGGTGGTGGTGTATATAATGTTGGTAGCACTGCAGGTGAATGAACCTCGGATGTTGGACTCCTTGTAGAGAGTGATCACCAAAGATCAGGACGACAAACGCGTTAGGATATCAGGTGCCGGCAGAAGGCAAGTCTGCTTTGATCCTTAATTCCTGCATGACACCAGGCTTGAGCGAATCCAGGCAGTTGATTTTTTTTTTTATTCAAAGAAGGCTGGAAGCAAAGATGTTATCCAGTCTTGGGCTGCTAATGGTGTCTACCCCGATGGGTCATTTTATTGTTAAGGAAAGCTGTTTTTTAGACAAATGCCTGCTGTATTTGAAAGGAGGTTTGTTTTTTTTAATAGGGAAGTTGATTGTATTGATTTTCATCCTAAGAATAACATGGACAATCCAGTAAACTGGAACTGTTCATTAAAGCAATTCATAAATATTTACAGGTTTTCAGGGAGGCAAAAATCCTTTTGAATATAAATAGAAAGGCTAAGGGGATTTTAGGACCCTGTTAAGGAGCCTTCTTAGGTGGGGGAATGGAGGAAGTTTATTCTGCATCCTCTCTGTGTACTGGCTAGGATTAAAAGCCAACAGCTCTAGTCTCTCCCCTGTGGTTTGAGAGTGGGCGAGTCCTAGGGAGATCTGTGAGGATTAGGAAATTTGCACATATTGTGTTCTCTTTGCTTTTTTAAGAGGAAAAGCAAGATGCCTGTATATGGTGCTGATCCACATGTGTTCCCAGTGCTGCATTTTGGTGCAGGGACACACTGCAATTAGAGCTTTTAAGTGTAGCCCTGTCAAAGTAATAGCGGTACAAATACCTGGCTTACTCAACTAATATTATTTCTTTGTGTTCACAAATTGTCTGGGAGTATACTGGAGTGGTTTTTATGTTTTTGTATTTGAATTTATAGATATTTCTATGAATAATTCTTGGCCTGTAATTTCTTCACGAGCAGCTTATTGCAAGAAATCAGTATTAAAAACTCAAGACGTTTTAATTTGACACACAGATTACATGGGGTGTATTCCCAAAAAGGGAATGCAATCACATGTCATTATAGCCACTTGTTAATGTCAGATTGCTTTATGTGACTATCCTGGAATATTTGCTTAGCATACAATGTTTCTGGGACCATTCTGACCTGTAAACTTAATTAGAATAGATATGGGGAGTGATTATAGAAGGGGAGAAAAGAATGTAGAAAAACTTTGCTAATAATTAGGATAGATATTTATTGGGATCTTTTTCTTATATTTATCCAACTCACTACAAGAAGCATGATGTTCAGATCATTACATTCTAAAGTCCCTTTCAGATAAGGAACTAGCACTATACTAGTTAATGTTGATTAGTTTTAGCAAGACCAGTCTGAGAGAGATTTGCCATGCTTTGATTTAGATTTAAGGTGCTGTGCTGTAAATCTACAGTCACTCTTTCGAGGTCAGTTGGATTAGCTATACACAATTGCAACAGAGCAGCATTTTAACCTGGTTACATGATGTTGGAAAACACAGGTGTTGAAGCATCGTCCTTTGACTTTACAAAAATATTTTGGAAATCAATCCAACATGTATTTGAAGGATACCAAAAACTGTCTGACTTTGAGGAGGAGGGCTGGTCAGCAGATGAAGGTTTCTTGTTCCTCTCCAGTCTTTTTCAGGCTTCTACCAGTCTCAGACATTGAAACTACCCCCTGACTACTTGGTCAGTTTGTACTAACAGTTAAGGAGTGTGGAAATGCAGAAGAAATACTGTAAGAAAATGTGTACTATTGATTAGTATGGGAGAGAGGAGACCAGGAGGGGGACTGGAAAAAGGGCAGAGTTGTGTGATGAAAAGATTGGCTCAGTCCTCTCCTATTGCTGCCTCAGGACAATGTATTCAAGTTGAAGGGGCAACAGCATGTAGTAGATAGACCAGCAGAAATGCTTATGGACTCTGAGAGTGTGCATATTAAGACAGAAAGCAGAAGGGCTATCTATGAGTGATATGGCTGGGATCCTGTATTGCTTACTAGGCTTTCATAGTTCTCAAAGCCCTTACTATTACTGAGTTACACCTGACATTATCTGGGGCAGAGTGGTGGTATGGTTGAGTACACAGGGAACGGGGAGGTTTGCCAGCTTGCCTACAGGCAGTCGTCAGGAAAAGGATTTAGCAGTCCCATTCCAGTCATTTGGGCTAGCCCCTAGGGCCCCGCTCACTTGAACACCACTGAGTTACGTACTCTGAAGTCCATCTGCTCCCACTCATTGAATTTCCAGGGATCTCTTACTAGGCCATATCCTGAATACTGAAAAAGAAAAACAATTAACTTGCCAAGGAAAAGGAAAACCACACAAAGTGCATATCACCCAACAAGTTTCATAACCTAAGAAACTTAACAACACTGGTGTGAGAACATAGAGCATCCTCGCCTCATGGGCTTCTCCAGGCATTTAGCTTGAGTGCAAGCAGCAGGCTATCGCCTGATGTTAGCTAATGTCAGTTTGCCACGTACCATGTCTGATTTCAGTCCACTTATTATCTACAGAATTAGCAATCCCTGCCCCTCCCCTTCCTTCTGGGCAGTTCATTCCCACTGGAATCTGGGGATTGCTTTTGCAATTCTGGTTTGTTTCTAGCTACAGTTATAGAAAGGGCACACGTGCTTTGAACTTAAAACTAAATTACATTAGGCAAACGTAGCTTGGAGAGCTCATGAGAACAGCTTTTCAGTAGCAGCAGCTGCACCTTTTGCAGAAGTTGTACAAGGTGCAGCACAAATGAGGGGCCACTGAGGAGATATGGGGGAGGGGGGGAATTAAATGCTGTCCTCTATTCCCAAGCCCGGTGTTCTGCCTGCACTGAGCTCATTAAAGCAAGCCATTTCAGCCTGAAGAAAACCTGCAGGGGAAGCTTGCAGCTAAAGCAGAAGATTGCAAGTTGACTTTTCTCATGTGATCGCCATTTGGTATAACTTTAAACATGGGGTGTACCTTGAGGATTTGAGGAGGGACCAAAGAGGAAATCACTAAGATCAGAGGCTGCACTACAGCCTGCCATATAAAAATAAAATCACTAAACTGTTAAGAATCCATTCCTCACAGCTAGGGAGGGTCTGCAACCTGTTCCAGACCATATCATTTTCTTCACAGATGCAGATTTGCACATTACCTAACCATGAGCTGGGTTCTGCCAGCTTCTCAGAGCTGCCTCACAAGTCACTGCAGACACATTCTTTAGGTGAGATGTACAGCACACGGGATTTAGGTAATACCTTCCCTTCTGCAAATTCCAACATTAGTTTCCTTTTTTCATTTGAAGGAGGAGGGAAAAAAATCCCTACCACACACTGCCTGCAGTCATGCATGCCCTTCTGCCCACAAGCGTACGCAGCCTAAAGTGATAATATTGCCTTTTTATCCAAGTTCGCACTTCAAAAGCTTTCTGTGTTTAGTGCAGAGGTGAAAGGAACGTGACAAATGAGCTCTCATGCTTACCGTATTTGACCAGTAATTAGCTCCTAGGAAGAGAATTACTGCTTTTAAATCACCATGTTTATTTCTTGGCATTACAATCTTGAAGGCTTAAAGAGAACATTTAATGAATAAATCTAAGCTACTAAAGCAACATTCCCCAATAAATACTCTGGTGCCAGTTAAGATCTCTAGGTAACAGGTTTGCTGCAGCTTTGGGAGGGGGAGGCAGGGAAGGCTGGGGTGGGGAACAACATCCAGATACCTCCGTCCAAACCCAAGATGTTGGGGTAGGGGGAATGGAGAATGACATGGCAAAACTCAATCAGAGTAAGGGTCAGAGGTGCCACTGTTTGCTTCTTTCCACCCGAAATATTGGTAAATCAGTCAATGGTATAAAGCAAGGTGTAGCAGCTAGATTTCCCAGAGAGCTTTCAGGAAGAAGATTCCAGGCTTTAGTCAAGTTCTGGTTCTCAAAGACCCTGTGGGCAGGGATTTCAGAAGATGGGAGGAAAGAAACTGCTACCTCCTTACCCCTGGGGCTCCTTGGAGCAGATCACCATCCTGAAAGAGAGGGTCACGGAAGCCAGGCTTCTCTGTAGTTTCTTTTTTCTGTGATGGCCTGAGGATTTTTGAACCAAGAAGGGGTTTACAACTACCATAGTTTTCTTCTCCACAAGCTTCATGCTGTTGAGTGTCTGTGTTGGGAGGTGAAATCTGAAAGTGATTTAATCCTTGGGGCATGGGCATGAAGATCTGTCATAGCCCATTCCTACCCTAAAATTCTCAGGTGTAAATTAATGTGCCTCTCCTGTTCATTAATGCACTTTTCCTGATGCGCATTACATTTAGTACCTTCAATAAGAGGCACTAAATAATTGCACATTTGGCTGTGCTAATGTGCAGTAGCGCAAGCGCATACTTTTTCAGTGGTGCTTAATGTGCAATAGCCTATTTTACTGTGCATTAACGTATTAGCACTTTTAATGTGACTCTCTAAAGCACAATAGAATAAGCTATTGCCTATTAAAGCACACATGTAGACGTGCCCATGGAGATTGGAAATATCAGAATTTCTGATAGATGATTTCTTCCCTGTCAAACTCGGTGCAACTCTGTTCGCTTTGCCTACATTGCTCCAAGGTAAGGATTTGGATTACATTTCAGAATAGGTTTTGTATGGTGTGTCCTGCATGTCTTGGCAGGAGCTAAGATGCACATTTTTTAAATACTAGTTTACTTCTTGCTAAGGGAAAGCGGGTTGCTGTTTCCTTGCACCATACAAAGCATTT
>NW_005841869.1:2348492-2382847 GCF_000455745.1 Alligator sinensis
GTTGCTGTTTCCTTCCAATCTACAAAGCATTTCTAGAGGCCTGTGTATTTATCTCCTAATCTACAATTGTAACATTTTGTTGCAATGGAGGGGAATAGTTTGGAATAGGAATTTGGAATGTGAGGGGGCTGGGTGTTAAAAGCATCGGTAAACCAGTTGTGGTGTCCCTCTGCCTAGGTCAAGCAAAGATGTGAATGGAGATTTCACCAAGGGAGGGTTATCTGCTCTTGCTCTGTGGCAGTTTTCCTTCTCCACTCTTCAAACCCACCCACCCTGGACCTAGCACCCAGGCTAGCCATACAATTCTTCTACCCAAGTTTGCTTTGCTACAAGTTAATACATGTTCCCCAAGTAATTTCCCCACCTGCCTCTCTTCAGCATTGGTACCTCCTGCTTTGCCTTGGAGACGGCGTCACCGTTGTGACAGAACACCTTCCTGGCTCTCCACTCCATCCTGTCTTTGATCCTTCCAGTTCAGTGTTTCAGCAGTCTGGGTTCACCACTTCGGCCTACTGCTCCACAGTCCCTCAGGTGTTCTCCGGTCTACTGCCATCCAACCTCTCTGGCCTGCTGCCTGCTGGGAGCTGTCCAGCATCAGAAGGGAGCACTTGACTCTGCTAGCCTAGGGCCAGCTATTTATGCTGATGATCAGCCTGCCTCCTGGCAACAGTGCTGGTGGGGGGAGAGTGGTCCTCTGGTCATAAGGTACCAGCACTTATCCTTAATAGGATTACAATATTTCCTCTATCTGTCTCTCTTGATTTGTGGTTAAATGTGTGTGCCTGAAAAGGCCCAAACTATCTTGAAAAATACCAGTAGGCTTTCTGTAAACAGGGTAATTCTATATGAGAAATACAGCTGGTATGCAGTGAGTGAGCCTGGGCATCCTGGAGGGCTGGCAAGAGGAACTTATGATGCTCCCACACCTGGAATATTGTCTATAGGTCTTGTCTTCACATCTCAATAAGCATGTAGTAGACTTGGATAAAGTATGGAGAAGGGCAACTGTGATCAAGGGTATGGAGCAGTTTCCTTACTAGGAGAGACTAAAGAGGCTCAGACTCTTTTTATTGGAGAATAGAAGGCTGGGGGGGTTATGATAGAGGTCTATATAATAATCATGTACGGTGTGGACAAAGTGAACAGGGAATTGTTAATCACCAAGACCCAGAACACTAGACTGAAGGAGTACCTACTGAAATCAGTGGGAGACAGGTTTAAAACTAACAAAGGAAAGTACTTTTTATGCAATTCATTGCCACAGGAGGTGGTAGAGGCAGGTAGCATAGCTAGGTTCAGAAAGGGACTAGACAGATTCATGGATGACAGATCTATTAATAGCTGTTGAACAGAATGATTGGAGAAGTTTCCTCTGGCACCTCTAAACCCATAATGGTGGATGCCAGGGCAGGTAATGAATGGGGGACAGACCACTCCAGATATATCCGGTTCAATGCTATCTCTCTCAAGCATCCACTCCTACCACTGGCAGAGACAGGATACTGGTCTGGATGGATCATGGGTCTGACACAGCCTTGTGCTTCTTACATTTTTATGTTCTTAATTTAAGTTTTATGGAAAGGATGCTAAGAATACTTTTGGATGCATTTCTTATGTTAGCATTGCTAGATTAGGATTTTTACTGACCCAAAGCATGGAGTAAACAAAACATAAACTGTTGGGGGCAATTATGATTCGGGGGTTAAATTGATGGTTTCTGGGATGACACATGCCCATTGTTTATATTTGCTGCCCTGAATTACACTGCATGCAACCTGACCAGAGATTCTTTTATACGTGTATATATACACGTATATATATAGTCTTCCTCCACATACTGCTTCACTGTCTTCCTCACTGCTTTCTGCCTGATCTGAAGAGTTCTGTCTGTCTCTGAGCAGAGCAACTGTCTTCTTCCACAAGTTGATGTTGTGACCTCAGGACAGGTTCCTGGGATGAAAGAGTGGGGTAGGAAGGACAAAAGCTGTTATGCCAGCTCCTCAAGGGATTAGAAAAGGAGTCCTTCTCCATGGGATTTGGCATAAAAACAAGCTTGCTAAGTTTAATTAGTTCAGTCTATGGAAGTCCTGAAGATGTAAAGACTTATCAGTCCCTGTGCATTTTTTTTCTAGGTAAAACAATGGCCTTTTATATAAATGTACACTCTTCCCTGTGCCTTTTAAGGTTTTAAAAAGCAGCTGAAACAAGATAGGCAGAAGATGGAAACAGAAAGGGACAAATATATCCTTGGGTACAGGTTGGACAGCTTTGCCTTTGGCCAGACACTGCAACCTTTGCTCAGGCAGAGCTGTTGAAGTCAGTGGGGGTTTTGTTTGTGACAAAACGATAGGATTTGGCCATAGGAGCAGAGCTGTTGAACCTCTGCTGAGGACCGAAAGTGCTGCTTCTCAAAGAGTGGAGTGATCTGAAATGAATTAGACCCTGCTGAAATACACATACTGAAGCTTCAGTGAGCAGAGCATTGTTCATTTACAATGAGCCAAATCCTATGATCCTTACTGCATCTATACTTGCACACACTAAAGTGAATGGTAATTTGAACGACCCAGGAGAGACCTCAGGACTTGACCCACTGTGTGTAGACTGGGGGCTTAAAAATAACATCTAATTTGTAATTGCAATGGGACTATTCCTAGTGGACTGTGGGCTGAAGCAATCTGTTTTTGATGGTTCAAAAGTTCTTATTGTGCTTTTCCTGTTGAAAAGACACCCAGGGGTGTACAATGATTTAACCCCTGTGTGAGACAGATTATACCAGAGAAAAGCAAACAGAAAACAAGCGTGTTAAATTGTCATGAACCTTGGAGATAATGAATTGATTTGATACTGTTTATTGTGCTAGATCTCAAAGTGAGTAATTGAATAAATGTTTAAGTCTGAATCTTTAATTTGCCTATAAATATGTTTAGTAATTAACAAGGAGGAAGGAGATGTTCTTGAGAGTCACCTTGAGCAGAAAATAACCATGCATGATGCATGCTTGGGAATCAGAATGTAATTATGGTATCTAACCTCTGCCACCAAGTGGCAGTTTGATATCATTGCCTATCAGCTTGGCCCCTGCCTGAAGAAGTTTGCAGCATTAATCAGGAGACAGACAATGCCATGGTGTCAGGGAAAGAAGGTGACTGCACCTAGGAAAGGATGAATGTAGAAGGATTCTCTTTGGAAAGAAGTTTCTTCAGCACAGAACAACTGTTACCCTGAGCAAGAGCCTGCTCACACAGACTTTAAAGAAATAATTTCCTGCTTCCAGCTTTGTTTCAAAAAGATTGCCCTAAAACTCAGTTTGCATGGAAAAGGTCCAGCCAGGCAGTGGGAGAGGGTGGAAGGGTTCCTGCTTATGTCTGAGTATTGGGACATGTGAAAGATGGCCCAAAACAAAGTACTATCCTGGAAAAATACATTCCGTAGCTGCCACCTTCCCCCTTCTGCCCAACTATACAGCTGGAAGAGATGTTAGACAAGTTTACAGGCACATTTGTATTTCTTGGGGACAGTCAGAACCAATTAGATGATGTGTGGTTAAAAAAGAAAACGTTCTTTTGCCTTCTCCTTTCAGCACTCACACAGCTGAGGTAGCAAGAATGTGAGAGGAACCTTCTGGATAAGTAGGCATTGTTTTTTCCATACTTCACAAAGGTGGTGGGATAATTGCAAAAATAGTCATGCTGCTTAATGGAATAACAGAAACCCTTTTTAGCTTGCATGCAACTGAGCCAGTTCCTGGGACTTGTGCTAAAACATAACATGTAAGTGGATATGACTTGTATCCTGGATGCGAGTGGCTGATGTAAATAGCTGACAGGCAGGATTGTCCAGTGGTTAGTGTGGTGAGCAGGCTAGATCTCATAAAAACAGGGTAAAAGGTTTAGGATGTAAACAATTATCTCATGAGTTAAGAGTGAATGGGCATGTATTGAGACGGAAGAGGTGCTCAGCAGAGCTAGATGCAGCCAGGATCCCACTTTGGTTTGTCTGGAAAAGCTCAGTACAGATAAGGCTGGGAAGTCCAGAGATTGTTAAGGGGAAATAAGGCTCATTACTTGCCAGAGAGACTGTGAGAAACTAATGTTGGGTTCAGTTCTTGGGTGAAGAGAAGAGGCATGTAGGTTATCTCTGGGGTTGTGTAGGACAACAGTATATGTTGTTGGGCTGGAGTAAACCTGTTGTAGGAGTACATACATATCTTACACCGAGTCAAGAAACATTATTGCACTGTGCTATTCCTTCCTACCAGGGTTCCTGTATACCCCTGCCCCATGTATAATTCAGGAGCAATACATAATTGAAGGACTATAAAGCCATGCTTACTTTAATATATTTAAATTATTTGGCAAGCAAAAGGAGAGTGTTCTGTCTGGCCTAGGCTTTTGCATTGTCTTTTCCGATGGTATGTTAAAGAGGTGGTGACCCAAGGCCTGATTGCAGCAGCTGGGAGCTAGGACCAAAATGAAGATCATTAATAATCAATGACCAGGATTGATTTTTACTAGAACAACATGTAACTAGTGACTGCAGCATGTGGCAGAACCCGGTTCTGCATCCAGTCAAGAAGCAGCAACAAATCATCAGGCCCATTGCCACAAAAACTAACTATCATGAACTTTTCATGTTTTAGTCGTGTCTTCCAGGTTCTTTGTTAATGGTTCATGGGTAATTCCTTGAGTCTGCTTAATAATTGCAGGTCATTCATGCGTATATGCTGTTTTAACGAGTGGATTGGTCACATACTTGGTATGGCTATTGTTTCTGTTCTGGTTGTTTGACATCTGTAATCCAATAGCAGCTATCTCATACACACCTTGAAATTCATCCATCCAAGCATAAGATTGGCTTTTTGTGATGATAACATCTAAAACTGAAAGCAAAAACTTGACCATGGTTAGGCTGAAACTGGCTTGCCAATTCAAAAGAACATGCACAGCCTGTTAGTTGACTACAATGTTGTAGATTATGTAGAAATGGCAGATACAGGAATAGTCTTCTAATCTAAGATGTGAAGAGCTTTTAGTTTTGTTGTAGGAGCTATCAGTATTAGTAAATTAATCCATCCTATTCCCAGCTGCGTCACAGACTCCTTCCGTGGTTTTTGGCAAAATACTTGGTCTTTCCTTGCCTCAGTTGCCCACCTAAAAAGTAGACACATCACTTGCTTTACTGCTTAAGCCCAGACTAAGTAGGGTGTTTGAGGCAATGCTTCCAGATTTAAGGGCATTATTCTCAGAAGTGCTGGGTGTACACAGCTTTCCAGACAATTGAGGTCTAAATGATAGGCATTCTTGGATCTGATCCTGAGAAATATTGAGAGCCTGCAAGTCCTATTGCACTCAGTGGAAGGATGTAGAACCTCATCACCTCTTGGGATTGGGTCTATTTTTAATGTGATTGCTTTTCAGCAGCTTGTTCTCTGGCAACCATTGTTATGAAATTTGTTTAAATACCAAAAAAAGGCTTCCTTAGCTTCTGTGTGGAGCCTGCCCGCATGGCCTGGCGGCATCAGTCTGCCGGTATGATGCTGAGGAAACTGCACAGAACCGCACTTGCTTTAAATTTTTTATTAGCACTCCTCTTCGTGCCAAAGACTTGCAATGGCCTGCCTGGCTCCAAAAAAGAAAAAGGAGCTCCTTGAGGTGCTTCTCCTGTTATTGTGGAAGTTCTACCAAATGTGTTCCCGGTTCCCGTTCCTTTTTTATGCCTGGGCTTTAATGGTATCGGGCTTGCAGACCAGAGAGCACATTGGACTGGGGGTCTGCTAGAAACATTTCACCATCCAGTACTGTTATGTGCTATTTATAGTTCACAACTGTGATTTTATGTAATGTGTACTTGCCTGTCTGTCTGCATAGGTGCAGTGTGTATATGCAGTCAGCTCCTGGGGGTTCTTGCTAGATCAGGGTGTTGGGTGTTCACATTCCACGTTCTTCTGGTTTCTGTTAGCTGGTTTGTTTCTGCCTGCCAAGCAGGAGATGTTCTGCCATTTCTCCCAAGTGAGATGGCAAATGCATCCATTGGCTTCCAAAATGCATTTATTCTTATGTCATTTTTTGGTGTAAACAGACTCTCCTTGTTTAGAATCGGTGCTCCCAGAAAGCATCCTCCTTCCTTTTAGGAGCCACCCAGAAACTCAGACTCCACCATTCTCACTGGCTACTTTTTAACATAAAGCAATGCTAACTCAATGAAGTCTCTTCAGAGTCAAGCAATCAAAGGCCATTCCCAAGTATTTTGCACTTTTTTTCTTGTGCTTTTCATTGGGAAATCTCAACATGCTCTATAGACATTAATTAATTTCTCCTTATGTCTATTAACTGTAGCCACAGAATGTTTTAAACAGAGCATTTTTCCATTATTTTGTGTGTCTGTGTCCCAGAAATCACAAGCAAAATCAATATCAAATCAACAAGTTTCTTTTCTTTCTTATGTACAGTCTATCAGTAATAAAAATATATGCATCAGCATTCCTATTCAATCTCCCAAAAATTTAGTTTACATGTGAAATAAAAGGGGGAAAAACAGGTAAGGAAATATTTCCCTGTCCAGCCTTCCTGGCTTCCATTATTCATCTGCTCTGTTATGGATTTATTCACAATAGGACAGCTAATAGCAATATTTTCTGCTTAACATTATATCCACAGCTTCAAGTGGTCTTAGTCAGAAGCACTTTTCTCAAGTGTCCTGGAATCCATATTTCAAATACCAGAAGTCTTACATGTTAGGTCTTAAATTAGATCCTGCTCTTCATGGTGAGAGCAGACAGTTGTGGGAATGATGAGAAATACATTGTCTTCCTCTGGTCAAGGGGACAGTGCAGTTGGAAAGCATTTGCTATAGAATTAAAAAAACAAAGATTAAAAAGTGAGCAAAATGCATTTGTCAGCTGCAGGCTTGAAAGAAAAGAGGAATCTGAAACGAGGTGAATCCTTTACTGTACAAATCTGTCTTTGAGGGAGTCCTTTAAAACAGCTTCACTCACCAGAAACACTGCGAGGAAGAAGGGTAGCAGATGCTTCTCCTGTTGTGGCCACGGTTGCACTGATATAGATATTTTAAACTCCTGATCCCACTTTGTAATTCAACTTGTCCAATTAGGATTTTTATGTCTAAAACTAGTTTGCGGTAAGATAGCAAGTATTTTTGTCTTCTCAATTTCTTTTCTGCACCTAAAATAATTAATGCATGTGAGCTGATAGAAGAGGGTGCCTCATTACAATTCATTTTCCTTATGAATATTTCCAGGTGTTGATAAATCAGATCCATTAGAATGGTCTCCAGATTGTAGTCAGCATGGCTTAATTTTGGTAATAGATTTAAGTAATGATGCTAGTTATTGTTTCCAGGGTTCTGCAATAGGAACTGCAGAGGAACAATATTAAAATAGAGGACAGATTAAGAGGCAGATAAGCTGTTTGATTTGGGAAGACTGTATTATGAACATCAAAAAGCCAAGCAGAAATCCTCTGGGGAAGCATCTGAGTTCTTGAGAATGTTTCTCTCTGTGCTCAGGTTTAAAATTGCCTCATGCTTTTCTTTCTCTCTCTAACCCTTGATACCTCTTCCCTTGGTGAAGTGTTTAATAGGATTAGGACAAGACCAGAATAGAAATTGCTATCTGGACACACCGCTTGTGATCAATGAGTTATAAAATAGAGTTTATTAACCTTTTAATGGTGAGATGAGATTTGCTTCACAAAGCTCCTGCGATTTCCAGTGGATAACTCATCCCTCTCATTTTCCTTTCATTTAAAACTTTTGTATTATTTCAGTCTCTTCCCATGCTTAACAGTCTTGGAACATCTTCAAAGATGATGCAGTCTTTGCTTCCACCTGGGATCCTATAAATGAACCCTGGTTGCAAACTTAGAGAGAAATGTGCTGAATGCCCAAGGAAGAAAAAGAGCTTTGTTGTTTAGTCAGGCAGTGGTTCTTGCATCTAATGCATCTGTCCAAGAGAAATGAGTAAGCAGGTAGTACATTCTGCAGCTGAGTCAGCAGAGGCATGTAGGCAGGGTTTTGATGAAAGGGAGGTTATTTCATGCAGGGAGGGCAGACTGGATAATGGGCACTGGGACAGGAGTGAGGAAAAACTAAATGGGCCATCAGAGCCAGCAACATTGGTGTTGCAGAGAAGATAAAAAAATCAATACTAGGTCATGGATGCAAGCTGGAATTAAATTAGGTGAGGGCAAGATCTTGTCATATAACTATCACCTCGGTGCAGCAGTGATTGGCTGTGGGCAAAGTGTCTGGATCAGCTTATGTTGGTGCTGATGGAAGTGGAGCTCAGGAACTCCCGAGTCAGGTGCTGGATAAAGAGAGTCATCTGAGCACAAGTTGAAAGGAGCCTATGAGTTCACCAGTAGGCTGATAATCTCAAATCCTTTGGCATGGTTTGGCTGCAGGACAGTTGGAGTGGAAGGTGTTGAGGAGGTCTGTCTAGGGAGGCATTTAAAAGGGAGGATGCATTAAAAGAAATGTGTCTGCTGAGACTTGAATGAACAGTGCTGGGCAGCATAGCAAATGTTGATACTCTGAGTGTCTGGGGATTACTAGCTGTGAAAAAATGCAAATTATGCTGAGCATGGAATAAAATCAATACCTGAAACGTGCTTTAAAAGTGGAATCGAAAGCTTTTAACACTCCATGAGCAAGAACGTCTGCTTCAAATGGGCTGAGTTGATGTGTAGAGCTGATGTAGCAAAGGACATGCCAGTGCAGGGGCTGGCGTGGATGGTGTCAGGACACCCCATCATAGGTTAATGGGGGGTCCCTGGAAGGTGGGGCTGCTCTGCTAAACACTGAGACAGTTTTGTTATGGGAATGCCAATGCTCCTGTCTGATCAGTAAGCTTCAAATGCCTCTTCTGATGCAATGATTACACTAATATGTTGCATGTATAAGGTCCTTTCCAGTTTGAATCTATCAGTTCTGGAAAAACACTCTATTCTTTTTTCTTTTTACTACTTTTTAATGTGATTTTTAGATGTTGGAAACAAAGGGAGGAGCCAACACCATGTGAGCAGCCAGCGCTAATCACTATTCACCGTTAGAGAACCACTTATTGGTAAAATGCCACATGTACCCCTCTGAACTATGCGGTGCTACACCTCATTACAACAGTGGGGAGCTGGTCCAAGTACCAGTTTCCTCTTGCACTGGATCAGACAACTGGCCCATCCAGTTCAGTGTCCTGCCTTGCTGGGCTAGTGTGGCTTATTTGTGCATCCAGCCTGGGATCCTACCTCCCCTGGTACTAAACAGACTGCCTGTTCATTGTCCCAATGCTTGCAGCAGCTGGCTCCAGCTGAAGTTGTTGTTCTCCTGACGGATCGGATCATTACAGGACAGAATTTCACAGCAGGATGTTTGCTAGCAGTGGGAATGTCACTTTATTTTTTTTCTCCTTCACACTTTACTTCTTGCACCTTGGGCTCTCTGCTGCACTGTGCTCTTGTCATTGCAGTTTAAGAAAGAAAATAAAGCTGCATCCTTCTCTCTAACAACAAGAGATACTGTGTTAGAAAAGCCTTGCACCCCTTTTGTTACGTGGGTTGGAGCTGACTTTATTAACAACCCGGCCTTCCAGCCTGTTCTCCCAACCTGCTCTCCCTAGCCATCTCCATTTGCTGGACTCTGGAGGGGTCAAACTCTCTAGCAGTAGCTTATGGTTCTCTGTGGGCCTTGTTAAAAGCCTTCTGTAGTAGGCAAAAGTCTGCCTAGTGATTGCAGTGGGTTTTGGATCAGGCCCTACATGCAGAAGACAGTTCTTACAAATTCATCTCTCTACCTGCACCACTGCCTTGGCTTTTCTCTGTATCCAGAGCTCTCTTGTTCCTCTCTAAATCCTCCCATTTTAATTCCTCCTACTGGAACACTCTCTGTGCTCCCCCAGGCTATAGACATCCTGGGTGCTTTCTTATATCCCAGCAACACTCTGCTTGACCAAGATATACCACCCACCTTGCCCCATACAAGCTTTCTGTCTGCCAGGGGTTTTGGCTCCAGTCTGGACATGACCTACATATGTAGCAGGAACCCCTGGATGTGGCTTGGCTGCAACTGGTGTTCTCCAACCCACTTAGCTGAAGCCCTGGCCTGGCCTCCTGTTCTGTATGTGCACGTGCTCTCCTCCTTTAACTAGGAGAGGAGGTGCCATTTGTCTCCATTCTTTGCATGCAGCCTTTCCCCCACATTTCCTTATTGCAGAATAACAGTTTATAATTTGCTGCACGAGTCAACATGTTCCAGCGGTGGCTCTGGTTCTCCTCATGCTCTGAGGGCTTAACCGTTGCCTTGACCCTGCATGAGAAGGGATGCTGGGAGAGTCGTGCTCTTCCTTCTGCCAGAGCGGCCCATGGGGCTGGGATGCTGCTCTGCTTTCTTTCAATAGCTCCTTGTTAAGTTTTTCCTCAGAGCCGGAATTTAGGCATTTTTAATTCTTGAGCTCAAAAGTACTAGAGTGAGGCTCTGGATTCTGTCGGCACCTTTCATTTGTGATCACAAATGGCTTTCCAGACAGTCATCCTTTCCAGCTGCTGCCCCTCCACTCAGAGACAGGGAAATGGAGGAGCAGAGGGCTCACAGCGCTTGCCTGACATCAGTCTATCAAGGGAGTGGTAGGGCTGGGGATGAAATGCCGGAGCCGTCACCCCAACGCCACGTTCTGACCAGACCGGAAAACATCAACACCAAAAGCAGCAGTGACCCCAAATTTCCAAACACCGTTTTAATTGGAATTAAATTTAAAGTGTTCAGTTTTTGATTGGTCAGGGCAGTGAAACTGGACATTTTAGAATAAAGTGAATTCTGTATCCTGAAGTAATGTATTAGCTTGACCTCAGATCAGTTGAATCTAAAACCTACTTTTGACTGGTTTGCTTCTCCCCAAGCCCAGTTCTATCTGCTCTTTCCTCCCCTTCGCCCTTCCGTAGCTGGGAGACAGGTAACACTGAGATGTAGCCGGCATCCCATGACCTAGGTACTTCAGTCAAAGAGAACGGGAACAGACTGGCACAGAATGAGCAACAAGTGCCCTATTAGAGGAAGGAACAGGAAGAAGTCTGCCCACAGGCTAATGGGGACCGCAGAACACCCTGTGGAATCTGGGAGCCATTCTCCAGGAGGGAAAAGGCTACAGAAACAGAGACTGGCAAAGAGCATATTCTCTGTCCACCCTGCTAAAGGCCAAACAAGAGAAAGGAGAAACTGCTGCAATGCAGACACCAATCTTAAAGCAAAGGGCTTAAAAATACACTGCTAGGCAAGGAGCAAGACTCTGTGCTTCACAGACAGCAGCATAGTTGCATGCTTTTGAATGTGTTCAGAACAGGGAGAAAAGAGGAGAAGGAAATAGGGCAGAACAAGGTGGCCACGGCAGAGCAGATCCTCTGCTGGCATCTTTGCAGAGAAGGAAGAGGATGCAGGAAATGAGGCACCACAGGGAGGAAGAAGCAGGCCAGATGACAAGAGCAATCACATCTCATCGTGAAACCTTTGTTCCAGTTGGCTAGCACGCTTACTCGAGTAGCTCTGTGGTGGGAAACTTCCTCGACGGGAACAAGTACACGGAAGCTCTGCGATCCAGCCTTCAGTGATCACAGCCTCATGCTCGTGGGACAGAGAAGCCACTTCACTGCTCTCTGCTGTCCATGGGCAAAATTCACCAGCAGCACTGAACCCTTCTAACCTGCCCCTGCAGCTCAGGGTGGAGACACGGGGACAGATCAGTATAAAATTCTGGATAAGGACAAAGCGTGGACACCAGACTCCTGTCTCTCAGTCTCTGGTGCTGATCTGGCACCTTTCATCTGCAAGGAATCTGCACATGAGTAAGACAAACATTTACAGCAAAAAAAAATACTTGGGGGAAGGGTGATGTTTACCATCGGGATAGCTCTCCCTTCCTCCTGTGGGAGCCTGAGGTTTGGCCATTCTTTGCCAAGTCACAATCATCTGTTCGCCTTTGCTCTTCCCAGGCAGCATAATGGAAAGGTTCCCTTATTTAGGGCTTTACTGCATCTTCCTATGTCTTCCTGCACAAAATGCACAGCTAGCAGATTCCTGAAGAAATACAAGCGTGTGGCAGATCGAGCGATGGATTCATCATGGTACCTGAGGCCTGGGCAGCAGCCCCACTGCTGCCTGAATAGCACCCTATTACTTAGCCACACTAATTGTGACTTACAAAAGGAAGGGAGGAGCGGAAGTGCTCTGCAGCTTTTGTCTCAAGTCAGCTGGCCCCACACTGGCAGCTCTCAGTCATCAGAGCCATTATGATGGGCAATGCAGCTGCACTCCCAGCAGGGCCCATTGGCACATACACTTTGCAAGTTTAAGGCGGCTTTTGTCATTTCTTTCATTTTAGTCAGTAAAATCCAAAGTCCCGTTTTACACACAAGCACATTCGGCACCTTCAAAGGATGGGAAGAAAGCTGAAGAAAGCAGCCACTCTTTTCTGTGCTTATCACTCTATTCCAAATGATTGCCCAAGTGGCACTCACACTAGCCTGCAGATCACATGGCCCCACTCATCAGCTATTGCCAGGCCCCTCTGTGCCACTTTAGCAGCAGAGAGGGGCCCTGAAGTGGGCAGAAACGGTTCCCCAACCTACAATCAGTGTAAACTTGGCATAGAGACTAAAGCGGCCTTGGTCCCTGCTTCCAGCAAAGGAGGTGTATCAGAAGGATGGCCAGAATAAAAGGGCGCTACAGCCACTCTTTTCATATGCTTCTCACGGCTCAGGGAAGAACGCAAATCAGAGGAGCTACCAGACGTCTTTGATTTACACTACAAGTCAGGCAGGTCCCTGCACACAGGTCACACACAGGCAAGGTACGGAGCATTCCTAGGTGGTCTGGTGTGGTGTCATTTGCATTCGAACTGGAGCTGATTGTACTAAACAAACACCTGTAAATAAAGCAAAAAATTATTTCCAGGTTTTATTACAAACCCCAAACCAGGTCCAGCTTTGCAGAGATTTGTGGCAAGACTGATGGTGAGATATGTGTGAACTTGAAGCTGACTTACAGCAATCTGTGAAAACCTTCAGAAATGTGTTGCATCTAGTTGAGCTGTACTTCAGATCATTGTGTGGATCAGTTTTGCAAAAATACAGGGCTGGAAGTTGACTGAAGAGGTTATCTAGTCCATCCTCCCACCTCACCCTGCACAGAAGCAGGGTCAGGAATAGGCCATCCTTGACATGTTTGTCTAGCCTCTTTGTTGGAACTGAAAACACAAAAAGTCCTGAAAAAAATCTAACTTGAGATGCTGCTGCCAAATTTCAGCACAGCTGTTTTCCTTCCCCGCAAAAGGACCAGAGGTGAGACCCTCCGTGGGTGCAAACCGATACAGCTCTATGAATTTCAGTGGAGCTGTGCTGATTTCTACCAGCCTGGGATCTGTCCCTTCACCTTTAAATTGCTATTTGCCAACTTATATGTACATGCAATTATTTATATAGACATAACTGTCACTGCAGTTTGCTTAAAGGAGTCTGTGTAGTCTCCATCTGAGATTCCTATAAATGGTACGTACATTCTTGTAGGCTTTAAATAATAACACCTTCATTAGGAGGGTGCAGTTTGGGGAAATATCAAAGCTACTGGGGTAGCCAAAAACGGTGTGGTCTCTGGTTATAGTGTTAGCATGCTGTCTGCAGAACTGTCATGTGAGCCACTTCTTCCGCCTGACACGCAACAGATGCCAAGCATTACCTTCTGCGGAAAGATGCAGGTAAAGACAGGATGTTTTCAAGAGATGCGGACATATCTCAGGTACGGCAACAAGTTGTGAAGAGGAAAAGGTTTAATATTTCTGCTGGGTGTTTTAAATATTTTTTTTTTCTGTAGATGGAGGGGTAGTTGTTGTTGAGCTGAATTTTTTTGTTTAAGTGACTGAGATCAGACATGAACTGGGGAATTTTTCACAAGAATGCTATCTTGTTGGATAATCTTTAACTAGATAAATCTTTTGTGGCATGTCCACTGGAGTTGCAGCTGGAGCCATGCATGCCATGGAATAATATCTTCTGATCAGATCCTTTGAGATGCCAAGCAACTTGCTTTTAGACTTCACAAGGAACAAGCAGCATGAGGGCTGGCATAAAGGCAAAGCACAGGAGCAAATCTTGTCTTCTGGCTGTTAAATCCAAGGAATATGTCCTTAAGTATCTGCAACAAGACCTCTTCCACTCTGGATCAATATGCAAAGGGAGAGAATAGACCCCCAAATGCTTTAGCATGCCAAAGCTGGAGGCTTGTCTTCATAGCTCCCCTGTCTCATTCTTTGTGGTTTTCAGCCTTGGTGTGTGCAAGACTTGCCTGTGATATGACTTGTTTGGGTACTGTAGTGGGCTGCAACAGGGAGTGTTTGGGAGCAAATCCAACCACAGCTTCCAGTCTTATAGGTGCCCAGACACCTGAAGCAACTATCCACAGGAAGGCTCCAACCTTTCCACCGATATGATCTTGTAAAGAGAAAACAGTGCCAGAACATAGCAGAGTTAGAAGAGTAATATGTAAATGGCAATGGCCAGAGCTGGCAGAATACCGCCACTGAAAAACAAATGGTGCAGCAAAGCAGAATTATTTTTGACAGCTGGAGCAGAGGGCTTAGAAGTAAAAGCTCCTTTGGTTTGTTCCCAACTTGATATGAGACTGTGGTTCTGTGTCCAGGTAGGACTCAGGACCCCTGGGTTTTCTTCTCAGCCCTTCTGTTCAATTACTTAGTTATCCTTGAGGAGCTTAATGGATATGTTACATCATTGTCCCATCTTGTCAAGAGCCTGACGCAGTCTTTTATCCTGGCACCCATGAGAATGACATTTGCAGAGCTTTTTGTTGGGCTTGGAGCCTGGCAGAGCTGACTTCCAACTTTCAAAGGCAGGATATCATCTCTGCAAAAGCTGGTAACTTGCAGGTTTGTTTGCTTAGTTTCTGATTCTGCAAAGATGCTCATCATCTCCTGTGAGGTGCCGAATGCCTTCCCTTGGGGCGGGAGGCAAGCAGAACTGGACACTGGGCCAACAGTGCAGCACTTTGCCTTTGACTGGCTGTGCAGTGCTGAGTTAACCAGATACCAAAACAAAGAAAAATGCATTTCCCAGCTGCACTGGACTTGCAGCTTTTATTTAAAGAGGAATCTTGGAATTCCTCACACTAAAATGGACACTGTGATTTAGAAAGGAGATTTCTTTTAAAACAAAGCACTGACCTGCATTGCTAATACCACCAGGATTGTCTAAAATAGAAGGAATTCTGCTTTAAATTCAGTATGATGAGAGTTTGCAGTCTCTTGACACTGTGGGTGCTGCCTCTTTACTCCTTGTACTTTGCTCTACCAGGACAGTGAAAACAGATTAGTCTTTCTTTTTGGGTTCTAGCCAGCACTGCCTCCTGGCTTTCAGCATCTGGGTGTAAACAGTGCACCCCAGAGGTGAGATTGAAATCCTATCAAGCTTGCTGTTGATGAGTTTTATAAAATCATTCTCTTTTCCTCTTGCCTAAAGACTAAATCTTTAGCTCTTGTCCCTGAAAACATCTCTTTAAAATGCAGCTGTATTTCCCATTCATCCATGTTTGCCTTATTTCCTGTGCTCCTGCAGCCCAAGCATATTGAATATCCTGTGGTCAGATTGATACTGTCTTTTCTGTTAGGGTTTCCCTGCTCTTGACAACTATCAGTTGTTTAACAGTGCACTGCCAGGGGATCACCCTACCCTTGGTACTCAGGCAGTAGCATTCTGGTGCTGTGCAGGTGATGGGTGATCATCCTATTAACATTTATTCAACGTTTCTAACATCCCATCACTGCTGATACAGAAACAGTCATCTTGTCCTTGCTCATGCTTCATGGATCAGGCACATGTCCCCTGGCTTACTGTAACTGAAACTCCAGGTTCCATAGCACTAGTTTGCTTTGTACAATGACTTCTTCCCTTGAGCCGACAGCTCAATAGAGACTGAGCCAGGCCCAGCAGTGGACCCTCAGTAGCCCACAAGGAAGTAATAATAGCCAATGTGCCACTTGCTCTGTAACCTGTGAGAGACAGACCTCTGCTCAGCTCTCTGCTGGGTGAAATTTCAGATGGTGGTGTCAGCTATTAACTATTGCTCTCGTGACCAATTCAGTGGAGGTTTCTGAGCTCTAATTCCTCTCCCAGCAGCGAATGGATGAGTGTTGCTCTGGCTCAAGTGGCAGCAGCTTGTATCTTTAGTATCAAAGGGGCTGGCTTTCATCCCGTGGTGGTCAATTCTGAGGGAGAAAAATAATTTCCCTGCAACTTTTATCTCCACGGCCCAAGAAATGCTCAGCTCATTCAAACTTGTTTAACACTAGACCACATTCATTTCCCTCTTTTTAATTTCATTTTGCAATTATATTTTGCTAATTGCTTTTTAATTCCTCCTTTTCCTACAGAACATGAGAAACTGAAGGATGAGAGAGTAATGAGGCCTGGGGATTTCTTGGGGCCAGCTCTCTTCCATCCACCCTGTAATGTTTTGTGGCCGCAGGTACCTGCAACCATTGCGGCCAGGGTTTGAGGCATAGAACGTCCAACCCTTACCACTCCAGGAAGAGGCCTGTGCTCCTGATGCAAAACTGCTGCTAAAACCTCAAATAATTTGAAACAGATCTGACCTGTGTTCCCTGCAGCAGAGGGGTGGTAGTTCACAGACACTGCTGTGTGCACATACTTTCTTAACCCAACTCCTGTAAAAACTGCCTTTTGTACAGTGTTCTGCATGTGGCTACTTAGTGTGTTGCTGGGGTGGGGCTTTGGGGTCCAGTGGTTTTCTAAATGAGGATTGTGACAGTTTAGCACAAATTCCTGTGAGTTTGATATTGATAGATTCTACTGACTCTGAGACCCAAGGACAATACCTCTGTATAATAGGGATTGTTTCCTGTCGGAGCAAGGGAAGGAAGGCACTGGAAGTGGCTGTAGCTAGCGACCACTGCACTGCTTGGATTCTGTACTACAGGAGAGGGGGAAGTGAGTGGAGGTGCCAGCTGAGTAGCTGCATAGGATGGAAGGCCTGCTGGGATGTGCAGTGTGGTGAACTTTGTGGGAGTCGGAGCTGGGGACTGTCCTGTTGTGCCATCAGCTCATCTTCACCTGCTTCTGTCTTCATTAGCAAGCTGGAGAAAAGAATGCTTATCCACTTCTGCAAAGAGCTTGGAGAGCCACAGGTTAAACATGCAATGGAAATGGGGAGTGTCATTCGTGATCAGTAGACCTTTTGCCTGTTACTGGAAGTGGCACATTTGTGGGTAAGCAAACAAGGAAAGGAAAGGAGATAATAGCTTATAAAATTGACTTTTTTCTGCCACTTACATTTAAAATATTGTGATACAGCATAATCTAGCTGTTATGCTATCAATATGTGGAGCAACATCTCAGTGATCCTAGATGTTCCTCAGTTGCTCTGCTGATAAATGGTTTTATTATGACATCTTTCAACATTTGTTAAAGGCCACAGGGCTTTGCATACACAACTCCATCAATCTGCATCAACCTGTTTGCAGGACTGAGGCATAAGGACAAAGTGTAGAGAGCAGGATACAACAGAGTACTAATTAGCCAGGATAGGCAATATGGTGCTGTAGAAAAAAAATATACATGGGATGTGTAGGGGGATGGCTGTTTTTTTTGAGAGCACTATTTGATTTGTACTGTATATACTATACAGAATCCCAGCAGCATAGCATAGACCTCTGCATGCATGTGAGTGCACTTTAAGGAGCTGACCTTTGTGTGATAGCTTAAGTGAGAGCCAGTTGGAGATAGAAAGCAGGTGTGTGTAGTTTGAGAGCTGGGATTGCTGGAACCTGTTTGCTAGGAGAGAAACCAGTGCTACTTTTGCATTGTAAGCACCAACTCTGTAATATTTTCCAGACGGATCCAACTGGTAATACATAGGTGACAGGACTCTGTATAGGATGGGACTTGCAAAGGCACCATGCTGAGATAGGAGCGATTGCTAATTCATGCAGGTTAGTACTGGATCTTGCTAAATTTGTATTAAGCTCTTTCTCTTCCTCAAGTTGTCTTCTTACAGTGTAAAGATGCTTTGAGAGGGAACTGAGCTCAGGAGGTGGTTGACTGATTCTCCTCAACTGTATCCTGGTTTATTTTCAGTTGTTCTAGTTTTCTCTCAGCTCCCATCATGCTCTCCAGAAACTAAGGTGCACTAGTAGGATTCTTCATTCAGAGGTATGTAGTTTAACTCCAGACTCAAAAGAAAAAACACCACCTAAAATTATTTGCACACTATTTCTGCAACCAGTTTAAGGAGCCAGGAATTCAGCGAAGTTTCTGCTGAATTCCTGGGTCCTGGAAGGTGAGATTTGGGGAGTGTCCCTATTGTAACTTTACAGGTGTATTTCCCAGCTCATCCTGAAGCTAAACTGATGAAAGTACGTTGCATGTTAGGTGTTTTGGGGTTGTCTTTGTTAGGTGGTGTAATAATTTTGCCTGTTTTGTTTTACTTTGTCTAAATTTTTAAAATAAAAAGACTGTCTCGGATCTGATTTAGTGTGGCAGTGCTAAAAGTGCAGAGGTCTCAGGGGAATTCTAGTTCCCTCTGAATGCCTAAATGCCAGTTTTCTAGGTGTGTGTGTCTGTTCTTGGCACTTACCCTGTACTGTGGGTATTTAAATTTGCAGGCTGAGTGTACACAGTAGGCTACACAGTGGCGGGGCAGGTGTGTGACTCTGTAAGTGTATACCCAAGTATGAGCTGAGGAAAAAGTAAAGATGAGGAAGGAGGTGGCAAAGGACTTTTTCCATGTTTTGGCACTTGCCCAGGATGTGGGAGGCTGGCATTCTAGGCCCCCTGCCCAGCACAGGTTTGAACCTCTGTTTCTTTGGTCTCCTGGGATAGTGCTCAAATGATTCAGTGGATAAAAATGAATGAAGTGGGGAAGGTTCTGCCCCATGGGGGGTGGGGGGGCACCTAGGCTAGACCCTAAGGCCCGTATCTCACCAGGGCAGCATCTATCTTACTGAGCCATACCCTTTCTAGCTCATTCTTTTCTTGGCTTATATATCTTCCTTACTTAGCTGTCTGGGGTCAGCCATAAAAGGAGCACTGAAGATACTCTTACCCCTGTGGCTTGGTGGTTAGACTTCTGTGCTGGGAAGTCAGAGAGATGCAGGTTTAAGTCCCCTTTAGGCAAAAGCAGCCTAGAAGCCAAGTGCCTGAACCACTCCTCTGCTGTTCAGCATCTTTAGGCCAGCTGCATTTTCCTGACTTAAACACATGTACACATCCAGAACGGGAGTGCGTGCATATTAGCCATGTACCCAGCCAGCCAGTGCAGCCTGTGCATGCATGTTCACACGTCCATAGTGCAGGGGTGATAGAACTGCAGCTTGCATATACATACCAAAATGCTGCTCGCTCAGCTGAAAAGCTGCCCCCTCTACACAAAGGGTAACAGAATTCTGCCCCGAGTGTGCAGTCACATGAAGGTGCAAAGGCTCAGATGACAGAGGCCGCAGTCACAGTTTGCACCATCCTTGAGAGAACTGGCACTGTGGATAGCTCCCCAAACCCAGACAGCTGTGTGTTTTTTTTCGGGGAAAAGTATTCTTTTAGTCTGGGTTAAGGGCCTGGTGAAGGCAAGCCAGTTTCAGTTGCATCTCAGGTTGGCTGGTTGAAGTAAAGCCCAGAGCATCAAAAGACTCTCTCCTCCCCTGCAGTCAAGGCCTGTGTGTCTGATAATAATGACCATTCTGCAGCTTCCAAGCACTGCACAGACAGTTGTTAATTGTTCCTCAGAATACCTGTGAGGTATGTGTGTTGCTCTGGTCTAGCCCTGAATTTGTGCCTTGGTTCAAACTCCCCAAGTCGGTGGATTTGGGGTTTTGCTTCAGTCTTTGCAGAGAGGAAATGTGGAGTGTTAACTCAGTTTGGGGTCCCTCTCTGACTGCCTTCACTTTGGAGAGGGAATCTGATTTATCTGGGGGCCCCTGTGGGGCTGATGTCAGAAGTTGGATTAGAAATCTGCATTTCCTGGGCCTGTGCTCAGTATGGCAGTATCTGCCAGGCTGGTCAGCGTGCACATAAGTGAAGCAAACTTCCCCAAGGGGCTACAGTGGAACAGGCAGCTGGGGGCAATACAAACCAGGTGCAGCAGCTCCTCACTTGGGTTCTGTTCCACATGGATCTAGCACTAAAAGGGCCTGTTCTTTCCTCCCCCTCATTTCACAAGCCAATTTGAGGAGGGAAAACAAGACCCTGTGTACTGAGACTTCATGTAGTGTGTTCCCAGCCTGGAGGGAATGGCCAACCCATATGGGAAGCAAGGAGGGGTTAACCAGACAATACATGTCCTGGCTTTTTCCTTCAAATCTAAGGGGAGTTCTACAAGTTTTTGCACCTTGCTTTTATGGGCTCCATCTGCATGCCCCCTGTAATGTCAGGTTTCCTCCATGTCTTGCCCCTTGGTGCCCTTCTAACCATTTAGGCTGTAAGGGAAATTTCTTACGGCTGTCCTTGCAGCTCTGATTTATGGCTGGCTGTGGTGTGGCAGGGTGGCATCTTACCTCTCTGAGCATAACAGCTGTGAAATCTCAGAAATGCTGCCTGCTGCACCATCCAGGGCCAAGGGCTTGAATGGGATCAAAAGAAATGCACAAGCAAAGAGAACCTGGCTTGTACAAGACTGGGTAGGAGGGATGGGGCCTAGATTCCAGGTGGCCCACGCTTCAGGGGCCCGATCCAGACCTATCACTGCCCAGAATATAAATGGCAAAACAAGCCAAGATGGTTTTCTCTCCACATGACTGATTCTGTCTGTCCAGAAAAACTAGCAGGTCCCTGACCTGCAGGGTATGGGAAGGCTGGCCTGAGAAAGGGCATATCTCCATCAGTGACCCCATTTTACTGGCTGCTCTGAGACTTGACAAAGCCCAAGTGTAAGAAGAGCAATAGGACTGGGATAGTACCCAGGAGGGGATGAGAGCCAGGCTTGTGCAGGGTGTCCCTAGGTGGGATGCCTGTTTAGATGCTGGCCAGTTTCAAGCCCTGATAAAAGGTGTATCATGTATGGATGAAATTTGCGCCCAAAAATAATGCTCTTGAAATGCTGTTGTGTTTTGATCATACATCGCAGAATACTGGATTCTGTATGTTTAATTTGCAAACAAAAACTAGGTTAAGATGAAGTTAAGGTGGAGAGAACGATCTGTAATGTAGGGTAGACTTTGTTGTAGGGTTACTGCTGTCATCTTAAAAACAGAAGGTGCTAAAGCCATGACATTCTCAGTTAAGTTTAGACTTAACAGAAATGCAAACACTTTAATGTCTGGAATGGTACAGCCTGGCTCAAGGTGGGTGCTGTGTCATGGGGCATATGGTTAAACCTCAGTGAAATCATGTGTAGGGTATAATTGGATTTCTTTTAGGATTAATGATAGCTTCCCCATTACCCTCATTCTTGAAACGTTAACCCTGCCTTGCAGTGCCACCTGAACAAAGGCATAGTTATGAGCAAGTCACTTCAGTTTTTGTAGGTAGTAGTTAATCTTTTTTTCCATTCTCCCTGATACCACTACGAGTTAGAGTTCAGGTTCTTTGGGTGCTTTAACTGCATTTCCATACCGTAACATCTTCAGGCTTAAAAGTGTGCCCTTCCCCAGGGCTAGAAGAAGAGTTAATAATAGAATTTAAGCCTCTTGATCTACCCTGTCGTCTTTATCTGGAGATGGTTCTTTGCTGGTTGATTTTCTGGAGGCATGTGTAGGAAGGGTGGAAATGTTGAAACTTTGCACGCCAATATCTTTCTCTAAGCAAAACCCCTCTCAAGGGCAGCGGTGGTGGGGCATGATCCTGAGGGAGGTTTTAATTGCTTTTGTTTAACAGCTGTTGTTTTTCTGGGCAGATGTATTGAGTACCAGGGGTACTCAGTGCTCTCGCTGGCTCAGAAGCCAGGAAGGTCTTCCTGAAGACAGTAAGGGAACTGGAGGTGAGTCTTGTGAAGGAAGCACTGTATTGAAACCCTGTACCTGCCTCCAGCCAGGTCATGCCTTGTGTCCAGCATTTCTAGAAACAACAGGACTGGGTTTCTGTCACCAGACTGTATGCCATCCCTTGTGCCAGGTCTCGGTAAAGGCCCTAATCAAGCTATCCCCCTGACCTCCTGGAGGAAGCAAAGATCCAACAGCAGATTTTGTAATCATCAGCGTTAGCTTTGGTGCCCTGTCTGTGTTCCACCTTGGCTGACTGTGTTCTGCCTAAATTCTCCCGCTAGCTTCAGTTGGATGCCGTGTTTTCTTACAGTCTGTCCTAAAGTGTTGGGTAGTATTACAGCATGTGGTGGTAGCTGTCCTCTTCCATCCCGGAGGTGACTGTGTTTCATTTGGTGAGGAAGGTAGTTGTATGTCTCATGTCTAGCTCCCAATATTAATGTGATGATTAGCTGTTAGTAAAGAGGTTTGGGATCCTCTGAGGCAACATCGTGTAAATACAGTGACGCTGCTCTGCTTTGCCTCTACCTAGCCCACTTCTTCCATGGACCATGCCTAGAAGGGTGTCTTTGGGGGTTGCAGTGATGGGCTGGCTGGTTTTAGGTCTTCAGATTCTTTTCACAATCTTGGGAACTTTGCAGACTCCTGCTGAGTGTTTCACCCAACACCTGATAAGAAACAGCTGAAGCCTGCATGGCTATTCTTGTAGCCATTGGTGACATGCCCTGACCTTGCCTGCAGTTGCACTTAGACCTGAATTGGAAAACTGTGTAAAATGCCTTTTAGTGGCGCTGCTTCCTCCTCCTCAGGTTTTTTCCTCTATCATATTACTGTGATTGTGGGTGTGAATACAGGCTCCTCTCCTTCAGAATTCATCTACTGCTGCTGCTTTTTCCCACACCCGAAGCCATAATCATTGCCTGGGGCATTGCTGCCATGGAGCTGATTGCTCTTGGATTCCAGCTGCACCACAAATAACTGAGTGCCTTTAAAAAAAAAAAGTAGCTTTGTGATTGACCCCTTAACATTACCCCCCTCCCTTCTGCATGTGTGCAGGCAGTGCAGTTCACAGGCAGACGCCAGCGGGGCACACCTATCTTTGCTTGGCTCTGCTTAACTTTAGCAAGAGAACCGTGCTGACCTCGTGCACATTTGGGCTGTGCAGGCGTGAACTGCGGGTAGGACTCGGGATGTATCATAGCAGGGCCTGATGGTTCCAAGTCAGGCATGAAATGGGGTTTAATTCAGCATGCTGTAGCAGCTTGATGTTCTGAAGCCATCAAGCTGATTTTGCTTCAGGTATATTGATGAACTCCTGCCAAGCAGCTGTGCATCAGTGAGTGTGCCAGTTAGCAGAGCCAAACACTTGCAGACACCTGTACCAGGGATCAATACCAACTCCTGACAGCTGGGCTAATATGATGAGAAGCTTGTGGAAGATGCAAGCAGAGTCCTCAAAGCATGCTCCCTATGACAGCCAGCAGGGCCACTAGAGCTACCTTTAGGTCCGAGGCAGAAACTGCATCCCTGAAAAGACCTGCCTCTGGGGCCAATTGAGGAGGACTTTTTTTCAGAGAGAGCTCTGAAGCGGCTGCCCCTGGTTATTTCTCTGGGCAGTCAACTGCCGTGGGATTAAAGAGGGAATGCATCTGATGAGATTCTTGCCAAACCTACAGAACAGAGTCTGAGCTCACTTGTAATAATTCTGCGGAGGCTCTTGATGTCCTGAGACCAGCAGCTAATCCTGGATCCATTCTCCACTAGCACAGACCTGGGAAATGTTCCCAAATGCAGATTCTGGAAATACTTGCTGCGCTGTCACCACAAGGTTTATTACAATGCAGCAGGCAAGCCAGCCCTTTTGCTTTAGTGTGCAACACTATCACTTTTCTGATGCTTCCTTCTGCCTTCTCGTCTTCTAGCCCCTCTTTGTTTGTACCATTCACTTGTCAGGGCTGCCACAACCTGGATTATGAAATCTCAGGCAGGAATCATATATATCTGCAGAATGGCCGATCCCTGATGCATGGCTTGCTGTACTACTGCTGTTCAGCCATTCAGGACCTGAGAGCTGGAACCAAAATGTTGGTGTTGACAGGCACCGACTCAACAATGCTTCATTTTTAAATTTTTTTTTAAGAACTGGCCTTGTTGAAGGTGATTTTTTTTTTTTCTCCCACTGGCATGTTTTGATCAGAGAATGCAGGCAGCCAGCATTACACTTTTTATTCAAAGCAGTCCAGGTACCAGGCAGTGATTTGGGAAAGCAGTTCCACACTGAAAAGTGACAATGTGTGAACGGCTATTTGTCACTGCACCCAGGGTGCAGTATTATATGCTTCGCATGTTGAATTGTTTGCATTTGCTGACTTTAGTGACAGAAGCATGTTCTTGTGTGATTTTTCTTAAGTGAGCCCTGCCAAGATTGCTCATCTATGGGCAGCAGAACTGGGTTCTGCTGTGGTTCATGCATTAGCAACAAAATTGTGGCTGAAATTTAAGTGCCAGTGTCATTTACACTTGCATGGACACCTACCTCATGACCATGACAACAAGCTTGAGTGCCCTTGAGTCTGAGCACCGCTGACCTTCACATGCTCACCCTCTCCTAGGCACCTTATGCAGTGTGATAAAGGGGTGGTGTTTGGATGGAGACCCCAGCAACAAGCATCGCAACAACACTTAATGTCTCTGTCTACCTGACAGTCCATACCCAGTAATCTTTGCCAAGCTCCCAGCTGTCCATGCTTGTGTAGTCAAGGTAAGGCCAGCAGCTGGAGAAAAGGGGTGTATTGGAAATGGGAGTTGGGGCTTGAAGGAGCACCATTAAATCTAAATAAACATTAGGAAGTGCTCACTAGTCTTTCTCCCCACAGCTCCATTGTTGGAGTTGTTGCTATAGACGTGTCATAAATTGGAAATCCATAAGCTATCTCAGTGCCCAAGATACCACAGTAATCGGGAAATTCCCCAGCCTTCATCAGGTCTCAGCATTAATTGGCAAGGTTTTGAAAATAAGGCCTCAGGATACAATTGTAGATGAGGCTTTCTCTGGTAGACAAATGGGCTTACAACATCCACTTTACTGCATTGGCCTTGAAGCTGGTAGCATTTGCTTCTGGAATGAATTGGCCAACAGTGTTTGAACACACAGAAGTGAGCCATGTTAGTGCTTATCTGTCTCCTTGGTGAAAATCACTCATTCCCCATCTTTTGTTGGCTGTGCCTAGTTTACATGTATTGAAAGTCTGAGAGCTTGTAGGCAGAAGGGCATTCATTTGCACTGAAGAAATGGCAACACTTCCCCAATAGAGCTTGGAAGATGCCAGATAACCTCTAGGCTCAGGGTGGGAGAGGAAAGTGTCTTAACTTATATAGGGTGATGGAGCTAGGGAGCTGTGAAAACTACTTTGTCTACAAAAAAACACTCCAGTGGGATGTTGAAAAGCTTGGGAACTCATTGCAGACTCCTGATGTGATGAGGCAGGATATGGTATGAACAAGCCTGGCTTAAATGAGCAACAAATAGGTAGGGAAAGGAACAAATGTTGTGATTCAAGCCTCACACTGGGGTTGGGTCCCCGCGCAGCATGAGATGCCATGGCATCAGTGAGCAGATGGGAGAAAAGATGCTGAATTATTACACTGATTCTGAAGCCACTTGGAATCGGTCTCAGTGGAGGAGCTAAATTACCTAGTTAGAGTGGAGCTGTAACCAGCCTCCTCCCAGGGGTGAGGATCCAGACAATGAAACAAAAAGGCCAACCGCAAACAGTTGCTTTGTAGAGTAAAGCCAAGCCGGGCGCACAGTGGCACTGGAAGGGGCTGAGGCTATCTATGCATTCTGCAAAGAGCCCTTTCCAGAAGTGTCTCTCGGAAGTCCCAGAGACTGCCATTTCCCCAGAGCACCGCGAGTGTGGAGTGCATCTTGGAAACAGTCTCTTTCAATAGCGTTGAAAGACTACTAGACGAGTAGTTTAATAGTTTGCTTTGCCTGGAGAAGGGGTTCTTGTGAGTACCCGTTTTAACGCTACTGCTGCCATCGCTGCTTTTCTAATGGCCTCATTCCAGCACACCAGCTCCTATACCGTCTCTGTCCACAGATGGTTTCTAATGCATGCCATGCTTCCCTCTCTGTGCATGTGTCAGTGAGGTGCTCTTTGGGTTCACTGCCTGGGACACTGAGTCTCATGTGAACCAGCTGCTTGAGCCATAATGATCAGTGTCCTGGTGCCCAGCCTGTGGAGCTGATTCTCTAGAAATCAAAGCTGTGTCTCTGGGAATTAGAAGCAAGAGGGGCCCCAAAAAGAAGGAAAGGCCCTGACCTCCTATTCCTGTGCCATATCCCAGGAGTACTAGACTGTGCTGACCTCCCTCATCCCTCCGTCTGCTCCCAGCCATAGTAATGGACCATGAGCCAGAGGCCCTGCTTAGAGGAGACTGCAGCCCTCTTTGCTGTCAGTACACATGGGGAGTACACTCTGATTAGGAAAAGGAGCTCCGTACACTGGGCGGGTAGTTGTGTAGCAATGCTGCAGACAACTACATGCAGCAAGTGCTAGGGTTTGAGGACTGCACTCTGCCTGCAGCCTGTGGCCTAGCTGCTCCTGCTCATTTCCTTCAGCTGCATGCAGTTGTTCTTCATCTCAAGCTGGGGTTGTCCTTACCTACCTCCCCACGTAGTCTGCACACATGAAATGCACACTGCCCTACAACCACTTCCCAGCTCTGCTTCTGGGCATGGGGCCTGTAGTTCAGCTCTGCTTGCAGGGCCTCTCTTGGCAGCAGCTGAGAGTCTCCTCCATGATGAGCTCTTCACTTCTCTCTCAAAGCCTGCTGAGCATCCCGGGCATCTGCGCAATTCTGGGACTGCCTGCAGTGCCAGCCTGAGTGGCTGCGCTTGGCGTGTAGACCAGAAAACCTCCCAGCAGCATCCTCTAGTGGCCCTGAGAGGCTTCCTCACAGTGAGAGAGTCTGGAGGAGAAGGAAGGCGAATTCTGAGCACTCCTGACCAATCTTGACAAATAACAGTCACAAATTCCTCCAGTGAGCCCAGCCATCAAGTACCCAGGCCACATGTCAGACTCCTCGTGCTGCCTGTCATGTCTGCAGAGAGGAGTCCTTTTTCCCTGGCATGCATTGGCTGCCCCTAGGTGCTGATCAGTATTCTTATTCTCCTGTCTCCCACAGAGGTCCCTTTACAGGGACTTTTCTGCAGCAAGGCAGAGGTAAGCAGCAGAAGAGGATCAGGGGAGCTTAGAGCCAAACTGCAGGGTCAGGAATAGCTCAAGAGACACCTGTTTAGTGATGGGCTGACTCCGCTAACTCCCCCCGCGTGTAGGTCAACAGGAGAGTGGCTCCATCTCTGAGTGTCTGGAGTACACGGGCTGGGAGCTGCCACGTGCTGCTTTAGCAGGCACCCCGCTAGGGCCGGTGCTGTGCCTTTAAACCAAGAGGGTTTAAAACCAGAGGGTTACCAGTCACTTCTTAGTGGATGCGGTTCTTCATAGGGTTCTGCACCAAGAGGGCTGCAAATTCCAGGGCAGGTAGGTTATTTCTGCCTGGCAAGTAACTAATGCAGGTTTCTCTGTATCTCCTCTAGTTCACGTCTCCACCTCTGTGAGCTGCAGCAGGGCTGTGCCCTTCATTTGTTGGTGCTGTTTGAAAAGTGGACGTTTTGCCGTGAGGGAGGGATTTCTTTGGGAGCGGTGGCAGTGCGGGACGTGGCTCTGAGCCCAGCCTCTCGGACAAGGCAGACTTTCTGAGAAGCTGCCTATTGGATTACCCATCTGACAAGAATACCCGGTCCCTTTCGGGGATGTTCTTTAGTCCCAGGGTTGCAGCATCCCAAAGCAATAAGAGGCTCTCGCCACACGATGGCGCCTGATGGCCATCCTTTTCTCAGCATCCTGTGGCAGACACTAGCTGCACGCACACCTGAGCTTTAGCCAGCCAGGACACGCTCAGCAACATGCTCTTTTGCTGCAAATGTTCCAGACAGGACTGTCTTGCTACTGTTACCCGAACACTTGAGTTAGGTCTGAAATCAAACACACCCCATGCTGTGGTCCAAGCTCTGTCTGTCCAGCACATCTCCCCATGGGCTTTCTGTGCAGAAGGACTCCAATCCACCTGTTTCCTCTGCCTCTGTGACCGCAGGTGGCAGCGACCAATTGCAGAATGTGTCTGGCCCAGGGAGCAGGCACTCTGGCTTGATCCATTGGAGGACCTGATCAGCAGAGATGATAAACTAAGTGGCTTAGCTTGGCCAGCATGTGTAGTAGGGCTTGGTTAGAGTTACCGGAACTGAAGCTTTGTGTAGTTTGTCAGTTGGGACCAGCTGCTCTGAATCATCAACCTCACACACAGAGCGCACTCGCTTGGCTCATGAGGTGTGAGGACTTCTGCAGGCCTTGGAGAGCTCCTAGTGCAGTCTGTGCGCAATGGCAGTACTCCCATGCCTCTGATTTTGTGAGGTAGATTGCAAACCCCTAAATTTCTTTCCAATTTTCTAGACATCAGAATGATGTCCCATGGCCTGGCTGTGTGTACGACAAGGTGGGCCCCTGACAGCTCACTGAAAAAACGATTGTTCTGCACTCTTCAGGGATGTTGGGGAAAGAAGATGGTCTCACTCACTGTCTCGCTCACTCACTCATCGTCCTGAAAGACAAATCTATGGTCAGAAATCTGACCATGCGAATCCCTCAACATTTCCCAATACTGACACTTATTTGAACCCTATCAATCTGAAAAAAATGGCTGGAAATCTCTCCAGAATGGACTTCACCACTGAGATTTCTGATGCTCCTGCTACTGGCCAAACTAAAACTTCCCAAACCTGAGCTTTCTTTGCTGCATTTTGGCACATCTCAGCCACCACTGGAAGCAGACATCCACAGAGAGGTAAAAACTTCTCCGACTGGCTTTAAGTGGGAGTTCAAGCCAGTCGACTCTTTGTCTGAACTTGCACATTTGCCCCGCTTGCAAGCACTCCTGTCACTCCCGGCTTATACTGAATTTGCCTGTTGAAAACTAGGGCCTGATGAACATGCCAGGGAGGAGTGGAGGAGGTACTGATGTGAACTTGCACATAAAGTAGTCTTCAAGACACAGGGGGCAAAAATCAGAAACTAATCAAAGCAGCCTCCAAGTTGACATCTCTCACGTCCCCATTGTTGAGTGGGGGAGAATAGAACTGGGGTTTGATCGTGAATACTCGGGCTGGTAACCAGGGCAGGTGCTCTGTCCTGAGACAGGCATGGTTTGTGCACAAGACTGGGCTAGAAATGCCCCGATTCTAGTGGCAGCTCTGAAGCGGTCATCTTCTGGGACGCTGAAGGACTCGCTTTCCTTCTCTGTCACAGTGACTGCATCTAAGTAATGCTGCAAGAAGAGAGCAAGGGCTGGTGCAGGCTTGTACCATTCACTGAATGGGCAGCGCTGAACATTGTGGTGTTCTGCATCGGGGGAAGATCCAGGTGCAGAGAGCCTGGGCAGCCCGGCCTGGGATCTTCGGAGGTGTGGAACATGAAAGGGGATTCTGGCCGCTCACCTCATTCAAAATGCCCAGAGCTGTCCCATTTTCCTGGCCTCTGTTTCTGGCTTGGGGAGTTTCCTGCCTGCTGGCTGGGAATAGACGTGTTGCTGTTATGCTAGCCTTAAGTCTCCTGTAATGAGTGTTACACAGGAAAGCAGCTGTGTCCTTTGGCTCTGATTTTAATACTATGTTAAAGAGCAGATTATGCTGGGCTGGGCCACAGTGATATGGAGGTGGCGCGCACCATGACCAGTTTGGGGAGGGCTTTAGTGAGGATGACTAAGGACTTGGAGCTTATGGTTTAGGATAATAAATCCACCCAATTGCTCTCCTCTTCAGGAAGCATAGCCAAGCCTAACAAATCAGTGCCTTAACAGACTCGTATTAAGGTCCTTTAATTGGACTAAGCTGGTTAATACCCTTGTGGGGTTTGTGCACTCAGGGGACCAGGACGGAAATGGGCTGCCATTTGTGCTGGCAAAGCCCAATACCATTTCCACCCATAATGCTGAAATATTAACTTCTAATATCCTTAGAGGGAAGTGCTGGATTAAGGCTTTTTGATTATTATAATAAAGGGAGCAGATGGCTGACCTGTATGGGCTTCATTAGCTTGGGCCCAGTGTGACACTAAACAAGCCCTCAGTCCCAGCAGGTCTGTCGGAGGCTCCACCATCCTTTCCCCAGTGGCCCCGATAGCAGGTTCACCTTGTACAAGGAGTGCAAATCCCCCAACCTGCCTCAAGCCCCAGAATAACAATGCAGATGGCCTGAGAGCAGCAGTGGCATGTGGGGTTGGGCTCTGTTTGTGAATGCCTCTGGCTGCGAATCACAAACCTAATTCCCCTTCCCAGGCCCTGCTTTTCCAGGTGGCTCATGGCTGAGGAGTCTGCCCTAGGTCTGCGCTCGATTTTCATGCAGTGCAGCTGATTTCTCCAGCTGTTTGTCTTAAGCAAAGGCAGCCACCCCTCCCAAGATGTGCTTATAGCATGGGACCCAAGCCTCCATGCACAGCTCTCCTGTATAAAAGGTGAGTTCACCTTGTGGAGCTAAATGAGCTGCATTTCACCACACCAACACATCCCAAATTAAATGCATTAACTGCACTGCATAGGCAAAAGCGGTTGTATTTCGGTTGCGTGCACTGGTTATGGTTACCTGTCAGGCTAATTTTGACCTGGTGGCATGCTTTCAGACACCATGGTCTTTGTCTACCCCATGTCAACCTGTTTGCCATAGTGGGCCACACTTGCAGCTCTCAATATGTTATGTGGGCCGCACCCACACAATTTATTTCCTGTGTATCCATTTAAAAAATGTTTTGATTTTTAAAACATTGGGCCACAGGAGTGTGCTGGTTGGGTCACATGTGGCCCACGGGCCGCGGGTGGAGAACCACTGGTCTATCCTGTGAGGAGTCACTGAAGCATCATGGTGCCTCGTGTGTGCTCTGACAGTGTAAGCTGCTGTTCGAAGTGAGAGTCTCATTCTATTCAGCACGTCCAGTGGCAGCTCCAACAGAGGATCTATGGAGAAGCAGCTGAGCAGAGAATTCCTCTGCCTTGGTGCGCAGCTAAGAAAACTTTCCCACAAACTCCCCCTTGACAGGGGAAATGGGAGGCCAGTGGGTGAGAATGAAGAGGTCACTCAGCAAGTGGTTATTGCTGAATATTGTGCCTGTTTAAAGCCCTGGACTTTAGCAGATGTTTTATTCTCTCTTGAAATGATCCATGCAAAAAATTGAGTTTCCCTCTTAACATCATCTTTGGTCTGGAGACTGTATCTCAGCACCAAAAACAGCCATTTGCATGAAGATCCCTGCATGTATTGGGCATTGTTAAGCTGGTGCATCAGACTTGGATTCCCTGGGTGCTGGTATAGTCTGTCAAGTTGGTGCTGGAGACTAGTTCTCTGGGGTTTGCCAGTTAGTGATAAGCTGGCTACAAAGAGAAGCAACATGCCTTGCTGGTCTTGGCACAGGGTGGGATGCTGGGAGTGCCCGTAGGTATTCTGGCTACTACCACTGACCTGCTGCAGGACCCTTGGCAAGTCGCATCTCTCCCCAGTGGTGAAGGATCTGGCCATTGGGGTTCCTAAGCCAGATCCTTAACAGAAAGATCCTATCATCCTAGTCTAGTAGGAACTGTAGGCAAGTCTAAACAGGCCAGCAGTGCTGAGGATCCAAGCAGCCCCAAGGCCACAGCACTACACTTAGAAGACTTTTGCCATTTTGGCACCCAAAGGCAGCACAGAGGAACAGGTCTCTCTAAATACTTTGAGAACTGAATGACTGCAACTTCAGAAGCTTCAATCTGCTAATGACTGATTCTTCATCTCTAGGCTTCACAGGGTTACACCATGAGGTTTGCATGGATGATTGCCAGCCAGAACCTGCCACAATGGCCAGTGTATGGAGAGAATAAATGGCTACCTCTGCAGCTGTCACACAGGTAAGAGTCAGTCTTTCAGGAACATCTCCCTCTTAGTATGATCTTCTAGCAGCAAGCAGACTTAAGCAGCACTCATAGAGAAGGGTACCCTGCTTGATGCAGCTTTCTCCAAGAGGACTTCTGTTAGGTTCTCCTGGAATAATCAAACAGCCAGACTTGCTGGGCTGGGGACCTAAGCTCGAAAGGTGCTGCAGGCTGAGACTCAGCACCATGTCCTCCTGAGGTGAATGAGACTTCCCCAGTGGCTTCCCCAGTGACTGTCCATGCAGTACTGCTTATAGTGCAGTTCACGCCTGGTGGCCTCAGCTTCCCCATCACAGGAAGGCACTCTGTGGCACAGCAGGGTCTATTGGCTCCCTGCTGGTGGGCTGCTCCCGTCTGCCACCTCCTGTGCTGTGTTAAGGATAAAGGCAGTGTTTTCTCCATGCTCCCCTGAAGGGGTTTCCCCTTGCTCCATTTGCTGGCTTTGAAGAGAAACGTAGCAAACCGGACAGTGATGAATGTTTGCTCAGCCCCTGCGGAAACAGTGCCAGCTGCTGCAACATGTTTGGGAGCTTCGTGTGCCTGTGCCCTGCCAGCTGGGGAGACTGGTTGTGTGACAGCCTTGGGAATGCCTGCCTGTCTGAGCCCTGCAGGAATGGAGGCACCTGCTCAGGAAGTCCCCAGCGGGGCTTGGTCAGGTGCGGCTGCCCTCGGGGATTCATAGGCACTGGATGTGAGCAGTAAGTCAGCAACTGTGCCAGCAGCTCCTGCCACCCAGAGCGTGTTACCTGTGAGGACGGCGCTAAAGGCATCCAGGGTGAGTCCCACTGTTGGTTTGCTTCCACTTTCTGGGGCAAGCAGCTCTTGAGTAGAGGAGCCTGCAGCTGGACTCCTGTGCAACGCTCCATCTCCCCTGGTTTCTCCTCTGGTGCATAGGCCTGATAATTCAGAAATAGGCAAATCAGCCCTGTTCTGAATGGCATATGTGGAGAAAGGGACAGCTGCGCCATCCCAGGTTCTGTTGTCTCTGTAAGAAAGCAGAGTTTTCCCCCTGTGGCAGGAGCATTATCCTCACTGACAGCTACTTGCTTGGTTGAAGCCTACATGTGGAGCCCGGTTGAGTGAATGGTGGCAAAAGTCTGCCCTGCACTGAAAGGCCCAGGATCCCCATGCTATGTAGAAAATGGTGGTGATGACTATCTGTTGCTCCTGTTTCATTTAGTGGGTATAGTGATATACTTGCATTCCTCTTCTGAACTGTTGTGCAGCGCAGCTATTAAACAGGAGTCACCTTCCACCCCAGGAGTGGCCACACTTCAGAAGCAGGTGGAAGCAATGGGTCCTTGCTGGTTAGCCATGAACTGGTCCCTGCAGTATAATTCACACAGACCAGGTTAAAAGCCCCTGAGCAAAAAGATTGTGCGCATGCAGCAGCTGAAGCCCCCTGACAGGGAAACAAGAGTCCAAAGGGAGTGAAATGAGTTCCAGATGGTTTATGGTAACTGGCAAGAAACTAATACTGCAGTTGAGCTTGAATAAACAGAGCCACGACACCAGAGATGGAGCTGGGGGCGGGGTGGTCCAGATAAGGATGAAAACAGACAGTACATCATCTCTGGGGCACCCCCAGGCCATGCAGTGAGCTAAACCATTTGTTTCTGGTGTGGTGTCAGAGTGGCTGTGTTCTCCTTTCTGAACTGTTCTCAGCTCACGCAACGTGTATTCAGTATCCCTCGCCCTTTGCGCGATCCACCCGCAGGGATGCAGGGATCGCACATTGCTCGCAGGGTGCTTTTGTTTCCATCAGATCCTTGTTTAGTGTTGTGGTCTGTGTCCTTGTGCCAGTAATTAATTACCAGTGATGGCAAAGGCTGCCCAGCGCCTGCGCTGCTTTTCATGTGCCCATTTTGGCATAGACTGTGGTTTGTGGACCATATTCATTTAAAAGCTGGTATGGTCTTGATTTGAGAGAAGTGGCATCTGCTGCACTTGGAAGAGGCTGGAGATACCACTGGACCACTGAAATAGTCTTCAGAGAGACCCTGGAGTGCACTCCAGGATCTCTCCTATGAATATTTCAATGGTACAGTGGTATCCCCAGCCATTGCCCCATCACAAGGGATGGACTCTCCTCTGAAGATCTTGGTAATTTGTAAAAACAGCCTTGGGAATCCTTTGTGCAATGAGCTGTTGGAGTTTACTTTCATCGTACCCTCAGACTTCACTGCGGCTCGGTGGGAGAGGCTCTCCAGGTGTACCCAGGCTCTGTGTCCGTGTCTGTGCTTCCGGAAAGTCTCCCTTTTTTTAATGGCTTTTGTCCCTGTTAGTATGTGTAATAATTCACAGGATCCCACAACAGGGTGTCAGGGCAGGTTACCTGGGGCTC
>NW_005841869.1:2382857-2398231 GCF_000455745.1 Alligator sinensis
TGTTTACTTTGGGAGAGAGACTGAACTACTGGTTACAGCTGGGGGACTCAGAGACAGGAATCCTGTTTTCTGTTCTTAGTCTTAAGAGGGGACAATGATCTGGGGGTTGAAATGAGGTGGTTGTGGGATTTGGGATGCCTGGGTTCTGTTCCTAGCTCTGTTCTCCACCTGTGTTTCCTGTGGGATAAAGAAATAGTGTAGGTGACTGTTGAGCAGGGCATGTGGGAGGCAAGACTGTAGCAGCTGATCAAGGTACAGTGTTAAACTGCAGAGCTGGAGAAGAAGCGCCTCTCCATTTTAAAAGGCAAACATCTCTGTTGAACTACCAGACCCTTGCTAATACATCGATGCAGTAAGTGTAAAAGCTTTACGGAGCTCATGAAGTCTAATGGGAAACTCCCCACATTCAGCTCTTAGTCCTGAGCCTTTGCTTTGAATCGCTGGGGAGACTTGTATGAACCCAGGCTCTCTTTGGGGATGATGAGTTCACTGGCTCCTGCTGTTCGGCGGTTTATGAACCTGGGGTGACTGTGATGTCACCATGATCTCAGCAGTTGATCTTCTTCATGTTTGTCAGGGGCCCGGGGGATGAAGAGATGGTTCTGATGAACTCCGAAGCGCAAAGATGTAGATGGCCCTGGTGCTAGGAACTGAGCAGAGAAATATCAAAAACCTCATTCAAAGGCAGGATGGCTTCTAAAGCAGAATGCGCCCTCTGAGACATTAGTGACTCTTATTTAATAACAGATGGATTTCTAACTGATTAAATTCCAGGAGCTGTGCTACAGTGTCTGCAGGGATCGGCAGCAGAGATGTACAATAGCGGCTACACAGCTTTTTACAATGCAGCACGGAAGATTTTTGATGCACTGAGCTTAGAGAGTCGAATCCAGTCTGCACTCTTGCCTCACCTGGGAAATAAGGGTCCATGTAATGGTGATCAACTGGGCTGGGGCCCAGTTGAGTAGAGAAGAACCCCAGAGACTGCATTTATTTCTGCCCTGTTGTGAAAGGAGCCTTTAGAGCCCTTGGCTGTGTGATTACTGACAGCAGAACCTGCGATCCCTTCCAGTTGCTTCTGCCTCTGCTCCTTGTGGCTTCCTCCAGATGTTGCAGGTGCATGGTGCCCTGAAGGTATGGCCAGTGCGGGTTTTACACTAATAAAGGGGGAGGGAGTGTGCAGTACTACACTCTTCCAGGCTCCCAGCTTCTGAGCTCTTATGCAGTCTGCTGGTGCATAGTTTGGCTGGAGAGGAGCTTTGTTACCTTTGCCCCAGTATCTCTTCCCTCCCTCTCAGCTGTCTGCTTCTTCTCAGTTGCAACAGCACTGGCGTAGAAGTACCTAATGAGATTTTCTAGATTTTACCTACCCGTTCCTTCCTGGAAAGGAGTCTCTAGGTCCTTGGTTTTATAATGCCACCATAGAGACCCCAGTAATGAGCAGGTGACACAAAGGCATAGAGGGGTGGACATAATCTTTTTTTATCCTTTCTCCATGATGACAAGTTTGGATTCACGTCCCTGAGGTTTCTTTCAATGTCTGAGAACCCTGCTTCACTCTAACAGCCTGTCTGCCACCCTTCTGATGCCCGAGGGATGGTATGGGAAGGAAGGTTGTGGCTGTAGCAAATGTAATGTTCATGGATTAGGTCAACCAGGAGCAGCTGTGGATAGGACATGTTAACAGTCTCTTAGCTAAGCACTGATTTTTGTGTCTGTTGAAGTTTAAAGCCCCACCTTGACACCCAGAGGCTTTTCCATTGTGCTTTGGAGCATCCACACAGAGGAGGTACCATGGGTTTGGAGATGGGCCACGGACACACGGTTCATATGTGGATCTGGCTATGTGAGGGCTTGAGGCCAGGCTTAGGTGAAGGATTTTGAGCTCAGTGGTGCATGGATCTTGTAAACAGCTCTTGTGGGTTTTTGGACCCAATTGGCAGAAATTGCTGCTGCCCTCCTGAGTCTGAACAGTGTGTGTGACTTCTAAACGTCACCGTGCAGATGTCTGAGCAAATTTCTGTGTGCTTCTTACCCAGCAAAGTGCTGTGGGAGTCTGAAGGAATGACATTATAATGAGATTCTGGTCAGGCACTGGGCTCTTTGAGGACTACAGGCTTCCTCTACACTGACTGCTCCTCAGGCCCGGTATAGGGTTAGATTTCTGTTGGGAAGAGGGGTTGTGTGGCTGCCATGCTGGGCTTCCTTCTCCCTGTTCTCTTCTTTTCCCTCATGACCACAAGCTAGTTTTTCAGGGTTGCTATAGCCTCCTCCTGCATGGCCAGGGGAAGCTTTGGTGCGCTGGGCATTCCCAGGGTCAAAGCATGAGACTAGCAGCAGATCCATAGCAGGGATGAGTTGCCACTACACCATTTCTGATAGTGGAGCATCACTGATTTATACCAGCTGAGGGGCTGGCTCTGGTTCTGTCCCCAGCTCTGCCACTTGCACATTGCCTGACTTTGGGCACCTGCTTTATCTCTCAGCTTTAACTTCTCCATCTGTCCAATGGTAATAACAATGTCTGCCTGCTCTCCAGGGGCTGTGAGGGCAAACACTTCGGAAAGAAAGACGAAGTGCTTAATTTTTCTTAACAAGCACATGATGAAGTGTGCCCAGCTCGCGGGGGGGGGTCCCCATTCGAGATGCTTAAAGGTGAGGCATCTTGGGAGTCACTAGTCAGGGAAACTTGGTCCCAAGCTTAATTATGTCAGAACTGCAGTGGATTCTGAATTTGGAGCTTGCTTCTTGTCTGAAATGTTTGTGCGAGGGTGAGATGGAGAGAGAGCGAGTGCTGGGAGAATGGGTCCCAAAGGACTTCGGAGCTTGTTTGTTGCTCCATGTAAATCCAAGGACAGTCAGATTGCTCGGCTGGGTGGGACTGTTTGTTAGTTATTGCCAGCCCTGTTAGGTTTTTTGATAAGGTTTTCTCTTCGCCCTCTCCATCATCCTTCCCCCCAGTCTCCAACCCACACACTCCTCGTGGGCTCCAGCAGCCGCCAGGTTCCAGGCATGTGAAAATCCGAACTGGATTTTGTTGCGGCTCCTTGAAAGCCCCATCTGCATGCTTTGCCTGTGACCCTGTGCTCGCTGCACTCAGCCAGATAGGCAATATATATTCCTGCAGAGGGAGAATTCCTCTGTATAAAGTGCCCATTCCTTCTTTTCTGGATTCTTTACCTTCTGCTAGTATTCTTCTTTTCCAGGGAGAGCCTTGAACTATGGACCCTGGGCATGTGTGCTCGTGTAGGACTAAACACATTTCTTTCTCTTGATGTCTGAATGACAGAGTTCTCCTCAGGAGGAGACATGAGAGTGGTGAGCATATGGGCAGCATGGGTGGTGGAGCGCAGAGGATGGAGCACAGCACACGTGCTCTTACCCCAGATGACCTGGAGGAGAATGTAGCCCAGGGCATAGTCAGCAGCCTAGGGAAGGGAAGGCCTGAATGGGAGGATCCCTCTTGGGATGCTTAGAGCAGAGAGAAGTTACAGATACTTGTGGCCTGATTTCTCAGACATGCTGAACTGCCACTGAAGCCCATGAACTTCAGAGCTGTCACTCCTTCCAGCTGGATCATCTCTTCTTGGTGGTTTAGCAGGAAGGGAAACTGATGCAGCGCAGTCGTGCTGCTTGCACTAGCCAGCTGCGTCCTTGGTGCTGAGAGAACCGCTGCTCCTGCTCCTATGGCCTAAAGCAGGAAGGTGCATAACATCTCTCTAGTACCTTTAGTTGCCAGTTAAGTGGGACAGCAGTGTACATCTCTGAACGATCTTAAATTCCACGCACCTCACTTCATTTGCTATCATCATGCACCCACCTCTGGCTCAATATGGCAGGTACTCAACGGATTAGGAGCAGAGTTAAAATGGGTGTATGCAACTGAAATGGCATCCATATGTTGCCTTACTGTAGCTTCAGTTGTCTTGTGAACATGCATTGATTTAGGCTCCCAGCACCCCTATGTCCATGTGTTCCAGTTTTTACACCAAATTAATGGATTAGAAGATTATAAAGCATAAGCTTCAGGGCATCAGCTTTTACTACAGCAAGATCCTGGCTATGGAATTGGGATATTGCTGGAAATGGGAACAAACCCCACTCTACATGTTCAGAACAGCAAGGCTGGCTGGTGAAGAGGTAGCCTTTCCTCTTAGTCTCAGTGGCCATGTCTGGAGAGGATGGAGAATGGGTGCTTCTACCTGAATTTTGCTTGCAGTTATTTTGTCAGTGCTCAGACATCCTAGCAGAGGGCTTTTTTTTTTGTCTTGTGCAATCTAAGCTGTATGTCGGAACTTAATAGCAAAATTCCCACTAATTTCAGTGGGAACTCAGACATTTCCTAGTGTGAGCTGTCGATGGGGACACTTTGCTAAGCCAGATGGAGCCTGGCTTTGGTCTGGTGCAGCAGCTCAAAGGGGAAGGTCTGTAGGTTGTCCATAGTCTGACTTTATCTTGCACTGATGTTGGCCTGTTGGATTAGCCAGTCCTAGGGGAGGCAACTCCCTGCACAGCCCTTCTCCAAGGAGACAGGAGACAAAGGCTGTCAGCATGAAATTTAAGCACTCTTTTAATTTCTGTGTTGTTCTGGAAAGGCATTAAATGGAATTTGGATTTTGCCACCTCAGATCTTTGGCACAATCACAGAGGTGTCCTCACAGCGCCCATCGAGGGTAGGTTAATAACTGATCCTGTTTGGCAGGTAAGGAAACTGAGGCACAGCAGTTGAGTGACTTGCCTAAAGCCATTGGAGGGTTGGCATTAGAGTGGGGATGGGACTTTGACACTGGTCCCATGTTTGTATCTCTAGTCCCCACCTCCTGGTTTGCTTTGAGCCTCGCAAAGAAAATGCAGTGCATCAGATAGCAGCAATACTGGGGTGGAGCAATCTGGGCCTAGTCGAAGCCTTGTTAGCGTCTCCATGGGCAAACTGCACTTCATGCACATTGGGGCTTTCCTCCAGGCAATAGCTGGCATAGAAACTGGTTTCCTGGATCTGATTTGCTCTGTTTGCCTCTTGGTTCATGAAGCTGAGCCACGGGGCTCACCGGCTTCACCAGCTGTGGTGGAGAGAGAGCATAAAATACCAGCCTCTCTCCACTTTGTCCCGTGCTGCCTAGCATGCTGTTCCCCTCTTGCTCGCCCACCTGAACTCCCCAGAGTTTCCGGCAGTGCGGGCTGGTGTGTACGTTCTTGAGCTGGCCTGTCCCGTTCAGTCCGGTCCATGTGATCCAGGCAAGGTTTTTGCTTTGTTCCAGCAGCATGTGTAAAGCGTTTCAAAGTGGACAGCGACTCTGTCCACCCCGTTAGTGCTAGTCCCTAAATCGGCAACGCGTGGAGTGATTGCTTCTATTAGGAAAAACTCTCCAAAGTCCAGAATGTGGGGAGAGCCCACATCTACCAACTTCCAGCAGCTGCTTCTCTCCTGAGGCTTTCAGAACAGGCACTCGTATGCTCGCAATGGAATTAAAGAGAATTATATCCAGGGCATACCACGCTGCTGCCCTGCTCCCGGTCTTTCTCCTGCTTTGGGGTAAGTTTTCTTGTTCTCTGTCTCATGGTTACCCAGCTAATGTGCTCTAACATTGGCTTCACTGTCTGCCTGAACTCGTGTTTGTGGAAGTGACATATCAGTATATGTTGCTTTTGAAGTAGCACCTGCAAACCTTGGAAAGTTATCTGGAAGATATACAGGCATTTTAGACTTTAGCTGTGTCTGGGTGTGGGTGTGTATCTTTATGCACTAGGGAGGTTAGAGAAGTGTTTGTGCAATTAAGTAGTCAGTGATTGCAGTAACTGTTCTCCATAGCAAAACCCTATAGTAAAGTTCCCCTAGATCTCACAGTTGCATCAATGTAGAACAAACAGGGAAGAGATTTCAGTGCTTTCCATGTATGTATCCTGTGGGGTGCATCCAGGGGAGATGAGCTGTGTGTGCTGTTGGCTGGTAATCCTACTATAACATGCATGTGTGGGGGGATGCATGGGGGAAGGGCAGGAGGTGAAAGGTGCTCATTTTAGAAACCCTTAATAGTTGCAGGCCATCCACTCTTTATCTGGAGGGGGCGTCGAGGTGCCTAAAGACGGCATCATATTGGCAGAGCTTTCTTTTGAATGTTCTTTCAAGCCTGAAACTTTTGTCACTCAGCAGTGTACTTGACTGTTTTGGGCCTCTGAAGGAGTGCAGAAGATTTTTCCCCATGGACTTAGAATTCGCTCCTGGGTCTAATTTCTTGCACTCTCTGGAAAATAGACTTCCCTATGTTCCTACAGAAATGGGTGTCTGGGGATCTGCTGGGCCTAGACATCTGTTTTTGTCATCTAGGGATTATAAGGTTGTGTCAGGAACAAGCCCAGCTCTGTACGGGAAGGAAGATGGGGACTGAACTGGCATCCTTAGCCCTCTGCAGGGCTGCTGGGCCAGGGCCTGCAGTCCTCCCCAGCAAGGGCAGCAGTGGTCTGGCACCAGCATGCAAAAAAGTGAGGGGAAAATGAGGAGAACTAGGAACAGTGAACTACTGAATCCGGGAGTGCTTTGCTATTAATCCCTACTTTTACTTGCAATAAGATCCCTTCTTGAAAGCTAGGGAGCCCTCAGCTCTTTCTATCCCCTCACAGTCCTTCCCCTTGCAGCTATCCTGCCTCTGCCTTGCTCTGCTTCTCCCAGACCACGTATGCATCTGTTGAGCTAAGTTTTGTTTTTTGCGGGAGTTATTCTTTCCCCTGTACCAACTTCTTTGTCTGGTGCATTGGCTCCAAGTGCCTGGAATTCCTTTGGCCACAGGGAAGCAGCAGGGCTGGCTTTTGTGCCTAGTAACCATAGCTACTGGTTTAAAGTGTGAAGCAATTATGGTGGCTTTGTGTTGTGCAGAAGGAAGGCCCATGGCTCACAGTATTGCTCAGCCCATGGCTGTGCAGGGGTTGGGATGCTCCTTGGGGAGTTTTGCTGGTCTGCTTCGCTTTGCCTGGGCAAAGCCTCTCTGTAGACGACACCTTACAGAGGACTTCTCTCTTCCTGCTGGAGCTGGAATGGGTGTCCTGTCGATGAAGAATGAGAAAAAATCTGCAGAAGGCATAATTTTCATAGACACACAACTAGTTCCCCTCTGCAGGGGGAGTTTTGCTACCAGAGTGAGTTGTAGTAAATGTTTTGCCTTCCTTTGCCACCTCTCGCCTTGGGATTTCTAAGGACTTTAGGAAAAAAGTCCCTCCTTGACATTATACAGCAGGTAACTATTATCCTTTTTACATGTAGGGGAAACTGAGGCACAGAAGCTGGGTGATTTCCTCAGGATAACAAGCAAACTGTGCTTGAGAACAGTTCAGATGTCCAGTCCCCAGCTGTAACCACTGGGCCACGCTGTGACGTAACCAGAGCCCCGGTTGCTCCCAGCGCTCAGTTGTGAAGTAAACCCTGTGGGGACAAGACCCAGGGTCTCTGGACGGACCCAACTCTGCTGCTTCCAGCATAAAGGGCAGAGTAGTGCTTGGCTAACGTGGGTCGAGTTGATTTGGAGTCTTGCTAAGCAGATTCTGGAAGGCAGATTTAAAACCCAGCTTCCCTGCATTTTCGGTCCCACACAGCTCAGCACTTTAGATCACGTGCCTTTGGTCTGGCAAATGCTTTGGCCACCTTTTGAGGAGGGACACATGCAGACAAGCCTTTCTTCTGGTGCTTTGCTATCTGTTCCAGGGCAGGCTCTCGAGATTAGCTCTGACAAACACAGCTCAGCTCACAAAGGCTGTTCAAAGCCGTGCTCCCTTCTCCGCTCTCTGTATTGACTGCCAAAGTCTGTAGATTGGAATTAGAAATTAAAGCTTGGGAGTAAATTTGGCTCCTTGAATACAAAGGAAACCCCAAATTTCAGGGTTTGGTCTATGGAAGTGGCTGGAAGATCAGAGAACCCAGAGGTGGGCTCGCTGAGTGGGGATACTGGGGTGCAATGAGAATGAAAAGATCAAAGATTTACTGGGGCAGGGTAATTACAGTAGCCATAAAACACAGAATTACAGCTCTTGCATCCTCTCCCAGGTCTTAGTCAGAGCTGGCCTTTTCCTCCTTTGAGGTAGGTAACAATTGTACTTATTTCACAAGGAGAAACTGAGGCACTGTGCATACAACCCTGACTTCCTGGTGGGAAGTCCCACTCTTTACTTCTCACTGATTTACACATAAAGCTGACATGTTGACTCTGTCTGTGTACATACGTGCTAACATGCAGGCACCTCTGGGGTGGGATTTAACAGCTGTTAAAGTACACAGCGAGCTGAGACAGGAAAGACCTAGTTTGATCTCCTTTACAGAGGTTGAACTCCAAAGAGTTACCCTGGCCCACTGCAGAGCAAGACTTGTACCCATAGCATTCTGATTTCTGCTGAGTTTAGGATTTGGCTAAGGGGCCGAGATGGCACCCCGGCTCTGCCAGAAAGCTGTGGGATCTTGTTGATAGGCCCTTTGCCGATTGAATTGCCAGCACAGCTTTTGGATTGCCCTGGGCTTTCTTTTGAGGTCCCTTGTCACATTGTCATAGTCATCTTAGCAAAGCTTGTCAGATCTGTCAAGATGATCGCCTGAGACGATATGAATGACACTTAGATTCACCTGACGGATGGTACTTCTGCCCAAGTGTTGCCTCCATTTCGCTGCAGCAGGCCTCCTGCTTCATGTGCTATTTGCACAGCAGTGTAAAAGCTTGAATCGTTGCTATGGAAAACGGGTAGGAGGAATTTTTAATGAATCGTCATCATCTTTGCAGATTTTCCTCCAATCTCTTTCCAGAAATCTGGAAGGTTTAGCAAGTGCCCTATAAGCCTCTACCAAGGAGGCTGTCCAGTGGGCGGCGATGCCTTGAAAGCAGAAGAATCCTCCAGCTTCTGGCAGCAATGTGATCTATCAGTAGATCAACAAGATCAAATCAAGATTTTTATTTGTGGGAGGAGACCTAGTTCAACAGAGCCTCTCCTAATCCATGGAGAACAATGAGGGCACAAGTGCTCAGTCCTTGTGCAAAGCAGCGGTGGCAGCCCCTCTGCTGGGTGGTGGTCACGGGAAGGTAAACCTTTCTGGGGAAATGCAGCCTCCATGCCTGCATCCAGACTATATAAGCTGAGCAGAACAATCATCTGTTAAAGTCCATGGAAAGGGGGCGCCTAGAAAGGCTGTAGAACTGGGAATTGTTCAGGCCAAAGCAAGATCAGTGGAAATTAGCCAGCGCTCTGGAAAGCCCTCAGTGCTTGGAAGGAATCGCGTGGCCATGGTCTTGGTGCTTAAGCAATTAATGTCAGGAGTGCTGCTCGGCTTTTTAAAAATGCCACAGACTTTAGTCTGCGCCAGTGAAAGATGCCAAAGAGCTACTGGGTCACCACCTCTGTGTTGAAAGCCCCAAGGAGCTCCACGGCACCTTGGAGGTTCCTTTAAAAAACCCTTTCTGCAAGAGCCCCCCATGCTTGCTCCCTGTCTCTTGCTGAATGCTTCGAGTCACCAGGAGCATGGCAAACACTCCCCCAGAGCGGTCAGCGAGGCTGGGAGAGGCAACCCAACAGCACGAAAGCCCCTTGCAGGCCTGCCCTGCTTCCCTTCCTGTTGAGCGGACGCTGGGAGTGTGCCCTTCTGCTAATCCCTTATGCTGACCAGGGTAGAGAAAGATCAGCAGAGGTCAGCAGGGATTTACTAATATAAGCACATGCCTTTCTATTGCCATGGAAACATAACTCTTTCCATTCCTTTATTCAAAGTTTCAGCAGAGTTGTCTGTCTTACTCTAAATGTTGTTTAGATACCTGGGGAGTTTCCCTACTTCACCTTCAGCTTCAACCTGGAAGTCTAGCAGGGAAGGTGCTGGGGTGAGAGCAGGGGCACAACAGAACTGCTGGAAATGGCACCAGGTTGGGATTTTGATCCTCCAGGTCTCGGCTGCTTGCAGGCTTCTCAAGCTCACTTGCTCTTGCACCACAGTTGCGAAGCCAGTGGGAGACCTGCTATTTTCAGCTCCTGGTTGCATGGAGACTTTCCCTCCAACTGCAGACGTGAACAGGACAGATGAAATATAAACGAGGGAATAAAAAACCTGCCAACCTGTGGCTTCTGTATGCAGGATGGTTGCGAGAAGCAAAACTGAAACCGAAATAATGCAAACGTTGGGGAAATCCACGGGCCCCCTATGGTGGCTGTTCTGTGCCAAGGTATTTGTCCCAGAGGCATCAAGTTCCTCTCTGACATAGTTTTGGGTACCAGAAAATAGCCATTTTTAAGTAATTCAACATACTTTGCCTTAAAAAATAGCAAACTGGGGGGATAGGGGACTAAATCCTGCTGTGCATTTAGTGTGAGCGTGTTTTGAAACTGGGAGCTCTGGCATACCAGCTCCCCGTTTTCCCCTCCCTTGGGGAAGTCTTTGCAGTGAAAGGCCCCTGGCTGGGGGGAGTGCACATTCCTTTACTTGACTATCTTCAGTCTTGTGTCATGGAGAGACAGTATCAGGCTTGTGTCTGGCCCTGGTTACCGGTTAGAAACATCACAGCCTGGGTGCCTGACACAATGCATCGCCGCCTCCTCCTCTGTCAGGCTCTTTTCTGGAGATAGTGGGAGGCTGCAAGAGCTCGTGGTGGCGACCATGCTGACCTCCCTGGAGCGGGAGAGATCAGACTCATGCTGACTGGCTTCTGAATGTCTCATCCGCTGTTGACTGTTTCCCAAGAGTGAGGTGGCAGACGCTTTGGTTTGGGCCAAGGGTAAAAAAAGGGGCCCAGTATCTGCTGTCATGGCTGAGGTCCCCACGGTTCACCTGGGTACAGTGCCCTGCTGGCACTTGGCACCTGCGTCCTCTCTTCTCCTGTTTCTTGAGGCATGTCCAGTTTCTACAGACGTGGTGCTGCGTGGGACTGTGTGGAACTAGACAAGTTTCTGGAGTCTGCATCTGGGTGACTTGCACTTGGGATTCTGTCCAGAGGCATTTAATTGTGAAGCTTGCAAATGTAAATTGGATACAGGCAGCAAAACCCTGAGTTTCTTTAAATAGTTGTAGCATGAGCATGTGCAAAATGCTAGGTTCTTGGTTTCTGTTATGCCTTTATTCCAAAGCTCTCCAGAAACTAATTAAATCTCACGGCACTTGGGAAGGTGCGTAGTTTCTCTCTCAAACAGATGGGTAAACTCAAGCACGTGTGCCAGACTTGCCTAAGCCCAACAAAGTTATTGTCAGGCTGGGGAATAGCCTGCAGGCATCCTGACTGTTGGCCACCTTCCTTGGATAATAGCTGTGGATGATTGTGTCTGTTTGCTGGAAGAGCAGGAGAGGGCTGTAGGATGAACGTGCTTCCCAGTTGCAGTGCACACGCCCACGCAGATGTTCAGATGGAGAAATCTCGCTCAGAAAGCGCCCCCCACTACTGCAACTTCTTGCTGTGTGTGGAAACTGTTTTGCTCCCTTGAAATGTGCCTGCTCTAAACAGCCCGCTGCTCCCTTTTTATTGCGTGTCAAAGGTGTCCTCCAACACGAAGGAAGCAGGGTGATGTCTTGGGCAGATAAGCCTAATGTCTGCTGCTTCCCTGTTGGAATTTTAAGTGGAGGTTTAAGACCAGGTCGGAGGACCCTTATCCATGGAGCTGCCCGGAGGAGTTTGAAGCTTCAGGTGCCATGTGTGTGGTTAATGTTAGGATGACATTTAAGGAGCCGGCAGGAGCAGCAGTCTCAGCTGCTGAAGTGGGATCTGGCCTGTATGTGCGCCTGGTGCCAAGTGCTCCTGTGAGCCTGGCTGCATTCCCAAGATAACCACGTCCAACACTTGCCATGGGCACTTCGCAAGCTCGGTCCCTCTTGTTTTCAATCAGCGCAGGGTGTTTGAAGCAGAAAAATCTCCGCGTAACATAGGAACAAGGCCCAAGACACCTGTGGCAAACGTGGGTTCAAGACCACGTCTTCAGCTGCCGGCCAGAGGCTCTGGACTCTCGCATGCTTTCCGCAGCATCTCTGGAGGAGGCCAGGAGAACGGACCGCTTTCATTTCACATCACCCCCAGCCTGTTCCTGAAGGAGGCAGCTGATGCCCTTGTGCACCCTGGGCTCTGGCGAGAGCCATTGCCTATGGCAAAATTTGCCCCTGGCATGGTGGGTTTTTTATGTTAAAAACAACCCTGTTTTGCTCCTCCTCACTGTCTGGGGATGATGTTTGCTCATTTATTTGTGGGTTTGTTGGGTGGCACAGATGCAGGCCACAGTGAGCCCAGGACAGTGGTGGTTTGGGTTCTGAGTTGCCAAGATCTTATTGTGTCTTTTGAGCAAGACCCCAAATAAATCTGGGCAAGTCACTCACATCAGCCTCTTTGCCTCAGTTTCCCCACTCTGTAAGATGGGCAGCATACCCACTTCAGAGGGTTACCAGTGCCTGTGTATAGAGTGCTGGAGTGGAAACAGATCTGTACTGTTTACAGAGCCCCTAGTCCCATGTGCAGGATCCCAGGGGCTGCCGTCCTGGCTTTGTTGGGCTCCAAGGGGCTTTGGAACAAACTTGCAGAGGCTCCTGCTGTAGCAGAGGCAGTGACAGGAGTCTTACCTGACCCCTCACATGGGACTGGGCCCAGCACCTCTTGCGAGTCGCTCCTTTATCACTGTTGTTTATGCAGGTGAGCTCAAGCGCTTTGCTTGTCTCCACCATCACTAAGAGGATAATCCTCTTATTCCATACTGTATCTAAAATAAATCCCCATGTCCTGCTCTGTTCAGTCACTCCAAGCCAGGAGAGGAGGTGGGAGACGTCTTCCATTCCTCTGCTGGGACTGGAGGGGTCAGTCTTTGCTGGTCATCAGTGTGATGTCTGAGCAACAAATCATCCATGGGAAAAAAATCAACTCCCCCCTCACTTATCCACTCGTAGTACAGATTTGTTCTTCTGCAGATACTTTTTTAAGAACTGTTCCTCCCCACAAGTGGGCTGGAGTGAGCTGCTTCATGAGTCAACAGTGATGGGCTTTAAAAATTGTTTCTGGGAAGAAGGTCTTTTCATTCAATTGCTTGAGACTGGCGTATCCAACCCTCCCACTAGCTTCCTAAGCCGGCCCCTGCTCATACGCAAGAGGTGAGCTTCTGCGTGCATACTGCTCCCTGTCTGCAAGTTCGTATTCCTAGGGAATGGAGCATCCCTTCCATTTGGGTTTGACTAGAAACCCTAGTTGTGAAACTAAAAGGACTTTTAGTGGCTAGAACCAGGAGCTGAGCTCTTTGGGTTCTTTCCCTGGCTTTGCCACGCACTTGGGAAAGTCACTTAGCCTCTGGGAACCTCTTACATCTCTAAAATGGGGATAGTACTTGGCTCACAAGGGGGTAATGACACTGAATGCTTCTGAAGGGCACAGTGCAGAAGGTGCTAGGGAATCAGTAAAGAAGTGGTACGCTACTAAAGAGGAGGTACACTTCTCTGGCAAGCAATTCAGAAATGCTAGATGCTGGTATGGGTCCAGGTCTAAGATGTTTCGAGGATTACCTGGCTATTGGAGCCAATTTAAATGATGCTTTTGCCTTTTATGGGTTTTGCAGCCTGCTTTATGGGTCCCGTAGCAAAGTGAAAGGGACACGGCATGGAGGCAGGCTGTGAGGAATGGGGGCCCTTGTTATTGGATGGCATTGGGTGAAGAAGGGATTCCTAGGGCTTCAAACTGGCTTCTTTCTTAAATCACTATCCCTTCATGAGTGCAAAAGCACTCTATTGCCAAAGAACGGACGTCTAACATTTGCAGACATTAGGGATCCTGAACATTTTCATCAGGGTCCTGGTTGTGATTGAAGCTGTTGGAAACTAAACCCAAGTGGGCGATTGACTCTGAATATGCTCGGAGAGATGGAAACTTATTGTAATGGAAAGCAAGGAGCTGAGCGTCCTGCTGAGCTTGTGGAGCTAGCAGGGCTGTTTGGCTTGCAGTTCAGCTGGAAGAAAGAGCAATCTCAAGGCTCCCAGCAAAGGCGCTGTGAAGTCACTGATCAGCCCCTTGCCTCCCAGTTGGGTGCGAGGACCTTCTGGTGACCTGTGATGAGAACAGTAGAAGAGAGAAAGCCCCAGAACCTGCGATGTTATCCCAACTCTGCTCAGAGTAGGCCGGTTGTTGGGGAAATTGCTGTTCACACGTTCAGCCTGCTAACAGGGCTTTGCAAGCAGTGGGTGGAGGTGGTGGTAGTGGTGGGAGACCCAAGAAGAGATTAAAACATTTTCTGATTTAGAAAGGAGGAATAGATGCTTTCCTTACCTGTAGCCAGGCATTCTCCACTTCCCTTAATACCCATTGCCCTGCATGGTCTATGACAGTTCCCAGGACCCCTTTCTCCTGTCAAGGGTCTTGTCTTCTGGTTCATACTAGTTTTAGTAGCAGAGACTTTTCTGGTCAACCTGGGACAGGAAAGGTTAATCAAGGAGCAGCACCTGTGGGTTCATAAAATCTCCCATATCCATTGCTGGTCTATCCCAAATTCCTTTCTGTGTGGGTAGGAAGCTGCAAGATGCTTCACCACTGTGACTCAGCCTTTTGCAAGATTATTCAACTGACAGCTTTGGCTCTAGTCTTCTCCGCACAGCATGTGGGGGACAGTTTACCTCTAAAGAGATGCACACTTTTCAGCTGAGCAAATTTGCAGACAGTCAACAAAAGGACCTGGAGTCTGCTTCAGATAGACTGCCATGAGTCTTGGTTCTTTGTCTTTGTTGTTACATATTTTATGTTGGAAAACATCAATCTAAAACATCTTTGACTTTTCCTAACAAGAAATTTAATCCTGTCTAGCAACAGTCTTGGGACTCTTGAACTAGGGAGAATACAAAATCCCGAGAGACCTGAGGCAGACCCCAAAGAAACTGAGAAGGGAAGGGATTTTTGGTCACACTTTAAAACTGTGGGGCTGGGAATTCTTATGGGTTAATAACTACTTAGCTCCAGTGACAAGGTATTTTGTACGGAAAAAAAAGCCTTTGGCAAAGAAAGAACCCCTGTTGTGACTGTCCAGAGGCGAAAGATCATGACATATTGCTAAGATCCCACAGGGTCTTCCAATAAACTTAAATTTGAGATCCGTAATGCTTATGAAGTAAAGTCCAGGCAAAATATTAAAATCACACAATACAGTCTGCTGGGATTCGTTATTTGTCCTGAGAGGGCAGGAAAGGTCACGAAGCCCATCTTAAAAAAAACACTCTTTTGCAAGCTACCATTAAGTGCAAAACCAGACTCAGCAAGGGCTTATATCTGACTCCTATTCCGCATTAGCCTTTGAAGTCCATCCTAATCCACCACTAAATGAGTGGAACTTGTTTCTGAAGGGAAGCATAGCCCCCTCCAGTTTCATTTCAGGGTAGCCTGGCAGGGCCCCAGCATGTTTTCGACATCAGGTTTTGC
>NW_005841869.1:2398241-2413515 GCF_000455745.1 Alligator sinensis
AAGGCCAAGAAGCACTTGTTAATCCAAGAACAGGATCTTTTTGTAGAAAACCGTGGTGGTTTTCTGGTTGTGCGGTGGCTTCTGTGACCAGGTCTTCCCGTTCCATGAGGCTGTGCTGCAGCTTGGTTTGGGGTGGCAGGCTCCACTATTAGTGTATTGTGCCGCAGTGAAGGCTGTTATTAATTTGCTAATGAATATTTTATACATATTCAGACCTCATAATGAATAGTTAAGAACAAATATTGTGCGTGTCCCTGGCACTGACCCCCAGGAAGACCGCAACTAGAGTTTTAAAAGGGGCATGTTCTTCAAGGTCACACAGCATGGAGCCCATGGAGTCTCTCCTTCAGAAGTGACCGTATTTCATGAAGCCAGGGGGTGGTTTGATTACACGACACCAGCTTGGTGTATTGAATCCCTTCAGATTCTCTGCGTGCTTGCTGGGTGCAGTTGGGTTAGTGGAATAGGAGTGTCCATCTGCTGTTCTCCCATGTGGCTAAAATCCACCTCCTGAGACTGACTGGTCTACTATTGATCTGTATATTAACAAATTCTCCTTTATAGTGAAGTTTGCATCCAAAAGAATAGCACCGGCTCGAACAGGTCTTAACAGAACTCTCCTCTTTGCATCAGAGGAAATGCTAGAACTACAGCTGAGAGTGCTGCACTTCCAAGTGACTTCATCCTCAAGTCAGTGGTGTTGGTGTGCGTGTGTGCGCATGAGTGTATGTGTGAAAGAGACTGTTTAAACCTTTCTTATAAAAAGGTAAAAACAGAAGGTAAAAGTGCAGAAGTGTGTGCCCCACAAGCATGAAACACTTGTCGGTAACAAAGCATCTATATCAGAGAGAGTGAGAGAGCTGCATTGAAGAGGACACACTGGTATGTAAAATTCTCCTCCTCCCTGGCAGTGAAGTCCCATAGTGGACTGAGCTATACTTATGTTGTATTTGCATAAAACTTGGAGAAGTAGAGAGAGACTTGCTTCCCCTTCTCCTTGAGAAAGCTCTCTTCGTTTTTTCTAAAAGCTTCTCTTCGTGGGTAGCCTCCTTGTGCTAAGGAGAAGAGTTACAGACACAAACACACAGGGTTTGGCTTTGATGTGATAAATTGCTGTTCTGCCCTCCTTGAGTCCATCAGCTCCCTGTCGCTCAGGGCAGCAAGCACTTTTATTATTTTTACTTGCTTACTGCTTGTGCTGTGGTAGCATCTGGGGCCCCATTTATTCCAGTGGGAGGCATCATACAGCCACATAATCACCACCAGTGCCTGTCCCAAACAGCTTATGTTCAAAAGAGGGAAAAGCTGGATTCACTGAGGTCGGTGGAAACATTCCCACTGACTTCCAGGCAAGATTTGAATCCAAGTTCCTACTCTGTTACACTGGTAAATAATAAAATGGCTGGGTGTTACTCCTGATTTGTACCAGTGCGACAGAGTCAAACATGGTTCACGATTGTATCCTTGTAAGGTAAATCTGACTTGAATAATCTGACTGTGTTTTATGTCTCTTGACACATTGTTTAGGCTTGAACTTTGAATTATTTTTCACAGCTGGCTAGAACTCTTCCATATTTATTAATGTAATTATCAGGGCAAATCCTGTGCCCTGGCCATTAGCCTCCTGACTGCAGTTTTCATCCTGTACTTATATAACCCATCATGTGAGTGCAAATAATGGCTGTTCAGGCAAGAAGAACTGAATTCCACTAGGAACCAAGAGCTGCCTCTTACAGAAGCAGGAAGGTATGAAAGGGCTTTCTGATTCATTTGTAAGTGAGAAAGGCAGGTACTGGTGTTGGACTTGAATCATCTCCTTTAGAAAAGCTCTGGTAGGGCCCAGACCTGATTGCTCTGAGCTATCCCAGCACAAACCTTGTACTGCTGCAAAGTGCCCCAGTGGCTGTGCCCCGAGTGGCTGCCAGTTGGAGCGAGGCAGCAGCAATGATCATGAGAAGCATGTATATATGAGCTTAATCATTACAACGCCCCTATATACTTCCCATATCTATTGTACCAGGTGTGGCTGTAACTTCCTCTGTGCTTTTCTCATGATCAGTCACGTTTGGTGCCGTGCACCTTTACAGTTTGCTGTTTAATGAACGGATTGAGTGACAGCATTCCTACACACCTGTTGTTTATGGTTTGGTCATCCTCTTCTTTCTACCTGCTTTCCTTATCTATCGCAGCCATCCACGCCGATCCTATCCATCCGGGGGTGCCCTGGACCAGATTCCACTTTCTGCTGCATCCTGTCACCGTCTTCAGACCTCTAAATTTTGAATTCCTGCTCCTGTCGCCTTGTGGCCTACAGTGGCTATAGCTTTCAGACATCCCTAAATCATTATCTGTCTATTAAGTCAAGTCAGTCCTAAGGCTGCTGTGACTGTTGGAGCACCTTGGATGCTGTAACAACCCTCTTCCACTCTGCTCTGTGTTGGCTAGCTTCATGCACCCTGTCAGTTGAAGCCCCGTCTGGTCCTTGATATTGGTTCCCCAACTCTTCTTGGGTCTGCCTCTTTTTTTCTTTCCCTCCACCGTGCCCTGCGTTATGGTGTCGGCAAGGGTGTCCAGCCTTCTTGTGATGTCCAAACCATCACAATTCCCTTCATCACACAACCTCTAACCATGGACTGGGTAACAGGTCAACCTGCCTGGCACAGCACCTGGTGATGCCATGACAATAACCACAGTAAACTCAGAAGAAAATGGAGCCCCCTAAAAGGCTCTTTAGCACCTTTCTCTCTTGTGGTGATGGGAGAAGAGGCTTTTCTGGATCCTTATATTTGTCATGGGAACGGTTTGCAGGTGGGTTCTGTCCTGTGCTTACATGCCTGTGTAGCTGCAGGACCCTGAATTTTGCCATAAAGAAAAGGACAAGTCTTAATGACCCATGAAAATTCACAGGCAGCATAGTGAGGGAAATCACTGGGTGACAAGTCAGCTGTTGCTCCATCACGCGGGAAGTTTGGCTAGAGAGGGAGCAGCCCCCTTGCCTGGGCTCTGCTGCGGGTAGTGTGGACTCTCCCTGTTCTATAGGAACATGGGGCTGGGCACGCATCCCTTGGAGCAGCTGGGACCCTCCCTGGGGTGGCGAGTGCTTGCCAGCTCTCCTGCAGTGTCAGCTGGGCTGCGGTGCAGTGCAGATGCATCCAAACAGCCCATTGCTCGTGCTGGCCCTTGCGTTGCTTCTGTCTCCACTCCAGCAGGTGCATTTCTTTGTATACCTACTCCTGAAGGAGCTTCCTCGCCTGCAGACGGAGCTCCTTCTTGGGCTGGGAGCAGATAGGGGCACTGTGCCATTTGAACACGCAGCGGATCTAGTTCCTCTCTGCTGGGGCCGGTGCATTGGGCTTTTGGAAGGTGGAGACTGAAACCAGCACCTCGTTAGGTGCACAAAGGCTCCCGTCCACCACCCTGCTTCAGGCCAGCTTCCCGGGCTGCCGCCTCTAATTGCTACAGCAGATTCCAGGCAGATTCCGTCATCCCTGGTTTCTGCCTGAGTGGGAATCTGAGAATAAAAGGGCGGATGGCAGAATAATGGGTGCACTGGACAGTGCAGGGCACGGCAGCCCTCCCCGGCATCACATGAGAGGCCCACGGGAGGAGGGAATGCGGAGGATGCTGGAGTGAGGGAGGATTCAGTAAATCCTTGAGCTTCCCCCCACCTCCTCCTCAAAGGAGACCTCACCAGGCTTTGGAGAGCAGGAATTAAGGGAGGTCAGGGCAGGGGCAGGCTTTTGTAAACCAGGGCCTGCTATAAATGGCTTTCATGAACCGGAGGCCTCCACTCCCACATACAAAGGGAGCCAGGCGTGGATGGGGGTGAGCTGATAAAAAGCCACCGACACAAATAACTCGTGGGTGGGTATAAAATGTGCCAGAGCAAGACAAACATAACGAAAAATGGGCGAGGTGAATGGTGGCCCGAAGGAGAGAATGTGTAAGGTCAGCGGGAAAGCGAGGCCCTGAGCTGGAAATTCCCAGCCAGGGGCACAGCATGCTAAAATGGCTTTCCTCAGCGAGGAGCAGGGTGCTGTGTGTGCTGCAGGGGCTGCTGGCCATTTGAGCAACTGCGTCCTCTCGGGCCATGGAGGAGAGCAGGTCCTTTCACTAGCTGGCTCGAGAAAATATGCAGCAAGGCAGCAGACAACACAAAGGACTGTGCCCACATTGGCTTCTGAAAACAAGGCTGGCTCCAAGAGCTAATGAGCCAGGACACGCAAGCTTAGTTAGGCAAACTCAGAGCCAGCTCAAGAAGAATGAGAGTTATTCCTCAGGTGTTCTGTGCAGCTGAACGTCCTCTCCCTCTGCTCCATGGTCAGTCTGCATAGAGAAAGTGTTTCCAGCGCATCCGTCACGTTTGCAGAATAACCTCCTGATTGCAAACACTTTGTGCCATTCTCCTGTGCAAAAGCAGTCTTTAGTGGCTGCCCTCCCCAGCTTCTCTGCTAGAGTCTTCTCCAGGTCCCAGCTTGCAGTGAAGGAAGGACTGCTCAGCAAAAGTTGCACGGTGCTAGCAGTTTGGGACAGTTTTCTGCTATCTCTTGTGATGGATGGGACAGGCCCCCTTGTCCATGCTGTTTTACTGTCCTACACTTGTAGGGAGGGATCCAGGCCAAGCCTGGCTTCCCATTAGTGATGACATCTCCTGAGCAGCCTGATCCAGTGTTATTCCCGTTCCCCTTCTTCTCAGTCCTGTGCCCCTTGCCTTGTGCAGTCTCACCATCGTCAGCGAGATGTGATGTTCTAGCCCGTACACCATCACGTTTCTGGAGGGTGGAATTGTTTAGGGAAGATCCTTCCTCCTAAACTTGACGGACCTCCATTTGCCGGGTTCCGAGATGTGAGAGATGGGCACGAACAAAACCCTTAGATCCAAATGCCCCAACTTTGGGGAAATCTGGATTGGACCTTGGCAGCTGGCGCATCTCAGTGTTAGACTGAGGCGGTGCTTTTGCTCTGGACGTGCCCCAGTTCTGGAAGACTCAGTGTGAATGTGAACGTTGCCTTGAACCCCAAATCCCTCCCAGCCAACACATCTTCCAGCATCATCTGCCCTGGCAAAGAATGCCTTATCCAGGCATGAGTTCATTCCCTTGCCTTGTATGCATAGGGTGCTTATTTAGTGATCATGAGGCTCTGGGTGCTTTAGATGGACAAAGAGGGACAGTGGGTGCAACAGCCAGTTCGGCCATGGGGATGGACACTTGTGGCAGTAGCTACCGATCCCCAGGGTTCTTGCTGAAAGAAAGCTGCTGCCTGGGAGCGTGGTGTGGGAGTGATGAAGTGGGAGTGATGCTACCTCAGTGGCACTGAGCTGGAGTCACTGAAAGCCAAATAGGGCAGTCTGGCCTCTAGTTACAGCACCAGCTTCTGCTGCTTACTGGAGGTTACAGGTTCCCTTAATGTTCAGGGTAACTGAATTAGGTGAAGGGTAGAGAAAATGCCTGTAAAGGCAGTGTGAGCAGAGATCCACCAGGCTAGCTTAGGTGTGTACATAGTTGATTTAGTCATATGACTAAAGGATGAGGCAGAAGGCGGAAGGGATGGAAGATCGGAGAGAGGAGTCTCTCCAGCAGGAAACCCTGGGCCTTCTGGGGATTTCATGGTCAAACCCAACACCTTAAAAGACGCTGAGAAACCAGGGAGCAGGCAGTGCAGATCCTGGAACACCGGTGAGAAACTCCCATAGGATCTCTGCATCGTATGTGCGCTTTGTCTTGTGGATAGCTTATTGTACTCCTTGGCAAGCATCATAACCTCCTGGTGAAACAGACTTCTGGACTGCCATGGTCTAAAACACTGAGGACCTAACCGCCCTGCCTAGCCACATGCTGGGACAAGCACTGTTCCTCTAAGGGAGACCCGTCATGTCTCCACGCAAGGCTTGTGGAAAGCGGCTAGCTTTTAGATGAGCAAAGCCAGTGACGCCCCTGGTGGTGTGGGGTTGGCGTGGGGGAGCTCTCAGATGTGCATCATAATTACAGGAAGAGTCCATTGCCCAAGGTAACCAGGAGTTTTTCTCTTCTCCACAGGTTCCACGTGCACTGAAGATGTCAAGAGTTGTTCATCGTCCCCTTGTCAGAATGGAGGGAGTTGTGAGGACTTGGGAAGGGGATACCGGTGCGTCTGCCCTCAGCAGCCCCTAGCCTACACGGGCACGAACTGTGAACTCCTCTATGATGCGTGTGCTGTGCACGCGTGCTCCACCAATAAAACCTGCCGCACAGTGCCAGGGCTCCAGGAGTATGAATGCATCTGCAGGCCTGGCTTCACAGGTATCGATTGTAGTGTTAATATTAACGAGTGTGAGAGCAACCCTTGCAAAGAGCCGCATTTTGAATGTGTAGATAGTGTAAATGGATACACCTGCCAATGCCAAACAGGACTGACTGGAGAAGGCTGCCAAACAGCAATCTCTCTGTGCTCTAGCCATGCCTGCCTAAATAACGGGACCTGCGTCCAGAGTGCTGAGGATTATGTCTGCTTCTGCCTGCCTGGCTTCACTGGGGACCATTGTGAGCACGACGTCAACGAGTGCGCCTCCAGCCCGTGCCAGAACGGGGCCATCTGCCGGGACATGGTGAACGAGTACAAATGTTTCTGTGTGCCTGGGTTCCAAGGGTACCGCTGCGAGATAGATATCAACGAGTGTGCATCCCGGCCCTGCAAAAACAATGGCACCTGCCGGAACGAGAGGGATCACTATATCTGCGAGTGTGTCCCTGGCTACACAGGTACCTTCGTGATCGTGCATTTGCCTGTCAGGGGCACTGTTGTCTTGTTTGTGCTGCTCCAGCTGGGCACCTGCCCCCACAACCCCAGCGAGTTTCTCATGGCACCTCTGTGTTACAGTGGTGGGGCTAAGCCATCGTCAGGCAGCGCCAGGTAGATACCTGTACTCCAGGCTTGCTGTTCCTGGGAAAGAGGGGTTTGGATTGCAGGGTGGATCCAAGGGTCTTGTTCATGTCCATCTCTGGTATCTTATAACCCTGCAAACAGAGACCTGTCATGTTTAATAGGAAAGCTCTTCCCTAAACAAATCTACCCTCCAGAGACATGATGGCGTATGGGCTCAGACCAAGAGGCTTAACTTCCCTGGAGCCATATGGAATTGGCAATGTGTGACATGATAAGGAAGTGATCAACTTGGATGAGGGTGTGAGTAATGGAGAGGCACAGAAACATGACAGTCCTCGGGGTGTTCAGGGGTGCAGCTAGTTTTTCTAAGTCAGGCCCAGGGAACTCTGTCCTGCCTTGAAGCGTTTCTCTAGAGCAGGAGTCCCTGAAGCAAAGTAGCTTTTAGTGGTAGATTTGTTCTTCCTACCCCTTTAAGTCCAGAGAGCATTTGTTCTGCCTGTGCCTCCGAGTAGCTCGCCCTGGTGCATCCGGGTGGTGGTGGTTTGCTGTGTCACCTGCACCTGCGAGCGAGCAGCGGGGCAGCAGAGCAGAGCGAGGGTCTCCTCTCCCCCGCCGCGCCATGGGAATGGAATGTGGCCATGATGCACTCGCCTCCCCCTGGTACCGGCCAGCACACGACCTTTCCCAGCCTCACCCGGTGTCCCTGGCTGGGCCGTGCAGGAGTTACGTTACTGTAAAGGAATGTGGGGGGTCGCTGGGCCGCAGATTACAAGCGAATGGGGAGATGTTGCAACCTCAGGCACGCGGCCACTGCTGGAGCTGCTCTCTAGCGAAACGAACAGCGGGGTCAGAGGGAAAGAACCTGCTCAGCAACTGATTGTCCTTTTAGGGTTTAAAATACCCCCTGATTTAGAGTGTAACATGGAACTCAGCACTGGTGAGCCGGTTTCCCTTTCACTTCCCTGCAAAATCCTGAGGTCAGGAGGATTGCTGGCTGCAGCAAGGGGCGAAAGCAGCTGGCGATGCTGCAGGAGCACACAATGTCCCAAACACGAGGCTCTGCATCACAGCCTAGGTACACAGTCCTGGTTCAGAGTCTGGGCCAGCAGACTGAGCGGTTCCTGGTGCGAGAGGCTGGAATTTGGGCGAAGGAAGTTTTGATGTGAGGATTGACGGGTTTTGATCCGGCAGATTATGGGGCCTGCATTCCTTTAGGATTAGGATGGCCATGTCTGCTGCATGATGAGTCTCTGCCAGAAGGGAGGATTAGGTGGACTGGCAGGTGCCATTCTAGTGCCTTTCTTGGAGAGGTGATGTCAGGCCACGGGCAGTTTACGGAGGTGGGGAAAAGGGCAAGAGGGTCTTTATGGGAACTCCCATTCCATTGCTGGAGCTCTGGACATTAGGGAAAAACAATGGATGCCTTACTACTACGGATAGCGCAGTTACCGTAATTCATAGTGCCATGACCGATTGCAACAGGTAGCATGGCAACTAGCACCTCGTACTTCTCGAGTACTTGTTTCCTGAGGATTTCAAAGCAAGTTATAAATTTTGCTTAACCAGCCCTTTGAATGGTTTCTGGCATGGGTGTATAGGCATCCAGAAATCACCTTATCGGCCACCGAAACCTAATTACCTCTGGGGTGGAAGGCAGCAGCTGGCTAACAGTACCGAGGGACAGCAGTGATGAGCACTCCCTGACTGACATGGGGGAAGGTGCAGTAGGCAGACAAACTGCAAAGCTCCAGGCTGGAAGTTAGCCACGAGACTGTGATCAGTGGCCAATTTTTCCCTCCAAAATGCCATCCTGGGATTTTTTAATGAATGCAGATGAGCAGGACCATGATTTATGCCTCAGTAATTCAACAAAATGGAATGAAAGTTGGTGCTACAGCAGCTAGAGATTGCCAAATGTCACAAAGCATTTCTAGTGTTATTGATGTCAGAGGTCCATGAAGCAAAACCCAGAGGTCTTCCCAAGACTGCCTTGGCTACAAATACTAATTAAGGGCCCTTGATTTACTTGTGGGCACAATTGCTGCCCAGGCACTCCCCCAGCTCTTACAGTGACATTTATAAATAGGTCTCTGGTCCAGCAGATTGGGTTTAGTAGAGGTGCTTTCATAATCTCTGCCCAGAAGTCCAGCTGGTCCGAATTCTCCGTGCCAATCCCTAACACGGATTATTTCTTGTCTTTTGTAACAAAGATGTAAACTGTGATGCTGAAATAAATGAATGCGACTCGGACCCTTGCGAGAACGGGGGCACATGCAGTGACCACATTGGGTTCTTCACCTGCACCTGTGCGCCAGGCTACGAAGGAGTCCAGTGCGAGGTGGACATCAATGAATGTCTGAGCCAACCATGTAACAATGGTGGGAAGTGTCTTGACCTAGTTAACAGGTAAGATGCATGCTGCTTTGGCTGTTTGTGTCTGGTGATTGGATAGCCCAAATGAATCGAAGTCCTGCCTGGCATAACTCACTGACTGCAGAGCGATCAGTGCTGGGATGATTCGGGGTCAGTATTCCTGAAGGCTTCCCCGCTGACACCATATGCCCATTCAGTGTCTTTGAAGGTAAATGGCAGTGATTCTGACTTCACTAGGGTGATATGCCTGGGGCCCCTTTTGCCAGCACAGCTCCCAGAGATGCCAAGAACTGTTTGCCAGTTCAGGGGGTGGCTGCAGGTGGTATGGAAGGAGCTGCCCTCCTTGGCTGAGAGCTGACCCGTGTCTCTGAGCCTTGCCTTTCACATGCAGTGTTTGGGATCTGAGGCTGGCCTGCCTCGCCACCAGTTTCCAGCAGCGATCTCCTACTTGTGGAGACAGAACTGCTCTTCTCGCAGCTTGTGGGTGGGCCTGAGGGTTGGGGGCATCACCCACAAATCTCTTTGCTTGCCCTCCAGAAAGGGCTGCGCTTTGCCATTGCAAGCTCTTGCGTTGCTGTATTTTCTGTCCTCCACAGCTACCAGTGTGACTGCAGCGACACAGGCTTTGAAGGGGAGCACTGTGAGCTGGATATCCTCGAGTGTGCCTCCCAGCCCTGCCTGAACAGTGCCACGTGTCTGGAGGGGGTCAAGAATTATAGCTGTGCCTGCTGGCCAGGTGGGTAGGGAACTAGCTTAGCTCCCCTAGCACTAGAGCCTTGCCTGGTGAAGATCTGCAAGGCTGCCCCCAAGGCCCTCGACAATGCTGATGCTATCCCGTGTGGTCTAGTTTAGTTGTCAGCTCCCCAGGCAGTGGTGCTCTTGCTGCTCCCCTTGGTGCACAATCTAAAGTATCCCAATTCCAGGCCTTTTCCAGCCTGTTGGCTGGCTCCTGGCTCCCATCTCATTGCTAGTGGAGTATGCTGGGCCCTCTGCTTTGTGCTGAAGGCAGTGTCTCAGGCCCTTCATCACAGCTGTGGTGTGTTGGTGTCCCTTCCAGCGGAGGCCTGTGTTGTCTTAGCCCTGGTGTCTGTCTGGCAGGTTACATGGGGCAACGCTGTGAGGAGGATGTGGATGAGTGTGCCACAGAGCCCTGTCACAATGGAGGTGTGTGCTTCGAACGATCCAACCAGAGCTACTATGGGACGCAGCCAGACTTCCCCCATGAATTCAACTACAGCCAAGCTGCTGGTTTCCTCTGCTGGTGCCAACCAGGCTTTGAAGGTGAGTAGTACACTGGCATGTGCCCTGTCCCGGGCAAATGACAGCTGCACAGGTTAGGTCAGGGGGGATGGAGATGTGCTCTCTGCAGTGATGCACTGAAAGCCACCCAGATGGTTCTGGCTGGGCAGCTGCCTCAAATAGTGGGCATGTGCCAGTGCTCCTTTGCTGTGTGTGCCTAATACAAGCTGCTCTGAGTGGAAACCTCTCCAACCACCCCCACTGAGGGCCCTTCTTTAGTATCCTGCCAAGTACTCGGCAACTGGAGCTTGGTGGTCTTCATGGCTGTTCCCATGAGCACAGGGAAGACTGTGGAGGAAGCATCTAGCTCCCTGCAGTCCCATATGAGACTCTGTCTCCCCATATAGCACAGCGGCTGCTCTTGTGGCAGCTATGCCCATTGCTGGGGGTGGGGGGAGAGAATAAAGGCTTGCCTAGTACGTGCTCCTTGAGTGTGAGGTCCCTGGGGTATTCGACAGAGCTTCTACTCTTTCCCTGGTTTTTAAACTGTTTGTAGGAGTATGGGTTTGGGAGTGTGTGTGGACTCATGGAGGACAGAACAAAGCCCTGCTTTGGGAGTGTGGGAGTTTGGTTTCTTGCTTGCGGAGGGAACTGAGTCATGATCTCACCTCTGCTACTGCCTCATTGGATAATCTTGGGCAATTCCCTTCACCTCTCTGTGCCTAAGTTTCCCCCTTTTATAAATGGGGATAACTACCTGTTTGACAAGTGAGTATTGAGGGACAAGTCATGCCTCTGAAGGGTCCCTGGCATCTCTGGAGGGAAAGGTGCTAGAGAAGAGCCAAAGAGCTTTGTCTGGTGTGCCCGTGCCCTCGGGCTGGCTGCTTAAGGGTACTGATGTCCTTCTAATGGGATTGTGCCTTCAATCTCAAAGGGGAGACCTGCTCCGTCAACATCGATGAATGCGAGTCCCAGCCATGTCAGCACGGAGCACGCTGTGAAGATCTGGTTAACAGCTTCCTTTGCCATTGCCCACCGGGATACTCAGGTAATGCTGGTGCCTGGACCTGGGTGAGCCTGAGTGGCTGCTTATTGAGGCACATTCTGGCTTTAGGGGTGCTTGATTGGATTCAAGCACTGATGGACAGGGGCTGCCATAGCAGGGAGATGAATTGGGCAGATAAATGTGGGGGACTTTTAGTGTGAGACTTTTCCTTTGCAGCTGCCATGGGGAACAGCCCCCTGGCTAAGTCTGTCTGCCTTGCTACTGCTGCATCTCATCTCAGCCCTCAGATAAAAACATTCCTCCTTCATTCTCTGTAACGTTGAATCATCCTGCTTTTCAACACCTCAGTGCTGTTTTGAGCTGTAGTTTGTATGAAGGACACACTCCAGGGCTAGCTTGCATTCTTCCAGCCCTCAGTTCAACGTAACCTGCTCCATGTGTTGTCAGGCTGCCATCTCGTGGGGGAAAGACAAACTTGAAGCTACAAGAAAGCCTCCTTGTGTAACTTTTCTCAGGATAGCTGGGAGCATGGTCTTGAGTCTGCATCTAGCCTTGTCCATAAGGAAAACAATTTTCTTCTTGGACTAATATATATGGGTCTAGCTTTGCTGGTCTAACCCCGTGCATGGACACTCTTATTCTAAACCAGGCACCTTTAGACAAGTTTGCTTCCCTCTCTTCCCACTAACAGCTGCTAAATCTGAAAGGTACTTAGGTGTCCATGGGGGGGTGAACTTCACACCTCAGGTTATCCCACAAAAGCATTCCTTTGTACCCGGCCCGGTGAGAACAGGCTTTATTCCAAGGTCTAAATTGCAAGGACAAGGACAGTTAAGGTGCAGCCCCCACGAGCAGAAACCTCTTCCAAGGGGAACGTCTTCAAGTTCTTCCAGTCTGTCCGTGCTGCCCATCAGAGTTCTTGTCTGTCTGTGCATCCAGGGCTGTTGCCCTCCCTCAGTGCTCTGGCACTGCTCAGAGAGCAGGGATTTTGTTTCGCTTTGCCAAACCACAGGTTTGCTTAATCCCTTCCAAACGCTTGGCCTGCTCTTATGGGCAGAAAAGCCGACACATACACAGGATGGGGAGAGATGGGGGAGCTGGGGTGTTCGTTCTGCGGGATCTGTTTTGGGTTCATTAGTACTCGAAGGGGATTAGGGTCAGGTTGCCCTTCTGGATCTTGCCTTTGTTTAAAGGACTTTGTCGTGTTTGAGGTAGTTCGGAAACATTAACACAGTGAAAGTTGGGAGCAGCAGGTGGGGAAGTCACATTTTGCCCCTCTGTGAGCTCAGTGAGCTGAATGAGTGCATGTGGAGGAGTGAAGCTGACAGGGAAATAATAGCAATTAATCTCCCCTGCTTTGTCAATTAATTCCAGTATAGACCTGCCGGGTAAACAGCTTATTACTTCATATTAGGATCACAGAACAACTTTGTGAAGCTTCCCATAATGTTTCTGTTCAAAACCCATTTTTGCGGTGGCTTAGATCTGCCATGAGCTTGCATTTAAGCTGCCTTCTGCGATTAAAGTGAACTTGCTACTCTGATGTAGGCTGCTTTTCAGTTTCTCTCCAGGAGCCCTTTCCCCCATCTCAGGAATTTGGGGAGTGTTGGGATAACATTGTGAATCATCAGAAATTGCATTCATCCATGTTAACTGTCTAAGTGCTGGCTTGGGCTGGAGCACAGCTGGGAGACGAGATGGCTTTTGTCTCAAAACGTTAACTGTTTCAAAAGTAATAAACAGTAAATGGAAACCCAGCGCCCTAGTCCCGTCAGAACCGCACGGTGAGCTAGGACACCGGATTAGCAGGTCTAGGAGAGTGTCTGCTGTATAGGCCTTGTGACCTCTGCACTTAGTATGTCCTAGGGAGCTGAGGTGATGTCAGTGTGCGCCTGATTCCCTTTGCCATTAGGGGATGGGTTGGATCAGAGGGGCACACAAGAGGAAAATGAGTCTGGCTTGGAAACAAGAGCTATTGTAGTCAATCTAAGGGCAAATTTCCACCCAAGGAAGAGCCAGGCTGAAGGGGAACAGCAGTTGTACACATGGATCTGGCCCTGGGGTCACTGTGTTATCTGGAAAGAAAATGACCTCTTGATCTCAGTGGTTTTAGTGTGGTGTGGTGACAGTTCAGGACAGGAATGAGGAAGAAAAGTATGTCCATTTGGATATACTTGGGAACTGGAAGAATGTAATTATTGATCTGGGATTTAGGCAGTTCATCCATGAAAAAAGCCAAATGAGCACTAGTGGCTTGACTGCACTTGTTATGTACGGCAGGAGCTGTAGGAGCACAGCGCCTTCTAGCATTGTGCTGCAGCGTTGGGTCAGCCGGAGTGAAAGATGAGCACTACTCGCTCCATGGCAAAGATCGCCTCCTGCAGCACCTGGGTTCTCCTTGTTCCCCCAGCCAAATGCTAACCCTGTCTAAGTGGTGATTGCCATGCTCAGCCTTCCCTAGAAACAAGCTGCTGCATTGCTGAAGCTGAGACAGACAGCAGGTTCATTGTCTTTCAGCAACGATCCAAATGCTTGCCAGCCATCTTACTTCAGTCCTCAACCTCCTTTTAAGAATCAGAAATGCTTTTTCCTTGTATTGAGAAGGTCTGCCTTGCCAACAGCTTTTCATGCCAGGGCACTGCACAAGCTCAGGTACTCTAGAGTTCTTGGCTTAGGCACAATGCCCGGTGGACTGAATTGAATTGGGAAAGTTTGCTTCCCTGCTCCCCCTGCTCCAAATGGATGGCTTATTTAATTTCCTCGTACAGACATTTTCCAGGTGTCTGCTTTGTTTAAAAAATGTGACCTCCACTCTAGCCAGAGAAGGCAGCTAAAAGGTTAAGAGACTAAAGAGATTAGAGAACCGTTAGCCGTTGGACAGGGGGAGCTCTTTCAGCAAACACAGCAGAATGCAGCCAGCAGATGCATCCCAGGGCTCCTTCATTTTAACAGGAAGGTATATTACCTTTGTGCACATACCACAGGCAGCTGCCGAGAGGCTGGGCTGTGAAACATTCAGACAGATGCCTAGACCTATTTTCAGATGTGTGCAATGAGTACGAGTTGGTCCTGGGTACAGCTAGGGTGAGCTGGGTACTGTTCAGTCCGTGCTGCATCTCCCAACCGGATTATGACTCCATTGTTAATCAGGCCTTTTAAACTGGCTGCCGGCTGACCAGGCGCTGCAAGCATTGACACTCCAGAGTAGTGTCTGGTGTCAGACATGATTCAACCGTGTGTAGTGAGCACCTTTGCCTGAAAGCATCCACTGAGGTTCTGGTCTGACAGTCGCACTGGGTCTGTTTGGACCTGGCTGGTTTAGCAGATTGACCAGAAGGCAGAATGAGAGATGTGCCAGTTACTTCCAGCTCGCCCGTGTCAAAGGGCTTGGAGAGGATTAGTAAAGGTGGAGCAACTGTGATGAATTAAATGAGGCTTCCCTGTTAATGAAAAAGGATGAAGCCCAGTTTAGTGTCACCTCTAGTGCCAGGCCAGGCAGAGACGTGAGCAGACCAGCCACTCAAACACATGCTGCTACGCACAATCTAGCAATGTCCCTACTGCAGCACAGAGCTGGGCTGCCACTGAAAGCTTCCAGGAGTGCCAGGCTGTTTTCAATTAGCAGTGGGTATGGGATTTGGGCAGTGCAGTGATTCCCATGTAAGAGGCGTGCTCCATAACATGCATCACCTTCACATGTACTCACTGCTTTGCATGCCAGTGAGCAGACTCCTGGTGTGCACTGTATGCCCACCTGGAGATCTCAAGGAAATTTCAGTAGCGCCCTCTCTC
>NW_005841869.1:2413525-2419930 GCF_000455745.1 Alligator sinensis
TTCCCTCTCCCTCTGCCCCTCGCACTGTCTGTGCTCGTTACTGGGGAAGGAGGAACCCCCAGCCTCAGAGCCTAGACTCCATGTAGTCATCTGCATGGAGGACATGTTCCCCCACTGTGAGCGGAGCTTGTGAATGCTTGGTGAGAGGACATGAACAATGTAAGAGCTGTTGGCTGGCAAGGGGATATTAGCAAGGAGGCGCTCGTTAGAGGGCAAGCTGCTTGGTCAGTGAGGGGGACTGGGATGGCAAGGAACTGCCCCTTGGTTTCCAGAGACATGAAAAATTCACCTTCACTTTTCTGCTTCTGCCATTTGCTTTTCCCACTCTCAGTGCATCTCTGTACCCAACCTCCTTTCCCTCTCATTTGGCTACAGTGAAATGGCTTTCATGGGAGAGGAGTTCGGGAACCTGTGCAAGCAAATCCTGGAAACCCTCCACATAAGGCAACTGGAGACCCTAGAGAAAAATCCTAGTGCCAATGAAGTCAGTGGCAAAACTCCTGTTAACTTTAGTGGGGCAAGAATTCCCCCTCTGGGCTGTTGTTACCATCCGTGGCTATTCCTTAGTGGCAGAGCGGCAGCTTTGCTTCCTGGTTTAGAAGAGGAAAGATATCCTTGGCCCTGCTGGTGCTCTCCCCATTCATGGAAATCAGTGGCATTGCATGAGTTGTGAGCAAAGGCAGGGGCTTGCTCTCCAACCTCCTACTGTCAGAGCTAATGCTGTGGATCCTGCAGGGCATTACAGTAATGCACTGAGTGGGAATATGCTGTAGACACACATTCTTCTTGTCAGCACTGACAGAAGCCAGCTGGGGAGGTTTAGAGCAGGGCTGGATTAGATCTCACTACAGCGCAGGTCTCTCTATATTGGCTGGTTTCAGCTCCAATCCCTTTTTTGCCTGACTGGCACCGGGGAGAGCTTACACGCACTCTGCCTTTTTCAGGCCAGCCTATAGTTCCCCCCCAGCCCACCCCCCTCCTCGTCTGTCACCGTCATAAATGTCTGCAAGGAGTCGGCCATGAAATCTGCACTGGTTGGTGTGATCGTGGGTGGAATTTATCTCCTAGCAGGTAATGACAGATGTTGTAGATAAATAGTGGTGGGGGTGTGTACCTCTGTGCACATGTATGTGCCTAGCAAGGGAGCTGTGGCTTAGTTGTGTAGTCAGCAGTAGCTGGAGATTTGGGAGAAGCACTAGTCTTGATCGGAGAAGCCCTTGTCAGAGGCAGGTGGTTTAATTGTGAAAGGAGCTCATTTTTTTGTCTTGGAAACTGCAGGGCTGAGGAGTTGCCAGTGACTGTAAGGCTCTGGGGACAGCCCAGGCAGGGCCTTGCTAGAAAGCTGCATTCCTTAAAAAATGGATTCTCCTCTTTGCTGGGAGGGACCGAAGCATGGGCGTTTGCTTCTGAGCCTGGGCACCTGCCTCGCGTTCAGAGGCATTTTGGACCCACACATCATCTCTCGCCGCACTCTGTGCAAGCTTTGCTTTGCTCTCCTCTCTTTATCTGGCTTTTTAAAGGCATTAACATCCTGCGTGGAACAGTGTGGCTCTGTGGTTGAAAGGAAAGTTCTGAGTCTTTCACCGCCCCACGCGCGTCCTCCCCATTCTCCCAACTCCCCACGTAGAAACGCCTGGCGAGAGAAAGGGCAAGACTGCACGTTGCTATGGAAATGGTGGTAGTGATGCAAGCAACCATGTCATTGCAGGGAACAGGTTTGTTGCGGCTAATTCTCTGCTTTAGGTTGTTCCTGTACACTAAGGGAAGCCCTAATTAGGGCGCACCATGGGAAGGGCTGCTGGACCGTAGCTGTCCCCCGGAGAGAGGACAAGGTGCTGCTGAGCAGTGAGCATCACTGCTGTGGCACATGGTGCTGCTGGAAAGGCTGGCAGCGCTCACGCCCTTCATTAACAGCCAGTGAACAGACCTCACCTCGGGGATATCTACCCTCCTGCCTGCTACGTGAGACTCTCGCATGCATATGCAAGCGTCAGGTATCATGTATAATATGTAGCATGTACAACACGTTCTCAAAGCCACGCTGAGGACTAGCCACAGTGACAAGGGCGTTTGGCACACTCGGCCATTTGCCAGATACCACGGTGATTGTTCTAGAGATATCTGGGTGGCAGACCTAGCATGGGACGGCTGAAACTTGGCTTTGCCTTTTGAAAGTAGTGGAAACGAGAGGCTTCCACAGTGTAGTAAATCCTAGAATGGGACCAGACCCAAGGTACAAGCTGTGATTAATGAATCATTAGCTTGAACACTCATACATTAACCAGTGTATTTACAAATAAATCTTCTGACAGCAACTTAGTCTTTCATGTTCAAATAGCAGCTCTCTCTGATGTGCGTTAGTTGGTCCTTTTTTACATTTTAAACTTAATGAATTTCTTATCTAGTTAAAAATAGCTATGCAGTGATACCGTGATCTGAGTGGATGTTATAATATACTGGCATTTCCTTTATTACCAGTGAATATTTCAGCCTAAGGGGCCCAGAGACAGCACAGCACAATCTGTAAAGGTAAAAGGTACTTGTTTTTATGACAGAAGTGTCGCATGGAATTAGGGCCAGTTCTCCTAACACCTGAGCTGGTGTGTGCTCACGCCTCTCCGCGCTGCTTCTCAGGACTGCACTTTAAAGTTTAAACAGAGTTTTTAAAAACACGGCAGAAGGATTGCGAAGACGTGAGCATCCTGTGCCCGAGGAAGTCTGGCATAACAGGTACAGGCCAGGAAATAGTCTGCATCTTTTTGCCGCCGTCATGGCCCAAAGCAAAGATCGTGTTGTTTCTGGAATGGGGTGATTTCCTTTGCTTTCTTTTTCATGTTCCTGGCTGCATTTGCACTCTGTTGTTTGCAGCCAAAACACAAAACTGAAATCCCCTCTGGGATGCTGAAGTTGGCATCTAGCAGGCAGCGTGGACTGGAAGTCTCCTGCTCCTGTGGCTGACTTGGTCTCTAAGTTCCAGTGTTACCGAAGCAGCTGACAGACTGGATGGTGTTCAGAGACAGACATCTCGGCAGGCTCGAGGGGCTGACAGCCAAATCCAAGTGGCAGGGGTGGGGGCACAGGGCAGGGCAGCTGTTTCTGGGTGGCTGCAAACACCACAGGGAGGGACAGTTGCTTGGCCTGGTAGGTGAGAGACAACATTTGCTGTCAGCGAGGTGTAGGACTCTCTGGACAAATCTCCCTTGCCTCTTGCAATGGTTTCAGACTCCACTGGCCAAAGGCAAGCGCACTTCACCGGCCCCGCGGAGCAGACGAGGGCTGGTTGTTTGCAGGCAGCAGCAGTGAAGATGGTGCTGGTCGGTTTGGTAAGCGCTGGCCTCTGGCTGCAGCCACCCATCTCTCTCCCCCTCGCCTCGCTGTGCTCCTGCACCCAGGTCACAGAGCAGCAGACATGGCCAAGATGTGCCGCGGTCCGAAGTGGCGGCTCATCCCCTTTACCCATTCCAAACAAAACATAGCAGAAATCAAAACATCGCTATCCCCGGGGAGAGCTCGGTGTTTAATTAGCCACAAACTCGGGGTGGTGCACTCACCGCGGGGATTAATTTGCCACCTGGCAGAGAGCTCACACCGCAGGTGCCATCTGGGAGCCTGGGAAACGGTACAAACAGACTTGCCTGCTGCTGGTTCCATGGGGAGTTGAGCAGATTTCTGCTCCAGGCCTCCCACCTCTTCACTTGCACGGCTCCCTCCATTTGCCAGGCCGAGACCCAGCCACTGCCTCTCTCCCAGCACTCCTCTGCTGTGTTTCTTAGAGCTGTGTCCCAGTCCCCACCAGCCGTGACTCTCAGCAACCCGGTCTTTGGCTTGGGCACGCCGACAGCCTGACCCTGCCAGGCAGCATCCCAAACCCTGTGCTGGACCGAAGAATCATCCTTGGTTCACTCAGTAGCCAGGCCCCTGCCCTGGAGTTTGCTTCTGTCAGCAAATGTGAATCCTCACGGGAGGCCCCTGCCCCTGGTGTGACCTGTAGCATCCCTTGCTGACCCATCTTCACTCCAGCCGGAGGCTTCTGCTCTGTTCCTGAGCTTCTTCAGAGTGAGGGCAGCCCAATGAGCTCTGCTTGCAATAGCTCCTTCCCTTCATGTATGACTGCAGCTGGATATTGAAATCCCTGCAGATAAATCTTGATTCCCCCACAACCTACGACACCCTCTCCTCCTTCCATATGCAGAAGCATTTGGACTCAGGAGCACTGGGCAGGTACTAAGCGCTTAGCTCATCAAGTCCCTGTGCAGAAAGTGCTTAGCTGTCTGCATGGCGCTGGTTCTGGCATCGGCGACCATGTCAGAAGCAGCACTGACTGCCCACTGACTAAGCTCTTTGTCAGGCCAGCGGTTACTGTTCAAATGCAGCGCTTGTCTGCCGTTAATCCATACGAGCACTGTTCTGCGCAGCATCTCAGATACCTCTCTGTCCTTCTTACGGATCAACACTGGCTTAGCATTAATCACAGCACAGACCCAGCTTAGCTGGGTGGAAGATCTCCATGCTTCCCAGGCCTGCCACGCTGCCTCGTGGTGCTCGTATGTGAACCCCAGAGACCGACAGGGAAGTACTGTTTGGAACCACATGGGTGGTGACTAACCTGGCTCTTGTGCAGCTCAAGGCAGTACTTCCCCGGCCAGCAGCAGAAGTCTTGTCCTGAAAAGCAGCTAAAGAGAGCTTTTCGGGGAGGGCCTGAAGGGAGTCGACTCACTCGGTGACTCTACAGGATGCTGCATTTAGGTGTGGCCCGGTGCGCCTCGGTGGCACCGAACCAGGACATGCGGTCAAGAGGCCCTATTTATCTTCTTTATCATCCCTATAGCTGCTCCTACTCTAGGATCACCGTGTCCCCTCACATCTGCCTCCAGCTACTCTTCAAGCTGTTCAACACATTGGCCTTGGCTCCCCAGTGGTTTTTCTTTTTAAATGTCTTTTATTTTTTGATTGACTTCCTTTGTGCTCAGATTCCTTCTTTTCCTTGCCCCTATCCCATGCATGCTGGCTGGTTGGACTCTATAATGTCATTACAGCTGGATAATCCACGCTTAGCTTATCTGTGCAGCTCTGAAGATTAGTGGGAACTAATGTTGTTGGGCTAGATAAGCAGCAGTTTTACCTTCAGAAAGTGTTTTACCTTTATCAGCCTGAAGACATGTAGGAGCACAACAGCCGGTTTTCATTAAACCCCTCTGATTGCAGGGGCTCCTTTACCTTCCTGGTCCTGCCGGGGCGGGACATGGTTAGCAGCCCTACAAAATGAGCCCACTGTAGTGCAAGGGTGTTTATGCTATTTCCTTCACAGTGCTGAGTTCAGTGAGTGTGCGGTAAGAACATCGCCCCTAAGCATTTCTGGGCTAGTTTAGGCAGGTGTAAGTGCAAGGCTGGAATAGTTGAGGCAGGTGTGATGCAGTACTGGGAAGGGGTTTACACTAGATGACCTTCTGAGGGCCCTTCCCGCCCTACTTTCTATGATGCCATCAATTCCTGTAAATGCAACAGCAGGTCCAATCAGCCAAGTCTTCCTCTGCAGTTTGGCTTTCTAGTGTCCTCTGGTGCAACCCAGGCCCTGGCAGCATGTAGATCCATTGGCAAAACACAGCCAGGGCCAGGGGATGTGTAAATGATGACTGGAGGGAGCTCCGTAAGCTAGAAGACAGACCTGTGGTGGCTGGGAGGGCAGTGTTTCATAGATTTCATAGACATCAGGGCTGGAAGGGACCTCGGAAGATCATCGAGTCCAGCCCCCCGCCCAAAGGGCAGGAAGTCAGCTGGGGTCATAGGATCCCAGCAAGATGAGCATCCAGTTTCCTCTTGAAGGTGTTCAATGAAGGCACTTGAACCACCTCCGGTGGCAGGCTGTTCCAGACCTTGGGGGCTCGGACAGTAAAGTTCTTCCTTATGTCCAGCCTGAAACGATCTTGAAGTAGTTTGTGACCATTCGACCTTGTCATCCCTTGGGGCGCTCTGGTGAACAAACGTTCCCCCAGATGCTGGTGGTCACCCCTGATAGACTTGTAGGTGGCCATCAGATCACCCCTGAGCCTGCGCTTTTCCAGGCTAAAGAGCCCCAGGGCTCTCAGCCTGTCATCGTAGGGTCTGCTTCCCTGACCTCTGATCATGCGCGTGGCTCTTCTCTGGACTCTCTCAAGCTTCTCCACATCCTTTTTGAATTGTGGAGCCCAAAACTGGAAGCAGTACTCCAGCTGTGGCCTCACTAAGGCCGAGTACAGGGGGAGAATGACGTCCCGGGATTTGCTTGAGAAGCATCTATGGATACAAGCCAGCGTTTTGGTCGCTTTACTAGCCACCGCATCGCATTGCAGGCTCATGTTCATCTCGTGGTCAATGATGACCCCCAAGTCTCTTTCTTCCATAGTGCTAGCCAACATAGCACTGCTG
>NW_005841869.1:2421821-2449812 GCF_000455745.1 Alligator sinensis
CCCGTGGTCCAGTCATGGGTGGAGTCCCACCAGGTCTCCGTTATCCCTATGACATCGTAATTGTTTGCACTGACCATGAGGATGAGCTCCTCCTGCTTATTCCCCAAGCTCCTGGCATTAGTGTACAGGCAGGCAAGTGCCCCCTGGGGGGCTCCTTCCTTGCCCACAGGTTTTACCAAGGCTGGGGCAGGGGTGCGCTCCCTGAAGCGCCGTGATCTGCTGGCTTTGCAAGGATTGCTCAGCGGGCCAGCAGTGGCGGTAGTCCCCCCGTCCCCCAGCGGGCTTCGTTTAAAGCCCGGTGGAGCAGGTCAGCCAGTCTGGCTGAGAAGAGCCTCCTCCCTAGGGGAGAGAGGTGGAGGCCATCTCTTCCCAGCAGCTCGCTGCCTCTCTCGCCAAAGAGCGGGCTGTGGTCATGACAGCCAAAGCCTTCCCGATGACACCGGCGCCACAGTCTTTGGTTGACCACATAGATCCTCCTGTCCCTTCTCAGCCCATAGCCTGAGACTGGGAGGATCGACGAGAACACCACCTGTGCCCCCAGACCCTTAAGCCCCGCTCCCAAATCCCTGTAGCGCCTCATGACCCAGCTGGGAGCGCTCCGAGCAGTGTCATTGGTGCCCACATGAATAAGGAGCATGGGATAGTGGTCTGTGGGTTTAAGGAGCTTTGGGATCCTCTCCGTAATGTCCCGGATACGGGCCCCCGGGAAGCAGCAGACTTGCCGGGCTAAGAGGTCGGGGTGGCAGATTGGCCCCTCAGTCCCCCTCAGGAGGGAGTCTCAGGAGTGTTAGATGACCAGAGGGGCCCACTCCATCTCTGACTCATTTGTGTCCCGTGGGCAGGCAGCAGTAAGTGCAGAGCCCCTTGCTGGCAGAGCTGGGCCCACGGTGGCTACACTGAATGGGAACAGCCCAAAGAGCTGCCTGTGATGGGGAGGAAGGGGTGGTCTGCCCAGCTTGGTACTGCAGGAGAGGGGGCCCCAATCACCTGCAATAAGAGCCTGTTTCTCAATCTCTTTCCCAGGTGTGGAGTGTGCCGTTGACATCAATGAGTGTGAAGATGGCCCCTGCGAGAATGGGGCTGCCTGCGAGGATGGCATTGCTGACTACACCTGCCGCTGCGTCCCCAGCCAGAATGGCACTGTGTGGGGCGGGAAGAACTGCTCCATCCAGCTCACTGGCTGCCAGACACATGACTGCCAAAATGAGGCCCTCTGCACCCCAACGTATGTGGCAGGGAGCCATGGCCACCTTTGCCAGTGCCAGCCTGGCTTCTACGATGCCACGTGCTCAACCCCAACAACCTTCTCCTTTGCCTCCAGGACATTTCTCCCCATTGACATGTCCACAGGCGATTGGAGCAGGAAGGACGGGGCAGGGGTTCCTGTGGCCAGCGTGTCCCTCCGGTTCAGAACCACACTGCCTGATGCCATCCTCTTTTACCGAGGCCAGGAAGAAGCCTACCTGTTCCTGGAGCTCTCTGGTGGCACACTGCATGCAGGGGTGCAAAGAAACAACTCCAAGTCCTCTTTGGCCTTGGAGGGACTGAAGGTTGATGATGGCCAGTGGCATAAAGCTGAGGTTCTTCTGCAGGACTCGGTGGAGTTAAAGCTGTGGCACGAATCCTGTGATGCAGGAGTCTGCCTGCAGAGTGCTGTGGTTGGGGACAGTGCCACTCTGCTCCCACCAGCCTTCCTGAAAGCCTACGTTGGGGGGGTTGATGGCAGCGGGATAGCCAACACCACGCGCAGCCGGCAGGGTTACATCGGCTGCCTGCAGGACCTGCAGGTCGATTCCCAGGCTGTCCTTCCCCTGGATCTCCTTCCCAATGCATCCTCCCTGGCAGCGCTGGGCTGCGACAGGACGGAGTGGTGCCAGGCCCAGCCCTGCTCTCATGGAGGCTCGTGTGTGGACCTTTGGGCGACCTTTAGGTGCAACTGCTCCAGGCCTTATGAAGGTCTCACCTGCTCGTACGGTAAATGTCAAGTGACAGCACTTGGCAGCTCCTTTGGCAACGAATGCTCGGAGATGCTGACACTGGCTGTGAAGCTGCGGGCAGGGCAGAACCGCACCTTCATAGACTAACAGAATCGGAGACATAACATTAAGCTCTTGTAAACAGAGTTAGCCTACAAAGGTGCACATCTATGCTGCCTTCTGCCTGTCCCATGGCTAACTACCTCTCTCTGGGAAGCAGTAGCCTTTTCTGTGTAACCAAAGACTGAGGAAGCAGGTATAAACAGAATTTCCATCCAATCCTGTTCTGTGTTGTGACACTGCAGAGCCAGCTCCTGCTGGCGTGACTGCCAGGTCCACAGCACATGCATTATTCCAGCCAGGGCCAGATGCTCAGACCTCCTCTTTGTGCCAGCTGCAGTGCTTGCAGAAGGGCCGTGAAGTCCGTTCACTTGCCCATCGGGAACTTAGGTGTTGTAGACTAGATGCGCCAGTTGAGACAGCTCTTGAACTGGAAAGCTCGGCTGAGCTCATGCTCGTTTGCATTTTCACATTCCTGCAGGGCTGGTGTTAATTCTGTTGTGCTTCCTATTGCACTCCTCTTCCTGAAACATAGCAGGGACAGACGTGCCTCTGCTGCTGTGGGGCTGGGAGGTTTAAAAAAGCAGCTTTATCACTTAAACTTCCCAAGCAAAACCTGCCATTGGCAGCCCTGCAGACCTGTCCTGTACAAATGGCAGGGATGCTGGCACCCTAAGCCTTTGGGACCGGCTTGCCAGCAGCAGTAGGAGGAGACATGTTCCTTTGGTACATGGCAGGAAGCTAGTCTGGAGGAAGAAAAGCCAAGTGAGGTGCTGTAGCTCGAAACATCCCAAGGCACCTGCGTTGCCCTCCTGCAGAAATGATGTGCCTTTCCTTTCCCTTCCAGAGTATCCGGCAGCAACGTTTGGCCTGGAGGATTCCTCCAGCTTTGCCTCTTTCACGCTTGCAGATAATCCCATGGCCGACTTCAGTGTCTCCTTTTTCATCCGCACGCTGAAGCCAGAGGGCCTGGTGCTGCAGGTCCACGATGGGACCGGACCCTGCCTCACTGTGTACCTGAAGGACGGCCGGCTGCTGCTAGAGACACCGTCTGCAGGCCCCATGGCGCTCTCCGAAGCGCTGGCTGATGGGAAGAGACACTTGGTGACACTCTCCTCCCGAGAAGGAGTAGCTTACGCCAGTCATTCAGACAGAGAGGTGGAGCTCGGGCACCTGGGTGTGAAGCCTCTTGCAGCTGGCCACGAGTTGTATGTTGGTGGGCTTCCTCAGCAAGAAAGCATGGGGACATGGGGAGGCTATTTTAAAGGCTGTCTTCAAGACATCCAGCTCAACAACCATCGCCTGGAGCTTTTTGCTCATCAGGCAGACAACTACAGCCTACCACGGGAGGCGTATATGGGACGAACTACTGGCCTCATGCAGGGCTGCATCTCTGACGACACCTGCAAGGTAGGAATGCGCTGTTCTCTCTGCACGGGTGTGCGGGGCCTGATCACAAGCAAATGTGCAGGGCTACAAAACTATGGGTGTGATGTCTGGGAAAAGGTGACTATTTAAGTGCTAATGGAAGGGCAGCACCTTGGAGACTAAGTAGTTCAGAGAGGCATGCACTTTCGTAGGCAACAACCTGCTCCATCAGATGCTACAAATGGTGATAGCACCCAGCCCCTCAGCACTTCCCTAGTCCACTGTCTCCTGCACACACGGCAGCCTCCTCGGGGGCCGACACCTGGTGCATGCAACCTGTAAGCACCGCCTGCCCCCAGGCCCCTCGCAACACCCTTGTACCCTCTAAGCCCTTCCCCCCAGAGACGCTCCAGTCTCCATCCCCTGGCAGTCTGTGATGTTAGTGACAACCGAGTCCAGCACTACTTGGGCAGGGCGTCTCTGGGTGTCCTGAAAGGAAGAAGCTCTCTCCTCCCTCCTGTGCTGGATGGTGCTTCTCCCTGCCCCACCTGCCTGCCTTCCCTGCAGCCCTTGCAGGGAGGTATTGCCGCTCCTCCCTGGTGTTGTTTCCAGGGACTTTTTGATACTTGCCTCCAGTGTTTCTCACCCTTCCTTTTGTGCCTCACAGTTTTGTTCCCACCTGCACCTGCAAACTACAGCGAAGGTATTTTCATAGGTTATAATTAGCCAGTGTTTGCAGAGCACTTGGAGAAGGGGAAGTGCTATCTAGGTGCTAAGGATTACTGTTATGATGTGCTGTGTTCTTATGCCACCGAATGTCAAATGCTTCAGTTAAAGGAGATGGAATGAAACCTGCAGGGATTGGCACCTTCTCTATTTGTTTTTAATGACTTAGAATTGGCCTTTAGCTCAGGACGGCTATTCTCAACTGCACACAATTAATCGCTAATTATCTAGTACTATCAGACTTCTTGGTGCATCAGTAGCCAGTGTTTTCCTTGCTGTCTTCTTCATGCTACCAAAGGAGTGGGCAGCAAAGGAGAGGCTGTTCCCAGAAGAAATGGCCCTAATGTCACACGACAGGTGTAGTATGGAACATCTCCCGCTTTTGTGTGTGGCATGTGACCATCAGTTCATCCGGGTCTCGCTCCCACGTCGCTTCCCTCCCGTCTCATTCTCGCCCCTTTCTGTGACAGGATGGCTTTTCAAACACGAGCACTGTGCCTGTGTGTAGGAGCCAGCCCCTGGGCAGAGCCCCCAGCAGCACCAAGTTAGGCAGCTGTGTGCTCTGCCCTGACCACATGCATGCCACAAGCAGAAGCCAACCAAAGGCACTAGGCTGTGGCAGGTGACTAAGTTCATAGCCTGCAGCAGGCCAGAGCTGTTTCCCCTTGGCACCTGTGACTGAGTGCCACTCATCGATAACATGACACGTTACTCCACAGAGACCCATAAACCCCAGAGGGGACCCCAAACCCAATGTACCGGTCTCCAAGCATTTGCTGGAGCACATGGGATTGCCAACCTTCCTGGGGAGACAGCCACTTCAGCAGAGAGAACAGTCCAAGTCAGAGGTCCACATGGAGGATGCCCTGCCAGTAGCTCTTGCCCTCCTAGGTGGAGGCTGCCCCATGCTGAGGGCATCACCACTGCAGCAGCAGGACATGCAGGCAGAAGCAGGATCACCGGACAGGACGAGGCTGCTCAAGTCTCTGGTCCCCCCTCTAGGCTGTCCTTGTTTTAATCAGCATCACTCCTCTCTCCTTCTCCATCTCTGATGTCATTCAAACTCGTCCTGGCTGTCGAGCTCCCCTCTGTCCGACTCTTTCTTCTAGCCACAGGTGAACTGGCCCCTCCTGAACAAAGCTCTCCTTTTTTTCCAGTCCAAGCCGTGTCACAATGGCGGTGTGTGCACTGTCACCTGGAATGACTTCAGCTGTAGCTGTCCAGCAAACTTCACAGGGAAAACCTGCGAGGAAAGAGTCTGGTGTGAAAGTGCCCCCTGTCCCAAAGCCACCGCCTGCGTGGATGTCCCGGCAGGCTATGTCTGTAAGTGCTGAGGGAAGCTTCCTAGCGGATCGGCTCTTGCTTGTCAGTGTTCCCACCTACACAGTTGCTATAGGTAGAAGGGAAAGCAAGGCAGAGACAGAACTGGCCTGAGTGTGATGCAGGCCGTGGCCTGTCTCAGGGGCCTGTCCTGGATCAGCCTTCACCTAGTGGGTTGCAGTTTTCTTCTTCTAGTTTGACATTTCCTCACTGTGCCAGACCTCTTGCTACTTGCTGCATATCCATCCATCCATCCACGCTGCATACACATCCACTTTCAGACACAAGTGGTACTTCAGTGCCTACAGGCCAGGTAAGACTTGGGCTTCCCAGGTCCCTATTACTATCTCCCTTCCCTGCAGGTCTGGCGAATGCCACGTTTTATGGCCACGCTGCCACCGAGTTCACCACCAACGCTTCGGTGACCAGAACACTCAGCAGCGTACGCTTGGACTTCAGAACCAGGGACACGGATGCCATTTTGCTTCGGGCCACTGAAGCGGTGGGCTCCCTCCAGATCGCCATCCAGAACTCCTCGCTGCTCGTGGAGATGAGCAGTGGGAACAGCATTGAGGGCGCCAGCTTCCGGAGTCGGTTGCCTGTCACCGACGGGGCCTGGCACACCGTCTCTTTGACCATGGAGGAGCCGTCGGCACTTTCTTCACGCTGGCTGGTTCATTTGGACAGTTCCATGAATGCAACTCTCCAGGGCAGGGCTGGGGACTTGGCTTTCTTGAGGACCAATGCACTGATTGTGCTGGCTGAGAATTTCACAGGCTGCCTTGGAGAAGTGACCATTGGGGAAATCCACTTGCCCTTCACTGCCCACCTCCCTTACCCTCAGCCCGAGCAGTTCCTGCAGGCTGGGGGCAGTGCCATTCAGCTGGGCTGCACGGGGGCTGATGTGTGCGGGTCAAGTCCTTGCCTCAATGCCGGCACTTGTGAGGACCTGTTTGATTCCTTCCGCTGTGCTTGCAGCACAGGGTGGGCAGGCCCGCTCTGCGAGGCCAACATCGATGACTGCCAGGCCAGCCCGTGCGTCCACGGGACCTGCGTGGATTTGGTGGCTGACTTCCAGTGTGAATGTGCCCCGGGATTTGTGGGGAAGAAGTGCGATGTGGACGTGGACGACTGTGGGCAGCACCAGTGCCTACACAGCGGGACCTGCGTCGATGAAGTCGCCGGCTATTCCTGCAAGTGCCTGCCAGAGTACTCCGGCCCACGCTGCGAGTGAGTGCCTCGCTCAGGTTGCTGGCACTGTGGGGAATGGGACAGTCCCTGGAGGACTGGGGTTTGCCTTTGCGAGAGGTTAGGAAAAGCAGTGTGGTGCTGAGCGGGTCTCACTGATCTCACCGGGTGGAGGGAGATGTCAGCACACAGCTGTGACCTGCAGGTGTCCTGGTGGCCTGGCATGCTTTGCCAGGTGGTATTCCATGCTTTACCACGGACAGGGTCCAGGCACGCTGGAGTGGCCTGTGGTGCTAGACCTGGCCCCAGAGATGGCCTCCTGGGTGGAGGGCAGGAGAGGGGCAGTCTGAGATACATGAACGAATGTACCTTTTACACACCTGCCTGGTGCCACACGTGGCGATTTACATGCTGCAGCGCTTGCCACTGTCTAAACTGAGCACATCTTCCCAAAGCATCTGTCCCTGCCGTGGCAAACAGCATCCCTTTCCCTCAACCTCCTCAGCAGATCCAGCAGTGACAGCGCACCTCAGAACTGCTGCCTCTGCCCTTTGGCCTTCTCTGGGGAACGGTCGGGCAAGGGCAGCAGGCAGGCAGGCGCCCTGTCTCCTATGGTGCTCACCGAGGCAGTTGTAGAGAGTCCCAGGCCTGACACAACCTACAAGTGTTCACACACCATCACGGTCCTGCCTCACTGCTCCAAGCTCAGCCCTGGGAGGAGCTCTCAGAGGTCATCTCAGCTGAGATGGTCCCTAACTGGCTCCGGGGCATCCTCCACCCAGCACCACACGTGTAGGTACATGTGTGTCCGTGTACGTCGTGTTGAACAGGACATCAGTAACAGCCGTCTCTGCTTTTCCCAGATGGCCGTTTCCCCCCGAACAATGCGGCAAAAACTTCACCTGCCTGAATGGTGGCAAATGCACCAGTGGCCCGTGGGGAGCCAACTGCACCTGTAAGCCGGGTTTCACCGGACGGAAGTAAGTGCTGCCCCGATGCGGTCCAGGGCACGTTGTTGGATTAGTGGCAGGCAGGAGACGCTTGTCATTTAATTCCCATGCTCTCTCCCCTTGCAGCTGTCAAATTAATATCAATGAGTGTGATCCAAACCCGTGCCAGAATGGAGGGACATGCCAGGACGCGGTGAACAAGTACGAGTGTGTGTGCAGTGCAAGCTACACAGGGGAGCACTGTGACATTGATGTAAGTAGCTCCTTCCTCCTCTTGCTACCGGCAGGCCCCCTCTCCTTTACTAACCGCTTGGGCTGTTGGGAGCAGAAGCAGCAATTTGGCCAGTCGGAGGAAAGTTGAGAATCCTGATGCCAGGGTTCATCCCCAATAACCTTCCTCTGACATGTTTTACACCCCTACATGCATCCAGCTACAGGGAACTAGCAGGCTTGGCTGGGAACTCAGCACAGAGGTGGCTGGTGAGCAGGGAGTCAGTAAGCAGCCTGAACATTAGCCTAGCCCCTGGTTTGTAGTTTGCAACATGGTACGTAAATGCAGCAGCTATTTTTCAGTGTCTGCCTGGGCTGCCATGAAGCCAGGCTCCTTGGTGCTCTCAGCCCCTTAGGCAGTACCGCTCTGTGGGCAACGCTAAAGCAAGCTGCATCTGAGCCAGAGGCAGGCAGGGCTGCATGTGAGCTCACTGTGCTGCAAGTGGACACCCGAAGCATTCATTACAACCGTGCAAAAAGGAAACATGGTTGTATCCGAAATACCGGGTCGGATAGGAGTAAAGCTGGGAGGGATATGCCCGCAAGGTTTAGACCTTGAGGCCACCATAGCTCTCTAGCTGGACTCTGAAATTCACTGCAGATTTTTTCAGATTAGACAATAAGTATGAAAAGAACCTGACCTGGAAAGAAAAGCTGCTACCATCACCACTGAGACCAGAAGTGTTTTGCTAACGGAAACCCAACTAAATCCCAGGAAAGCCAAAAGCTGTGGATTTAAGGGAGAAACAAACACAGTTCTCATACACCTGCCAGCAGGACGACTGCTACTGAGAACAATGGTCTTAGCAAAGCTGTTCTATATTGCGTTGCTGCTTACTCAGAGCTTGTGTCCGTGGTGCAGGGTTGAGTGTTAACACTCCTGACTTGCTAACCACTCTGCCAGTTCACGCTGCAAAACTGGGAAGGACTGTGCTAAAGCAGAGTAGAAAGCAGCTTCCTACATGGTTTACTCCCTTCACTACCAGCTACTGTCTCTGACGCCACTTGCATGGGCAGGGAGCGTGCGGTCCCCTGGGAATGTACTAACCCCAAATGCATGGAAAGCAGGTTTCACTGCTGTTGCTGTTATCAATGCATGTGCCCTGCGGAAGCCACTCTACCTTTCTGATCTGCATGCCAAACGCAGCCAGATGCTCTGAGCCATCTCTTCTGTCACAGGATCCTGCCTGCAATTTCCTCTATTACTGTTTGCCATCTCTTCCCTATTGCATCGTTTTCCCCTTTTGCCATTAGTTCATCGTGCCCATGGTGGGGAAGAGGGTGTTACCGATGGCACTAGTTGCCATGAATTTCTCCTAAAACATACAGAGTCTGTTCTTCTGGACTTGTGAAAGGCTGAGCCTAACTCTTGGCACTCGTTGTGAGTTTGAACTATGCAGGAGGAAGCGGTAGGGAGGTGTATATGTAAAGGGTAGCAGCAGCTCAGCTCCGACTGTCACCCCTTAGAATGAAAAGGGGCCAAAACTGCTGCCTGACCTGCACCTGCTGGAGCCTCCTGCCCAGCGTCCTGGCTCCAGCATCACACGTCCCTATTTTTAAACACGTTCTCTCCCCTGCGCTCCCACGCAACAGGCCAGGGAGGTGGCAGACTGCACGCACAGCGCGAGCAGAGGTGTTTAGTCTTCCAGCAGAACTTCTCTCATCTCTTCCAGCTTCAGACCCTGCTGGTTGTAACCCGACAGGTAACCACATTTGAGCCTGGTTGTCCTTGTAAATAAAAAGACTCTTTACTGAGGCAACTCCCAAGAGCCCACAACGTTTCTGCTGTTTCCTAATCCCCTTTTTTGGCACCTTTGATGCTGAAGGAGCCACACAGCCATACGCTAGCTTCCTTCAGCACCCGGGGGTTGTCTTCCAGGTCTCTTGTCCAAGTACGGAGCAGCTCACAGGTGCCTGTCATGAGAGCAGAGCATGAAGTGAGCACAGCTGCTTTACTCCTTTCTGCCCCAGTGGGAAGGAGAAAGGGTAGCACCTGAAATTCCCCATTAGACAGCATCTGCCTAGGCCTGCTCTTGAGGCATTTCTTAAAGCTAGGAACTGCCTAAGCTTTTAAAAAACACAATTCCCATGTAAGTGGCTGAAGATCACACTTCAGCAATGCTCAGCACAGAAGCTATCCAGCCATAGGCACTGAGAGCTGGCCGTTTGTCATTTAAATATTTTAAAGCCTCTTGTTGTTCTTGTGCCTTGCGAGGCTCCGGTGCGGTAGAGATGGTCTTGCTCTGCTAATTCTTGCTTTTGTACCAGGCAGCCTTTCCTCTGGCTCTCAGCTCTATTAAATGCTGAGCCCTGCAAACATCTGTTCTTAGTCAGCTTATGGTAATCTATGTCCCAGATACAGTTCTGCAAGGAAGCTCTCAGACAGAGGCCTGTGGGTTTAATCTTGCTGCGGCAGAAAGCTTAAGAGCTATATAAACTCTTAAAGCACTAGCAGAGGAATTGCTAAACCAGCCATCCTTGCCATCCCTCTCTGCAGAAGGGGCCTTCCTCGACTTACCTCCATGTTTTGTCAGCTTCTGACAGCATGGTTTTTGTCTAGGCATTTGGTTCCCACCCAGCACGGCCCACCCAGCCGGCAGTTAGTCTGCATCTCCTCACAGTACAAGACCCCCAGCCTGGGTCCTGGCTGCGCAGGCAGCCACATCTCCAGGACCTGCCCCCAGTGACAATCCATACGTCAGATTAAAGCCTTTTGTAGGAGCGTATGGAGCCTGTGAGGTTAGTTGGACCATTTCACTTCTTCTAACCATCTCTGATGCGCAGCCCAGACTCTAAGCCTGCTTTTGCTAACAAAAACAGGTGTTCTTCCTTACGGGTTCATTCAGACTCTGTCCTCTGTAGTTGTTTTCTAGCCTTGGGATCAGCCTCACGAGTTGCATGCGGTTAGTTTTACTCTGTCGGCTCTCTCCCCAGCTTAGCACCCCCTCTCTTCTCTGTTCTTGCAGCCGGCCTGCCCGAATTAGCAGTGTTGTTAACTATCCCACTGGTGACGCTCAGCTTTTTGCGTCCGATACACACCAAGGTGAGGGACACTGGCCTTTTTGAAGGCTGAGAACAGCCGCTGATCAGTGCCCATGTGCATTAATGAGCTCAGGCACGTGGAGAGGCCGTTAGGCAATGATCCTTCAGTCCTCAGCTGGCTGGTTTGGTGTAAGAAATGTGCATGCAGTGTGATGGCAGACTGAGGACTGAGCCAGCCCAGCATTTCCCTCTGCAGCGGCCCTCCAGCCCCATGATTTCCACCTCTCTGCGGGCCAAGGCATTGCCAGTTTGGGCTCCTGTGACTTCCCGAGCATGAATAAGCTGCACTCGGTTCCCTACAACGACTGGGCTCTTATTGTGTCTTCATTAATTTCTTTTACAGAAAGGGACTCCAGGTGCTTTCTTCCCATTCCCATTACTTGAAGTAGCTGTCCCTGTAGCCTGTGGCTGTTTACTCCTGGTTATTATTGGTCTCATATTCATGATTCTCACTGCAAGGAAGAGGCGCCAGTCAGAGGGAACCTACAGCCCCAGCCAGCAAGAGGTGGCAGGAGCGCGCTTGGAGATGGACAGTGTCCTGAAAGTGCCACCAGAAGAACGCTTAATATAGGTGTCGCCACGGCAAGGAGCTGCACGCCAGGGTCTGCTTAGACCTTGTGACTTTTCCAGCACTTGCTCCAGCAGATCCATGCGAGCTCAGTCCCTCTGAGGCATGGCGACGAGGCCGTGGACTTACAAGTGCCTGGAAGATTGTTTTAGCAATGGCTGTTCCAGCTGGCTCACTTTTCACTGTCAGTTGTGCACTGCTGGACTCCTGGCTCAAAATGAGCTTTTTACCCTCCTCTCCTCTGGACTGTCCCTCTTCGACTAGCATAGGAGCTGTTTGAAGCCATTCAGGTGTTTGCACCTGGTAGGAGATGTCCCTAGCCCCACTGTCACACCGCACTCAGATTATTAAAGACTACTTCAAAAGACGAGTAATTAGGCACTACAACAACAGCTTATGCTTACGTTGCAAAGAAAACTAGCTACTTTCTTGTTAGAGCTGGAGAGGTGTAGAGGATATTTATGAACAGACTGTATACGCTGTTTAATTTCCCCAACTTTTCAAACCAGTTTCAAGCCAGTTGGGATGAGTGGTAGAAACCCCCCCTGCACCATTTCCACAACAGCAACAGCAGCTGTGAACTCCTGCCTCCTGACACACGCAACGCTGGAAAGAGCTGTCAGGAACTACTGCCATCATTGCACAATCGACGTGTTTTATCAAGTGACCGCTGCCTGGGGTAAAGCCTTAGACATTCCCACGGGTACCGCACAGGACGTGTGCAATCGCAGCCCCGACTCGGAGCAGGAGCTACGCGTTCCTGCCGTGCTTGTGGCAGTTCAGTGCCTAACGCCAAATGCCTGACCTTTTCCAATTCTGAAAGGGTTCAGTAAACATGTGTGGAGTGTCAGACAGGAGCACATTCATCTTGGCCCTTGGGCAGTCCCTGTAGGCTACAAAATGGACGGATGGGGACTGTGCTGCCCCACAGACAAGGAGGGGGAAGCTGGGCATTTGGTAGTTGCCTAAAGCAGGTGGTTCTCCCATCAGCAACATGAGATGCTTTGCACAAAGCAGCTTTCGCATGCTCTGAAAATCACGAGAAAATGGTTTGTTCTTCTCGCTGGCCTGGAAGTGTTGCAAAACTGTGCTTGGGAAGTGGTAAGGGGGCAGGGAGGAAGCAGCTTTGATTTTTTTTTCTGGTGGGAAATATTACATTTCATGAAGATGAGCTCTGAGAGTAATGGCAATAACCCTGTTCCATCACAGCAGCCCGTGTGGGCACATCTTAGCAACTCTTCGGTTGTGGGCGCAGTCGGGGCTGCGGGGGCAGCTCTGCTCCTGGCAGTTATTGCAGGCTCAGTGATTGCCATGAAGAAAAGGAGAGCCACTCAGGGAACGTACAGCCCCAGCCGGCAAGAGAAAGACGGTGCGCGTGTGGAGATGTGGAACGTGATCAAGATGCCCCCAACCGAGAGGCTGATATGAGGACATTCCCAGGCACCAGCTCTGCCGCAGCACTTCTGTATGTATTTGCTGAAGTCCGAGATGCTTTTTTTAGGGCGTTCCTGTTCCTCTGTAGCTTCTCTAGGATGTGGGAGGAAAAACCTAGTTTGGGGTTTTTGTGGTGGTTGTGTCCTGACTCCTGCAAACTGTAAAACCACTGGGGCAGCACGGGCAGCAGAACAAACGAACGCTTCGCAGGGACTATGCAGAGAACTGTGTCTAGGCAAAATGCGCTGCAGCCTACGGGGGTGCTCGGCCCCAGCAGGAGAACAGAGGGCAGGGGCCAGCGCTACGATGCCCCTCCTTTTTCTGTCCCTTTGGCACCTGATGGCTCACGTCAGCAGCAATTCTCTCACTGCCACGGAGTCGGCACAAACCTCACGTTGAGCGTTAGTAGGTGACAAACAGCAGGTCAGGGAGTCTCACTAACAGAGGAAGAGTTTCCTACCTTCATTACTGAGTGCAATCCCAAAACCTACGTGCTAGGGGCAGGATTTCCCTCTCGCACCATGGCAAGGCCGGACAAGCGACTGACTTGTGGCAGAACTCTCGTAGCTCCCGTGCCGCTGTTCTTCCCAGTTACAGCCAGTTACATTATGGAAAATTAAACGCCCCTGCAGGTGGTAGGCACTTGGACTAGGCTTAGCCTTAGGAAAGGATCCACTAGGAGTATTTGAACTGCCTTGAAATGAATTGCTGATCCCATTACTAAATTGTTCTGAGAATTTGGATGTATACCGCAGCGGATCACTTTATTTGATCAGCATTTACCGCAGAGTGGCTCTGAGCTGCCTGGATGCCACTTAGCTGTAACATTGCTCACCCCGAGATCTGCCAGAGTCGATGCCTGACTTCAGGACTCCACCAGAGCTGCCCCGCTACGACTTGGCCCTCGTGCATGAAGGTGACACTTGCCCGCAGAGGGTCAGCAGCAGGCCTTTGCATCACCAGCTGCAGTGCTCTCGGGTTGGGGTGGCCCTGCACGAAAGGGGATGCTTAGCCCCACGTAAGAAACGTGGTAAACTTTAACAGGCAAATAAGTTGTGGTGGGTGAAACCTGCCACTAACTCCTCACTTGCCAGGTTTCTCTGAGGACATGCACGGTTTCCTGCATCTCCCTGCTCCTCCTCCTATCGCTGTCGCTGCTGGGTGCAGCTTTCCCTCTTCATCACCGTATGCCAGGGACTGTGCAAACAACTGATATGGAGCAGGCTCACAGAGGTCTGAAATAATTAACATTTCATCATCTTTATAACAAATACTGGTTAGGAAGATTTTACACAAGTATCTGCTCTTCTCTAGAGAGCTCAGAGATGTGAATCCACACACACCACACGATGCCACTGGAGAAAGTCCTACATGAATTTTGCTTCTTGAAAGTATTTAACTGTTGCCATGAATATTTCTGGATTCTAACAAACAAAGGGAAGGGTACTAAAACCAGACAGTGAGCCAGGCCACTTACCAACCCTCATCATCCAAACAATATCAGGCGAAGTTTCAGTCCATGTAGCCCGAGTTACCATTACTGATGAGAGAGACACCTCCGTTGCAGGAATGGTCTGCTCTAACGGTCTGTTTTCTGCCTGCGTTTTAGTGAGGTTTAACTGTGCTGCTTGCAGGTGCTCTGGCAATGGACTGTATCCGGCGCTAGCTGCCGCAGGGAAACTGGTTGAACTCTGCAAGTTATGAGCACAGGGCTGGCCAGTTTGTGGCCAAGCGCAGAAGAGGGTGTGCTTTTAATAGAGCAGCTCCTGCCAGGCAGGCCCTGCAGAGCTGAGCTTCTGGCTGGGGCTCCCCCGCTAAGGGAAGAAATTCACTGCTGGTCCAGCCCTGAGACTGGAATTGCCCGATGGCCCTGAAGCCCCTTCTGACCAGGACAGCGTTAGCAGGCTTGGCTTCCCGCTGGCTGGAGCAGGCCCTGGCTTTCCTTCAGGATGCCCAGGCAAACTTCTCGTCTTTACTTAAAAAGAAATGTGGAAAGAGGACTTGACTGAATTGCTGCTCTTGCAGGGGACAAACAGGTTTGTGTTGCAGCAAACGACCGCTGCAGCACTCCCGCGCTGTCCCTCGAGGAGATACGAATCTATGAAGCAAGCCAGTAGGTAAGACACCAAACACCAGTTTCAGGGCTAGCTGAAAACTCTGCCTACAACCCTCTTCTCTTCCTGGCTCATCAGGAGTGAGAATGCTGCTCGATTTCTTTACAGGGTTATCAAAGTAAATTGACTCTCTTGATTTCTGCAAGCCCCCCGAAATCAGGACTAATGAGAGGTGCGAGACACTGACAAAGTATTTTTAACATTTCTGTGGGTTTTTTCCACTGTGAACTTAATTTTCTTTTGTTATTTAAATTTTTGAATATATTTTTTCACAAAACCGATTTGCTACAGATGATGTTCTTAAAAGACGCTGGGTTCTTCTGTAATTGTAAATCGCATAGACTTGTAAAGATTAGACTGTCCCCCAGACATGATTTGCAATAAAAACCGGTTCAAAACACACCTGGAGACTCATTCCCGGTGGTGTCTCCAGCTCGTCACACACACACAGGCCTGGTGCCTCGGCTGCAAGGCCTTCAGGGTAGCAGCGTGGCCTGTGACCTGTGACCCGGCCGCGCAGGCTGCACCCGGTGATGCGAGGGCAGGCTGGGTCGCTGCTGGCTCAGGCTCTTGCTCAACATTCACGAATGATTTGATTGCAGCACACGGTCGTGGATCAGGACCCCGTGTGCTGTGCAAACAGACCAGAGGTAATCCCGACCCGCTTGTCCGGCAGGCAAACAAGCATGTGCCCAGAGCACGGCAAGACATCCCCAGCCCGGCTTTATCCCACCTCGCAGGTGTAACAGGGTAGTAGCGAAGATGCAGCCACATGGACTTCAGCAGGGGCCGCCCAGATTTCAGTGAAGAGCTGATGGAGAAACTGGGGCCCTTGTGTGTTGGCCGAGGTGAGCAGCTCCAGAGGAGCACTGGGGTTTGGTCAAAGCCCGACCTGCCCTCCTGCTGTTTGAACCCGTGGTCCTAGGGAAGTGTCCTGATAAAAAAACAATGACCCTGCTTTCAGAGGGAGCCTTTTTCCACATGTAAAACATTTCTATTTAAGCAGGAAAAGCTCTTTGTAGACTGCAGAGGTGGGCAGCAAACATTCAGGAACAGGATTAACCCAGCCTTTAAGACTAGGCAACTAGATGGTGGTTGTTTCCCCTTCTGTGAGGAAGACCCTGCCAGGGAGGAACAGCTGGACCAGTCTTCTCTAGTGCCTCTGGGGAAGGCCCAGACCAGCCCTGTCGCTGGGACTGATGCTGTCAGTGGTGACTAATGGCTCCATCTGCGTGGCTGTCAGCAGCGCCACCCGACCGGTTCAGCTGTGCCCTATCTGGCGCAGGCCCATCCAGGCCCGTGATCTCCATTCCCCAATGCCACTACCAGGTGGTTTTGCTGTGGAAGACGCAGATGGCATCACTGCCACAGCTGCAGGACAAGCTGTGAAGCCTTCTCTCCCCCCGAAGACGGCACCGAGCTGCGGCACAGATGCAGCTGAGCAGCCTGTTGAAGTGCGGACGCAGCACAAGCCATTAGAGGCTAGGCCTGGATATGGGCTCAGGACAACCACGCTGCCTACAGGGGACCTCGCACCACGTCGGCATGACACGCAACGCTGCGGGCAGCAGAAGTGTTCGTGGCAGCCGTGCCCCAAACACACAGCAACACCCAGCAAGTAAAAGGCAAGGTTTGGCACGGCAGACCTCACATCAAGACCCAGCGGACAGGTCTCGCAGCCTAGAGAGAAACCGAGTCCCACAGACACCAAGTACCTTGGTGCCTCATGGAAGGCAGTCAGAGCGGCCTGGCAGCGAGCTGTCTGACACGACTGCCGTCGCACAAACAACACGGACAGCAACACACGTGGTCTCTTCTCTGCTGCAACACACACAGCTGTCTGCCTCACCTGTAGGGCACCACGTCCATCACAACACGTGCACACAACAGCGTCGCACAGCAGCTCTGGAGACCACACGTTTTCATCCCAGGCTGTCTGTGCAGAGATGTAGAGACCTTCATGCTGGGAAGCGAGTGCTTTTGGATACTTTTGACAGCCACTCTCAGATTGAACAAGGGCTCTGAAGCCCAGAGGCCGTGAGAGGCACCAGCTGACACAGGATGTTGTTCCTTCTCCCCCTGAGCTGCCCAAGAGCGCAGGGAGGGCTAAGCCTTCTGCTTCGGACTGAACAGAGACCCTCATTCCTGTGTTCATGGCTTGTAAAACTTCCCTTTTGCTACATATGAGATAGCTTGAGATTACTTCCATTTCTGGGCTTGGGGCCTCATCCTAAAACTCCATCCCTTATATACCCCAGCTTTTGAGCGAGACTAAAAAAACCATGGACCAGCTCCCAGCAGTGGTTGTATTTCCAGCACAGGATTAGGTGGTCACCCACTAAGAGCCTGGTCTTACCTTCTGCTCCGCAGCTTGATATGTTTTCCTGGAATCAGTATAAAGAAATTAATAGCTCGTTAGTCTAACACTGAATGAGGAGCTCGCTCTGTCAAGCACCTACAACACCTGGGGCCTCCAGTGGGTACCAGGGACGTTTGCAGCAGAGCAGGATCAAGCCTTTCTCACTGATTTAAGAGGCCTTTTACAGGGTGCCTGAGAAATTCAAGTTGGGTCATTACTCAAGCAAGTTAACTGGTAATGCCATCACTTCGCTTTTCAGCTCTTTCAGGAACTGTGCTAAAGGTTTACGAGTAAGTATTAAACCAGGCTTTTGGATGACTGTGCTTACAGCCTACCTGCAACAGCTGGAAGGAATTACGGCGCACAGCTGAATAAACAACCTTACCCGGTCTTCACAAGGCGAAAGCTGTGTGCTGTGCTTCAGCCTCCGATCACCCCTACCGTAATGGATGCTTTCCTTCTAGCAGGCAGCGGCACGCTGACGCAACGACCAAACTCTTCCTCCTGACCTCTGCGGAGACTTGGCAAAACCTGCAATCGTGTAGTTGGGGGGTGGGGGTGGGGAACCAAACTCGCTGTACAGACATAAGGAAAGGCAGGGTGAGCGTGCACCAGGTAAGAGGGACACGCGACCGGCCTGGTGCCAGACCAGCACTGCTCACTCTTCACTTCCAGCCAGGGGGTGAACCCAGGCTGCTTCTGTTTAGAGAAATGCATTTCACTGGAAAAGCTGTGCTCGCTGGCCGTGGGTGGATTCCTACCACCGCTTGTGGGGAGAAAGCCAAGCAGATCCCTGGCTTGTCTCGTTGCTCGCAAGTTCTGAAGCAAGCCAAGAGCTCCCATCACTTGCCAGGATGGCGCCTGGTATGTGCAGTTAAAATCCAGGGACACAATGAGGCCAGGCCATTCAGCAGCAAAATTCTCACCTACCTTCTGCAAACAAAAGCCAGGAGGCAGAGAGAGATAAGCAGGCATCGTAGGATGTGGAAGGAGGAATGCCCGGGCCAACTGAACACCTGCGCTCTGAAAAGGAGGCGCGTGAAGTTCACTGAAGAATGGAGAGAGACTCATGTCTTTGGAGGCAGGACAACACGTTCCTCACCACAGTGAAAAAGCCCTGCGCGGTCTGAATACAATCGTTTGGAAGAGGCAAACAGTCGCGTTCCAGAAAAGTGGAAAAGGAATGGATTCTTCACTGATAATCTCTAAGACTAGCCCTTAAAGCATTTCTGACTCCTTCAGTGGACAAAGCAATAAAGCAGGTTCGCCTGCCCCACTCCTGGAAGGATGGAGAAGAGCACATGTAAGTAAGGAAGCAAACACGAGCATGGCCAACCTGGATGGAAGGAGCTCAGTTGAGCGCAGTCCCTGTGAATTTGCTAGAAGTTTGCTAACTCCAGAGTGCGTACAGTTCTCAGCACGCTAGGTTAAATCGATGCAGATAAATCCTCACACGGGAAACAGTTTTAAACCCCCCAAAAAGGAGCATCAGATCTTTGTCCTGCTACTTAACTATGAGAGCCGACTCTTCCAGCCACAGACTTCCCGCGTACAACCTGCCACTGTCAAATAAGAAGCATGCGAGAAATCTGGTGGCTCAAAGGCGACAGAAAAGTCATGCCATCCGTGATGATTTGATTCTTTTATTATGCTAAACACGCGAAACGGATTCTCACGTTTTCTCACTTCTTGGATTGAATTTGCAAAGATACAAACTTCAGCAAAGTGCTCTCTACTACTCCAAGATCTCTCTCAGGCATACCCAACTTTTTTCCCCCCCCGTCATTAAAATTAAGTGAGGAGTGAATAATACGATAAATCTAAAGCGATACCACCTCTCGGCGTCTCAGAATTGGCCTCTTAAAAATCAAGGAGTGCTTACTTGTTTCCAAAACAATGGCATAAAAGACTGGGTTTTGGAATATGCTATAAAAGGTAGACAGAATAAAATGGGACTGGAAAAGGCTCTGCCATGATACAGAGGTACCCCAGCATTTTCCCACTTAGTTAAAGCACATGTTTAAAAGGAATACTTAATACATAACCAGTGCATAGCATTACAAATAAAAACCCAGGCGTATGTGAAAAATCAAATGGCAATTCATACGCACCATTCCATAGTGCCTGTACATACCCATCACCATTGAGAAGTCAGATCCAGCGCACAGCAGTTAAAGGGGGTCAGATATTCCAGACTGAGGTGCTAATGGCATAGAAACATTCACAGTCTGTACAGCAGCACAAAACACGGCTATTCCTTTAGACTTTAAATATCTGAATTATTTGGAACTAGATTAGATCAAAACCACCTTCCTTTCAGCAAAAAGAAATAATACAAAACAGACTGAGTGGCTCGTAAAAGTAACAGTACTCGACAGGAGTAAAAATAACACTCGTGCAATACTTGGGTCTCCCCAGCTGTTGGCATTTTAGATGTTCCAAGTATTTCTCTCTCGTATTGCACAGGCTCAAACGCACTGACAGCCGTTTTAATACGGAGTAAGAGAGCCTCCAAGGACGTTAAAATAGATACACCGAAGAAAATCCAGATAGAGCATTACAAGAGTTTCCCAGGTGTCCACAATTACTTTTGACTTAATCAAAGGCTTAATGGTGATGTGGTTAACTGTCCTAGAATAGCTTATCTGAAATCAGATTGTGTCCAAGTAAAAATAAATGAGAAAAGCACCACTAGAGGTACACAGAAATGATCACTGTGAGGAAGGAGATGCTGAAGGTAAGCATGAAATGCTTGAGGCCGCTGCAGCCACGGACTAATGCCTCGTAAAATCGCAACGAATGTACCCTTTAACCCTTTGCTGCGTTGCTGGTCTACACGTGATCCCAGACACCACCCCGCTCTGTTTCTCACCGCGCGATGTGTCAGGGAGGGAAACCTTGGTGCGCTGGGATGTGAGCTCAGTTGCGTCCAGGTACCGTGAAGTGTTTCTGTAACGCGGCAGTGACACGCAGCTGTCACATGCCGATATTTGGACACTGCACTGCTTATTCTGCAATACTTTTCCTTCTCCTTTGTATAGACAGCTGTGGTTTCACCGGTCTGAACCCAGGCCTCCTAGTCAATGTACTAGTGTTAAGCGTGGAGAACTAACAAAATGGGATCGCTTATGCCCTGATTTTTTTCTTTTTCATAATAAAATAAGATACTATTACATCCAGTTCAAATACTGCTGCCTATAACATTTATATATAATATTAACATACGATTACAGAAGAACTAAGATATAGTTGACGGACTCCATCAAAAGACACGTTCTGATATCTCTGTCTAAAAATTAAATTGCTGGTGTTTCCAGTTTCCCCTCGGAGACACAGGAGCAAGCCCTGAGCTGCAGGACGCTTTCTCTGTGCTATTAGTTTTGCTGTAACTGGGAATCGTAAGAATTTTATAGCGAAGAAGTCCCTCCCATAGGGCTGGAGGGGATGAAACCAAAAGTCTTCTAACAAAAATTCAGACAAGCGTATAACCCTAAATGAAAGTGTGTGTTGCTAGATTGGCTACTGAACAAACTCCGTTTAAACCCAGTGGATTAACTCAGTATAAACTACAAACCTGGGTTCGTTTCCTACAGTTTACATAGAAAAGCAAAAATGTTGTAAGCAGAATGCATAACACAGAAAAATACCAAACCGAACACTGTTCACACAGGTAGGAAATGCGCACTAGTGCTACGTGCGGTGTCACCTTCCACGCTGTGCAGGGGACTGGGAAAATACAAGGGGAGGAATAAGCAATTGCTGGTTCAGTAGTATCTTGTGAAAAGATTATTTTGGGGGGAGGCGGTGGGGAGGTAGGGGACGGACACATTCAATCTAACCACGTTAAAGCTTTGGCCAGTGTAAGTCACCGGGGCTTTCACTGACGGCAGGCCCGGAGCCAGCGACTGTGCCGAGGAGAAAGCCTCAGCCGGGAAAGTGGCAACGTGGGGGGTTATCCGCACAACTCCAGCCAGCAGCGCTTGTCTGCCAGTCGCGGAGGAGCAGTTGTGTTTCCTGTGCCTGGAGCTGGCTGAGTCGCCCCTTCTACAGGGACAGCTTGTTCTTGTGCTGGCTCAGGAAGAAAAAAAAAAAGAAAAGAAAATGGAGAAAAAATGAAAAGAAAAAAAAATGCCAATCCCACAGGGAATAAGATGTGTTGGGAGCATCATTCAAATGTTTCCCAGCGCTTTCGGAGCTGTTCTACTTTACCTGGGGTGGCCGACACCTCCTGTCTTGTCTTTTTTAACAAATCTTCAAACGGATCCTTTGTCTCCTCAGGCTTTGAGGGCAGTAACACTGACTCGAGGCCCTTAGCAGGCCTGGGGGGAACCAGAGGGGGATCGCTAGAGGGCCTTGGGGCCACCCCTTGCTTGGCATCTATCTTTGAGCCGGACGGGCCCAGCGGTAGTGTTCTGATTTTGGAAGGGCCACTTAAGCGTGCTGGCTGCAGAGAGCTGGTCGGGGACGGGCTATGGCTTTGCTGCAGCAAGGAGCTAGCCTGCGGTGCGGTCGGAGCCTGGCCAAAAAGATTGGGCATGGACAACGTTGAAATGTTTGGCTGAGATCTTTGTGGCTGATAGAAGCCAGAGTTCGGCGCGATGAAACTGGAGCTGTAAGCGTGCCCTAAGGGAGGGAGGAAGGGGCCCCTCGTGGCTCTCACCAGGGTCATGGGCAGGGCTGCTGGCATCGTCTGCGCAAACGGGTTGAGAGATGTCTGCAGAAACGGCGGGGCCGAAGGAGGGTAGGCCAGCGGCTGGGCGAAGGGTGGGGGAGCAGGAGGCGTGAAGTCGTTTGCCGCCGGAGCAAAGCCAGGAGCAGGGCTAGGAGCGGCTGAGCTCTGCAGACTGCCAGAGCCTTGCTGGGAGCCAGCGTTTTGCCAGCTGGTTGTCTTCAAGGGATCCAGGAGATTAAGAAGGTAATCGCTTTCGTTACCTGCATTTTCTGCATTGACCTTGACTGGCTGGAGCATCTCAGTAGCACTGCTGGCGCTGGAGAGGAGCTGGGAGGGGCGAGGAGAATAGTTCACGGCCTGCCTGATTTCTGGGTCGAGGGACATGCTCCCCGATCCAAAAGGCTCCTGCATGCTTTCTGAAACCAGGCCACTGCGCCCTGCAGCCTGGGGGTTCGCAGCTTCTGCGGGCCCTGCCAGCGGCGGGTGTTTGGTGGGCCTGGGTGCAGGGGGCGGGGGAACTATCCCCAGCTCAGGCGTCTTCCTGCCCTGGGGCCTGGGGATGGTGATGTTCCCTTGAGCAGCCAAGGTCACTTCCTCCTTTTCTGCAGGGGCCAGAAGGCTGTCTCTGCTCCGAGGTCTGCGTGGCACCGAGGGGATGTTCCCAAGAGCAGTCAAGGGCCTCTCTGGGGAGCTCTGGGAATATTTGGTAGGAATAGCCATGTCGTCGTGCCCCATGCTCCACAGCTTGTTGTAGGGGTGAGAGAGTTTCATTGCTGGCACAATCCTGCTCCTCTCGGACACACCAAGGTCCATTCTCTGTCAGAAAGCATAAAGAGGGTTAACATCTCCGACCTGGCACGATGCAGAGCAAAGCACAGGCGGGACGACGGGGAGCACCCGAGAGGAAGCTGCCTGCCTGCCATGAGCATCTTCAGGGAAGGGACACGGGGAAAGGCACAGCCTAGGAGTTTGGATGGGAGACTGAAAGCCAGGGCTCTTGGGCTAGCGAGTGGTGACAGTGGACTGTCCAGCTGTTGTGTGCACAGCGTGACACTCATGTTACCGGGCATTTGGGAGCTTTGATTAACCTATGGAAAATGTCCCGAGAAACCTGAATGCAACACGCTCGTCTCCTCTTGCTGGCCTGACAATACGTGCCTTCTGCTCGTCATCGCACAAAGGTGCCACGGGCTCCAGGCTTTAGCTTTGCACTGAAGAAGCAATCAGGAAGCGTGCTACACACAGGAACACTAATTATCCTTCCAACTCACAGACACCACAGCCAGCTTGGAGATGGGGCCATTTAATGAGTGCGAGCAACTCTGAAATGAAGGGAACGTTCTGATCCCCTAAACCCAAAACTTGCATCGGAGACGAGCCTCAGGCAGAGGAGCGGACTCTAGGAACAGGACAAGTACTGCCTACTTTGAAAACAAAGATCTGGGTTTCTACCTTGCTTTTATGTAGGGACAGAAGGCCCTTCCAGGGACCTAGCCTCTCCACTCAGAAATGAACCTTCTGAACGCGCCGGGGAAGCCGGGGTTGGGGGGGAAACCCATGCACTGATGGGGAAACAGGACGTCCTTTCCAACCGGAGGGTAGTGGAGGGAAGGCGCTTTCATTCTGCACAAGTCCCTCCGGCATTTACCATCCTACTCGTACGAAAGCCCGTACCTGGTAATCAAACGTGCATCGTTGCTCGCGCTCGCCCTCCTCTTTGGGGGTCCTTAGGTCTTCTAAACTTTTGGCTTGGCTTAGAGGCTGAGGTTGTGTTTCCACTTCTAAGTTAGTGAAAATGTCCTGCAGGAGGTTGACTTCTGTGACCCTGTCTGGCGTCGGAGGGCTGGGAGGCGCAGCCTCGCTGGCTTTCTCTGGACTGATCACTTCTTCCCCATCGGCGCTGTCGGACTCTTTCAGGGCCCGGTACGGCTGAGGCCTAAGAGACAAGAGTGCTTTAACATCTCACATTTAGAAGTACTTTCTTTCCAACCCTTTTCAAAGCATGCAGTGTTTCAAACTAGGTCACGAGTCCCCTGGAGCAGCCTCAGCGTGGATATGACACACCCATCACATTACCCTACACAATATCCCCCTTAATGTGTGTGTGGGGCGGGGGTCTGGCTGGGGCCCACTGCGTTGGGTCCAACTCTGAACTCCCTCGACTTGCTTCCCTTCCATTGCACACGACACAAACACAGGGCGCTACGTCGTGTTGTTTGGACACTGCAGCCTGCAGCTCGTGGAGCGTACCCACGTGAGCCGGCTACTGCCGGACAGCGCGAGCTGGACACGTTCTGCGGCCCGCACGGCGCTGGGCTGCAGCAGACTGCCCCAGCGGAGCGCTCACTATATCCACGCAGGCAGCTGACGTGGTCTGGACTGCAGGGCGGACACGCACTTAGCTAGAAAGACTCAGGTTTGAACCGGCACAGTTGCAAAGGCTGTTCTCCAAGGTATTGCTATTGCTGTATAGAAGATCTCCGCTCTCAAGCAGCTCCACCGAGCTACTTTCACTACAGATACTGCTTGCTTCCTGCTGCTCTCTTAGCTGGGCTAATGAAATAGATAAACCCACGTGGTTGTAATGGACCTTTTCAAAACACATTTCAGTAAATGCATGTCTCTGAAAAGAGCAGCCTAAGTTTACCGGCGACCCTTCTGTTTTCTTGATAATCGTTGCACTAGATCAAGAAGAAAAGGTCACAATTATTTGTCATCTGTGCAACCCCTCGACAGAGGGAGTATAGTGAAGTTAGGCTTTAAAGGGGAAACTGCCCAGTTAAATATCTTAATTTCTCTGCCCACTCTCTTGCTGCTTGCTCTTTGCCCATCTCTTGGCGAGCCTGACAGACAGACCGGGCAGGGACACGTTCTGGCGCTCACATCTAGCGCAAGGCTGGGTGGCTGTAGAGGAACGTTTTAGCCGACCAGGCACACTTCTGTTTCAGTCTGAGAGAATCTCTCTTTTACACAAGTCTAAACTCCGGAGGAAATACTGTCCGGAGGAGCGAGCGTGAGCAGAGCTAGCAAGGCGAGGGCGACAGACAGGCCCGACCCGTGACTATCATTTCAAACAAAGGTTACCGAGCAGGGAGCGATGGGAAAGCAATGATGGTGCTGTTACAGACCCAACGAGCAGAGCTACGTGGCAGTAGGAATAATCGGACATCAGCTTTGTGCTGTGAGCCCACGTGGGCACGGTGCTGCTAGACCCGGCTGTTAGAGAGTCTCAGCAAGAAAGGGCAATTGCAAACGCTCCCTCGTTCCTCACACAGCTACTGTCCCTCGCTTCCAGCTAACTCAGCACAGGATGCAATCCAGGGTATTTTCCTCCAGTAATTGGGAATATTGCGCGCTGTGTCGATGATTATACTGGTGTCGTCTTATCAAGAGACAACGCAGTCCATTATGGAGAAATCTATTTTACATTTAGAGCCCAGGCCGGGGTTAGCAGAGCGCACTTCTCGTGTGCACCTCAGCAGAAAACAGTCCTCCAGCACCACTTGATTTGCATGTTGCTTCTGCGTGCAGGAGAACAGCAGCATAATGTGCGCCCAATTAATCATAAGAACTGACACGCATTTCTGCCGTGATTGGCACTTGACTGGCAGCCGGTCTCACCATGCCATTTAAACAAGGGTTTAGATTAAAAGACAATATTTGTGAGCCCCCAAATAATAAAAGGTAATGTGGAAAAATGCTCCTCTCCCCACAGAAGCATGGCTGTGTGAAATCCACCACGCACGTTCATGAGCACAACACATCTCGCCTCATTCACCGCCACGCAAACGCCCGGCACTCAGCCATCAGCACAGGTCCGAGGAGGTGTGGGGGTAGGACAGCCGTCTGATCCCCCCGTCCTAGCAAGGAGCTGCTCATGCTCCAGCGTGGAGACCCACGTTGACACGCAAGGAGCAGGCTGGTGAGGAGTGAACTCGCGGAATGGAAATGCAGACTTGTGTGACGAGGGCGGCTGAGGACACCAGATGGGGGTGATGAATGTGGAAGCGCAGGAGCGAGTTGCACCGATTTAGGGCCGACGCCAGCAGGCTTTGGATCAGAGCCTTAGTGAAGGAAAGCGTAAGCGAGACCTCGAGAGACAGAAGTCACGATTTGGTCTCTACCCTCACATCCAACACACACCCGAGACCTGCAAACCAGGTGGTGCAGGGGAATCCTGGTGGGTCATTTGTAAATGAAACACTTCCACGACCTCCTCCTACCCAAGCACATGTGTGGGAGCTCCCCTCCAGCCCCCAGGCTGCACAGGCTCTTAAGTCTCTTCTCACCCTGTCCCTGTCCCTGTCCGTCTGGTGTGATCTCCCCCTTCTCGGTCTCTGAACCCCACCTCCAAATCTTCAAATCGTCCGCTGCCCTGACGGCTATTACATTTCTTCCGACTCGCCTAGCGCTACTTGCTCATCTCAGAGCAAAGTCAAACGTCGTGGTCGTAGTCTGGTGACTCCAGGTTTCGTCTTTCTATACATACAAGGTCGACAGACCACAATTCGGGTAATCTTTAAGAGAGCACCATCTTCTGGACGTAACCACATTCACATCCTCAGAGAAACGCTCCGAGCTGACCGCACACCAATCTCTCAGTGGTGGAAGCGGCCCAAGATCCATTGCTGTCCAGCTTTCCGTACGCCCTGCTCTTGCGGGAGCTGTGCTAGTACAAGAACAGGCTCCCTCGCCATGTCCTGGCAACACCAGAAAGCAGACGGCACTGCGAAAACACACAGTGCTGCGGAGGGTTTACTTCTGAGGAAGTTCAGGTCTGGTCTGAACGGCTCCTTGGACCAAGGCCTCGTGGTGGGGCTGCTTTCGAGCAAAGTATGCTCCCAGACCCAGCAACATACACGCGAGAGAGCCATTTGCCACAGGTCGTTCAAATTATTCCCAATCTCAAACATTTTGCACATTCACCTTATGAACCCCCCAACCCATGGAAGGGGCGTGTTTCTAGCATGGCAGCCTTCAGAGGATTTCAGAATCCGTGCGCTGACGCCCAAATATCCCGGTCCCCACAACAGGGACGTATAAGCTTAAATGGTGAAGTGGACATCTACACTCTGGTCTAGGGACGTCCCCCGTTTGAAAACTGAGCTTGAATTACAGAGGGTTGGAGATTTGCTGAACTGTTGGTGAATACTGTGGTGGGTGCGAGACGCACACAAAACACTCACATGTGCACGGGTTAAATAAACCTGCACAAGGACACAAGCCTCCTCCCGCACCAGAGCCGTGTGCCTGTTGTGAAGAATGGCATCTGGGACCAGAGCTGACAGCGGAGTTTAGAAAACCGGAAGGTCTCACTGCAAAGCACTTCATACGAAGTCAAGGGCACAGACAGCTCGGCATTTCCTGGGCACTCGGAGATCAAGCTGCGCGCTGGGATGTCCCCGGGGCAGGAGATCGGAAGTGTCGGGGCCCCGGCACACGATGGCACAGAGCTGAGCGGGTCGCGTTGGAGGCAGCCGACGAGCACACAGAAGCAAAGCTCACACAGCAACACAAAAGCACAATTAACACTGTACTGGGGAAACGGTGCAGGACAAAGGGTTGGAGGAGGAGGGCAGCACCGGACCAGGATGCCAACCAGAGGGCTACCTCCAAGAGCCCAGCCAAGCCGAGACAAAACGATAAGCTGCGCATCCCAGACCGGGGACAACACACGGTGCAGTGCTTCATGCAGGACACATGCTCTCGCATGCCTCGGAGTGTCAAAACAGGCAAGCAGGAGAAATGCACATTCATCGAGTGCTACAAAAAGATCCCCAAAGCCTTTTACAGCTCCCAAGTACAGAAGCAGGCAGCCCTGGCTAGTGCAGATATCGCAGTTCAAAGATTATATTAATACAATGAAAGAATAAAGAATAGACCATTCAAAAGGACCAGAGAAGAAAAAGTTTTCAGAGAAGCCAGAGACAGGATCCTCTTCCTG
>NW_005841869.1:2449823-2451260 GCF_000455745.1 Alligator sinensis
GCTTCCTGCTGAAATTCATCATCAGAAGAGTCCTCAGAGAGGAAGACTGTATAGTGTCGCATGGGCTTTACAAGGCTGAAGGAAACAGGAAGAGAAAAGGGAGTTATGGAGTTGTCACATCCAAAGCTTCAGAGGCAAGAGAAAACCAAGCGATTTCTGATTCCAGATCATTTCTGCACGTGTCTGCCTGCCTGCCGGGAGCACAGGGCTCCGTGACACGTTGTGGAGCTGTACTTTTCAGGCAAAAAAAAATAAAAATACCATTTTGCTAAAACTTCTACTGCTGCTGTCTGTTGGGAAAAAGCGTTGGGACCTGTGAGCCAAGCCCATGCCTACCAAAAAGGGCGCCAGGCCGGAGCCCCGGCTCTCCCAGCACATTCCCACCAGACAGGCTTCACCCTGAATGAGCCATCTAAGGCGGGGTCCTCCTGAACGTCCGATTCCAGAAGGACTAATGACACCAAGTTTGCTAAATGCGGCGGAGCAAGCAGGAGAGTCCGTGCGCGCGCATAACGGACGCGAGCACAACGTGATGTCCTTGTCCCAACGCGCCTCCTTGTCCCAAAGCCGTGCGCCTCACTGCCCTGCAGCACTTACCTGCCCCGATGCTCGGCACAGCTAACATCTCACCAATACTCGTCTTTGCGCACGCGTTTGGGGTGCTGTCCTAGCAGGTGCCGCGCGGAAGAGGGCAGGTGATGCTTACGTGCTGCACCACACGCCGACGCACGGACAACGCGCGCCCACCGCTGAGCGATTACGTGCTGCAAAAAGCAGGCTCTTTTTATTGCAAGTGCCAGCCTAATCTTTTCACCAGGAAGCTCTGTCACCCAGGCTAGGCCTTGCTTACAATTTTCCTTTTGTTATTAAAAATACATTTTCCTCCGAGCTCTGCCTGCACGGCCACGCTACATCTCTACTTCAGTCTGCGGATGCGCTGAATGACCAGGGATGCGTGCTCCAGCTGAGCGGAGGGCAACAGGGCCATTTCCTGCCATGCTTTGAGGTTTTGAAATCTGTTTGTGGTTCCACTTTGGAAGGAAAACCGAATCCCCTGGAAGTGAACAAGAGGGAGGAACAGGGCGGAGGAAGGGAGCGGATGTCTCTGCCTACAGCTAGTGAGTGGGTGCAGCCGGGAGGAGGGGGACCCAGGATCACGTGGGGCAAAGAAGGAACTTGAGTGTGGGTGGACGACTATCAGAGCAGGCCCCCAAACTCCCTGCAAGCTGACCCATGTCCACAGAAGAGCCAGGCTTTGCCAGAACACCAGACTTGACTGGAATTTGGCAAGAGCACCCCAACCGGCACGGGGCTGCTCAGAGCCTCCGGGAAGCATTTCCTAAAGATTTCAAAAGACGAGCATTTCCCAAATAACAGAAACTTAAAAAAACTGGACAACAATAGTACTCTGCGGGTCCTGCACGCTGCTCTGCTGAA
>NW_005841869.1:2451291-2472984 GCF_000455745.1 Alligator sinensis
TTTACAGCGGCACGGCCTGGGCTGGCGTCCCGGCCCCGAGCTCTTACACAACGGAAATATAAAAATCATACGAGATTACGAAAGCACGCGCCATTCCCAGCCACCCCCACGCCGCTTCTTCCTAGCTGTGTTCACCTCATCAGCTGCATGCCGCTGAGCGCGGCATCCCAGCAATGGCTGCGATTGGGTGGACACTGCCAGCGGCACAAAGCTACATTAAAAAAGATCCAAGGGCGAGGGGTGGATCCTGCCATTCACAGCAGAACTCCTACTCCAACGGGTGCAGGACTGGACCCAGCAGTAAGGAGCCAGGGCTGATCTCACGGAGGCGATGGAAATGTTTGCAGCACTGTCACGGGCCCGTGGCGGGAGGAGCTGTAGCCACGGAGAGCAGTGACTTGTGGGCTTCCTGGCACGGATGCCGAATGCCACGTCACCAGCAGCTCTGGTGTTTAGGATTAGTCCTTTCTGTTCTCCAAGTTCTTTTGTCCCGACTGCTACTGTGAGATTAAGCATCACTGAAAGACAAACAGAGGCTGAACATTTCCATTGAGGACATGAAGGAGGTTGAACACTGGGACTGATAGCTTGAGAGGGTTTGAGATGCCATTGTGCATCAACATGTATTCATAATTGGGTCAGAGCTAATTAACGCGGGAGCTGAAACTGGGGCTGAGGGTGGGCAGAGCCCATCACATTATACTCCACTCAGCTTCACTCCCATTACAGCGGTCGCACAAGCTGCTCCTCTCTCCTCCTGTGCTCGAATGGACCTTCCAGGGAAAGCCAAGTGCTGCTGCCAAATCTGCTAAACTCCTTTTTCGGGAGGCTCCAGACCATTGCACGCATGCAGGCAGGGGGCTAATGAGAGACTGTTTTAGAATCGAGGATATTGGTAAAAATGCTTCCCTGTTTTGAGCCCCGGCCCCGCCAAACACAACTATTGTCCTGTCTTGTACGTGCGAGATGACCGCTCCACAGCACTCCGGCAAAGCCACAGTGATTTAACAGGAATCAAACGAAACCCCTGCACTTCCAGAGGGCTCTGCTACAAAATTCAACCTTTTGGCTACACGTTCGAATTAGAGACCCCGGCCGAGCACTACAGACCAGTCGCTTCAGTCCCTTTCCGAAGCGCTGCCCTGACCCCTTTGTTCGGTGCGGGTCTAGCTCAGCTCAAGCACTTGCACAGACTGCGACACAATGAATTCACCGGGTAGGAACGGCCAATAATCTGAAAGCGAGGATTCAGGAAAGACCCCGATGGATCAGCTAATCAATAGCATTTCAATGCAGATCAATGCAAATAAGGTGGAATCTATAATGATAGTTAATAGGCACACTTTTTTTGCTGCAAGGCACCTTACATGACAAAGTGGGATTTCATAATAAAAGCTTATTTAAATTCAGCTGCTGCTCTTGTTCCACAAAAGATTTTTGTCAAAGATAAGGGATGAACAATCTAAAGTGTCCAAGTTTAAATTTTTATTAGCTTCAGGCAGTAGAATCCAAAAAAGTGTGTGCCTATTCCCTCATTAACCCAATTCAGCAACTCTCCTGCAGTCTGCCACCCACTACTTGCTAGGATTTCATACACAAAGAGCTGTCTCTGAAAAGGCAGGTCACAGCAAGCCCAGCTACAAGGCAGGCAATGCTGTAGACTTAGAGGGAAAAAAGGATCCTGTCCGTCACAGCTACAACCCTCATCATCTCCACATGACTGCACCAGCTCCTGCCTACCTAATCTCTTAGCTGAGTTACCATGCAGATGACTTGCTGATCTCTTTCTAATGTTTAGTTTAACATGTCTTCGGTTAGCACTAGCATATGACAGTACTGACAGCCGTGGCTGTTCCTTTTTAAATATCATGTCAGAAACACAGTGCAATAAAGCCGGGGATGCGCTCCATGGCTCTGCGTACCATTATGATAGTATGGGTTTATTTTTTAATGAGGAAGATCTGCATCTCGGGAGCTGTTTTCATGTGTCAGGATGCATGGACAAATCAGCAGCACATCACACTGGCCAAAAATGAAATGCTGACAAATGTAGATATTTCAAATTTAATTGACACCTAAATGTACTTGAGATAAAAAAATACAGAAAATCACTGAGCCCCGGCTCTGGGCATTAATGAAGGGAATATAATAATTTTAAAGGCTATTCCTGCTATGAAAAAGGGAACTTTCATTTGCATATTACATTAACTGCTTTGCTTTTTCTCTGATTGCGCAGATTATGCCGAACAGGAACAGCCTGGACTTGCTTTTGTGTCTTGCCGTGGGGAAGCCTGCCCAAGGTTCGGCCATTTCCCGATTTCCTGGCCAGGGCGACGCTGCTCTGGACCGGGGCGGTTTTTGTCCCTCAGAAACGAACAAGGGAATTGGACGTTTGGGTCTTTTTGCTGCCAATATGAAATCAGCCCGGGGCTGGGGGGAAAGGGGGCACTCCCTAGGTTTTTTCTCAGTGAGCACACCACAAAAACCATCCCCAGGAATACTTATGAATAATCATGAGCACTGTGCATAACAAAGATGAAAATATTTGCTTGGCATTTTGAAATTTGTTCCTGCCAGCTTTGCCAGAGCTTGCTACTCAGAGGCACGGGCAAATCTGAAGCGAACAGAAATTAACTGGAGAAAGCACATTTTTAATGCAAGGCATGAGAATTCACCCCAGAAATGCGCTGGGAGACCCGTCCTTGTTCCATCAGGGACCAGAAACGACACTCGTGACCCGCGTGTCCAAAGAAAGCCAACAACAGGAGTACGGTGCTGTTCCTGCGGGGTGTCAGCAACGACCTGCAGACCAGGACACCCTGGAAGAACTTCTAATAACTTCTAAGACGGGAAGAGGGAAGGAAGCCGCCCCTGCTCTGACAGATGCAAAATGCAGACAGGATTTGAGGACTATTTCAAAACCTGCCACGACCTTGACCGCCACCAAGCACATGCACACGCAGAGCTTTTTCTTTGCACGTGCCATATCCCTTGACAGAGGCTGGCTGCACATTGTGTCAATTCTTCCCCATTTACGCATGGCAAAACTGAGGCTCAGAACGTAGGTTTCTTGTCCAGGGTCACAGAAGCAACTCACGGCAGAGCCAGGAACTGGCCTCCAGGTGCCTGGATCAGAGTCCTGCTTGGCCCGTGCAACAGGACCCACGGGGAAGTGCAAGACCGTGCTCTCAGGTGCAGTTCTGGACGAGGAGATGTGTATCCTCTACGATTCTGGATGTCGTAGCCATCTGCCCCACCTCCGCGCTGCTGCCAGTGCTCCTGGGCACAGCGAGATGGCATCAGGCAACCAAAGCTTGCAGTGACATTGATGCCCTAATCCCACACAGGGCAGAGGAAAAACACCAGCCGGTGCATGTGGAGCAAGAGACTGGGCTTCGACAGGAAGCTGCACAACCCTCGCGGGATCCCGAGGAATGCCATCACGTCTTACGTGGGATTGACCTTCAGGACAGACTCGGAGTCGGTCCCATGCAGAACCCAACGAGGAGGCTATGAAATCCGGAAAGCAGCCACGGTTTGCTTTTAGGAGGAACTCCCCCGAGAGCAGGTTGCTGTCCGTGTGCACGTTGCAGAGCAGTGGTTTTCAACCTGCGGTCTGCAAACCTTTGGGGATTTGCTGTTTAAGGGGTCTGCGAAAGAGGACTATGGTCAGTCAAACTATGCCCACGCTCGCCATCCCAAGGGGTCCGCACCTCCACGCAGAAATGCTGAGGGGTCCGCAAATGAAAAAAGATCAGAACCCAGCCACGGAGGGGACGAATGAGAAATGAGACCGACGTTTCAGCACCCGAGGCCAGGTCTCGATGCCCCAAGTGGCTTTGGAAAGCTCAGCCTAAGTGAACTGAGACATCTGCAAAGGCTCAATATACCATGGCTCTTCCTCCGATTTGCTGAAGACATGAAAGCCCAGACATCACAGGCACTTCTGATCACGTGCTCCCACCCCCTTCCACGAAGCCAACAGGACAGCTTTGTTCTGCAACCCTGACACCTGTGCAGCGGGGAGCGGCTGGCGTTCAGACGACTCTCTCAGGAGCTCAGGCACCGTCTTCCTCAGACCGTCTGTCCCCGGAGGAGCGTTTCCGCAGCACCCTGCGGCATTACAGGCCGTGCGGCTAACCAGCGCATCGCTCCTGGAAAAAGGCAGTCTGCACCTGCTCGGACCAACGCGCTCCCTGGATCCAGCTCGATCTCTAGTGGCTGCAGCGAGTCACGAGGGGAAGAAAGCCGGACTGCCCTAGTCAGGTTCTTCCCCGACTTGCGATCCTCTTGGTGGATATCTTTTCCTTTTGCATCCAGCTTCCTCCACAACGGCCTTCCCCTGCCAGTCTTGTGCGGCCGGTCTGTCCGTCTGCAATGCAGCATAGCCACGATGGGTGAGGTTTTGCCTCGTCGGCTGTGCCTGCTCAGCCAGCTGGTCTGGAGCTTTTCCCGTGGCTATCCTGGCCTGCAACGTACCGTGCAAAGCCTGTGCTGGATCCAACCACCTCCAGAGGCAGAGGCCAGAGGATCCCGGCCACAGCTAGCGGAGCGCAATCTGCTCTCTGAGCTGCTCCCACGTAGCTGAGCCATCGTGTGAGCTTCAGTGTAACGAGCCCAGGATCCTGCTGCAGCCAATTTTCATTCATACAACATGTGGGAAAGTCATTAGAGTTTCTATATCGAGTCATACATAATTTCTGGCAAATTGTAATGAACTGCCGCTGCTGCTGCAGCAGTGGTGCTGGCTTAGCCAGCCCAAGAGCCTTTCTACTCGTTGCTAATTGTGAGCCTGACCCTCCGCTTTGCCATTTTAAATTTCCACCCACTCGGCGTGCCCTGGATGCCAGCTACTCAGTATGAACAAAGAGGCCAGAGCACAGAGCTCTCTCTTGAAGCCTGCTCTCTGTTTAATGGGCAACCTGGGTGAGATGTGAAAGCAGGTTCGCGCAACAGGAACTGCCTATAAATAACCACTGCAGCTCCCAGCAGCTTCTGCAGACAGCAAGGCTCTCAGCTACAGAGTCCTCAGCCCGTCGCCACAGCCCCACATCAGAACGGGAGGTACCCCGTGCAGACGGCCGTTTGCGAAGCAGCCCCTGGGAAGGTCACCGATGTCTGGACACAAAGAAGTGCTGGATGACCAGCAGGAGCTCATCCCGTAGCCTCTCCATCAAAGCACCTCTACCTGTGCAACAGTGCTGCCACACAGACAAGCACCTCTACTTGCAGGATAACAGCCCTGCTCGGGCCGTGCACGGCGCGGCTGTGCGGAGCGACTGCAAAGTCCTCGGAGATGGGAAGTGCTGCATGAACGCCGCGTGCGTCTCTAGGAGGCCACTGCTCTTCACGAGGCCCGGCTCCCGTTTCCGACTCCAAGTAAAGCGCTCCCCTTCAGGAGCACCTGGCAGGTGGTCTGGGGTCCCCACCAGTCACCTGGAGTCACCCACCCGAGGCTCAGCTGGCTCACAGGCACATGATGGGAGAAGTGGTATTTGAGCAAGCATTGGGCCAAGTCCCAGGGGCTTTGTCCAGCGCAGGAGGACGGCTTACAAGTGCCACCAGGCTCAGTACTGCTCCCCTGGTCGTAGGTCCCTTCTGCAAGCTCCCCACCTTTGAAGCACCTCCATTGCAACCGTTACTAGAGCGGGTAAAAATACTTCCAGCAAATGTCTTCTGTCTCTTGTATAATGAAATTGGTTTGTCACAACATTTCTTTTTTGTTGAAAACGCTGGGGAACATTCGGTTATCAAAGCAGATATTACAGCTCCAATTGCTGAAAAACAAAGTCTTCAGGTTCTGGATTGATAAAAGCCTTAAAAATTTTGAAGAAAAACTTCCATTTCAACGACAAAAATGACATTTTTCATGGAGGAAAAAATTTCCCTGCAAGCTTTAATGATAAAAGCTATGTAAAAACACTGTAACAACTGCTGCCCGGCTTTACAGCGACTGAAGAGAACATCCTGCGCTTACCTAGGACAAATACTAACACGTAGCTACAGGGCCCGTGCATTTCTCAGCGCTCAATGGCCACCTTAATAAATGTAAGAAGTGGAAAGGCCGCCATGGGGACTTGATTTTCAGACAGGATGCAACACTGCAGCTTCAGAAGGAATTGGGCTGCGTGACTGGTGCATCCTGGGCTAGAAGGGGCGATGCCACAGTGCCCTGGGAGATCCTGCCTCCGTCTGCTGGCAGGTGGAGGCCAAGTCAGCAGTCCGGTGCGGGGACCTTCCCTTTCAGCGTGAGCGGAGCCATTCAGAACCGAAGTCAGCAAAGAAGCCTCCTAATGACGACAGGCTCCACCCTGCAGAGCTCTATCGCATCTGAGAAAACCCACCGTCTGGTAAATCACGTGCCGGGGAATTACTGCAACCAAGCAGAAGCGCCGGTCCAGCTGACTTTCGGAAGACCATTCCCGCTCGCCCCTGCCCCCAGCAGGTCTGCCACCCACCTTCACAGCCACTCACTTTGGGCTCTCTGCTTCGATTGCATTGCAGCAGAGATGCAGGCGGGGGAATGCGCAGTACCAGCCTTCCCCGTGGGTAGCGAGAGAATATACTACTGCCAGGGGCACTGGCAGCCCTTATGAAATGATAATAATGGCAATAAAAGTTTATTTGGCAGGGAAAACCCACAGGAAGATGGCTGCTCCCCATCCCGGTGCCTGTCTTTCCACTCCGAGCACGGCTCGCCCCCCCCGGCCCAGTGGATGAACGGACTGGTGCCGAGAGCCGTCACTGGGGCTAACCGACGAGTATGAAGGGCAGGGTGTCGGTGCAGTTCTCTGCGCAGGGTTCGAGGGAGGCTTGCTTTCACGTCGGGCTCATGAAAGCGTTGCAGACCGTGCATGCGCCAGACAGAGGAGAAGCAGAATAAACCCGTGGACGGAGGCAGGTTTCAGGCCAAGGGGAAAGCAGACCACTCGCTGCACCAGCACTCGGGGCTACCAGGATTCCTCTGCATTTGGGGCTGGCTTATTGCTCCGTGCTAGACACCCCGCCTTGCTGCTGAAACCACGCACAGGCTCGGCGGTGGCACGCTGGTTCGGTGGGCACTTGTGGCATTACTGTAGCACCCAAGGGTCACTGGCTGTGACCGACAGGCTGCACACTCACCTGGGAGCTGACAAGCAGTGAAGGGCAGGCAGGCAAGGTAAACATGGCTGCCAGCGTGCGCTTGCTGGGTGACAACAGGACAGCCAGGTCCAAAGCATCCGAAGAGGGCTTTTGCCTCTACCCATTTAACAGATCCCCATTAAAGCCCAGCCTGCCCCACGATCAAGCCTCTCCACCTCTTGTAAACCCACCGCTCTTTTTGCTAAGGTCCACTCACACGGCTAACCCAGCTGGGTCCAGCTGTCACCGTCCCCCTGCCCTGACTGGCGTTTGCAACGCCTGCCGACCGGGTGTCACTGGTAAATTGTATTTACCGCCTCTTTACTATTCAGGACACTGATGGAGACCCCCAGCAGAAGCTGCCGGGCCAGGAAAGGGAGTTCCCCTGCCGGTGCTGGCAGCCCACAGGGCATCTCTCCGCGTATTTAAACCACTGCTCTGGGTAAAGGGGGAGACGTCGGGGTTAGCGAGTCCCCACCTATTCGGAGGCACCTGCCCAACTGCACTTCCAAGACTCAAGCCATTTACATTAGCTTTCTTTTAACAACAGGAGATGCACGATTTCTGGCAGGGCGCACAGCTAATCCTCAGCACCCGGCCATCTCGCCCTGTGGCCTCACGGACCGAATTCTCCGGTGCAGATTTCAGTCTGAACCAGGCTGCCTTACAGCCTGCACCTGCCCCTCTGCCGTTTTCCCTGCCTCCCCCCGGCGCCGGCACGCTTCTGTTCGAGACTTTGCAGGGTTTTTACAATATTGCGCAATTGCCTGGCTGGAGGTTTCTGTGTTTGCTGAAGTTTGTCCTGCCAGCTGAAGTTGATGACAGGAGAGAATAAAAACACATCCAACTGCTGTTGTGACATGGCATTTGGATTGGGAGAAACACGGAAGACGGGACAGCTCAGGAAGAGAGGCAGAAAAAAAACTGGCACCGCACAACAAATGTCACCAGTATTAGGAGCTGCTACTTCTTCCTCACCGCTGGTCACTTCAGATGTAGAAAAACCTCGCAAGGAAATACCTGACAATTAAGTTCTCTATCAGGGGAAACTCCTGAACATTAAGTCCATTTACGGCTGCAAATATTCATCAATATTGCTCGTATTCCATGAGACAGGGTTTTAGCAGGTCTCGCTAAACGAGTGAATTGCTCGGGATAACGAATTCTTTGCAAGAAGGACCTGAATTAACTCACTGCCATTACTATACAGCATTGTTTATAAGCCAAACCTCCCCAGTCCTGTTGCAACAGGAAGGGAAAATAAATCTCAAAAACAAGTTAAACTGTGTAACGCCAGGAAGCTTTAGATCCAGAAGAGACGTCAGCCTACCTGCAGAACACACACGGTGGTTATCTGTTGGTTCCTTTGCCTTGCTCCGGGCCTATTTGCCACACAAAAGTTCAAAAACCATCATGTTAATGGGATACGTTTCCTTGAATTCAACCGAGGATCGCAATCTTTGTGCGGGGACAGCCTGCACGTGAAGTGCGGCACGCAGGGGAGCCCGGGGAGGCCTGGCTTGCAATCTCCTCCACAAGAGGGCAATCAAATCCCACGTAAGACGCAGAGGATGGTCCCGAGCAGTTCTCTTCAAGCTGACTCTTAAGAACTAAGCATCTCCCCGCTTTGACATGGTTAGGAAAAGTTAACCAAGCATCTAATGCGAGGTAACACTCGCTCGCTCACCAGCCAAAATTCAAATGAAACTGCAGGACCCAAGTTCATTGAATTGGTTCAGATTTGAAAGCACCTTGCCATCTAGCATACTAATGTGTTTCACCTCGGAGATGACAAACCACCGCAGCTCAGAGCCCAGAAATCACAGACTGAACGTAAGGCGGCAGATACGATTATCTGCACGGCATTCAGAGCCGAGTGCTAAGGAAAGCCTTACAGCTGAATAAATACAGGATACCTTACAAATGGAAAGGAAGCCCACTTTTCAAGGGCAGAACCAAAGATGCTTCATGTGCAAGAAATACCAATTAAATCTTCTTGTAAGTTTGGTTCGGACAACTTGCATTTCCTCTGGCGCTGCTGTTCTTGCCTCGCTGCCCGAGGGTCCCCTGGGGAGGGCCGAACACCTCCGTCCTGACACTAGCAGCATTTCCAAGACACCTTTTTCTGTCTAAGATCAATGGCCCTTGGCGGCATGCCCAGCTCGCAGCTTCCCACGTTCTGAAGTGAAAGAAGGTAACCTACTTATTCAAGCCCCAAGGATGCAGCAAACCATGGCTGGACTTTGGTAAGGAAACACAGGGAACTGCAGAGGTGTAAATACTTCAACGTCAAATCATTTGTTCCGAACCGAGCGCTGGACAATGCTGCGACACGCAGTCGTGCAGCACGTGCTCTTCACTTGCGCCTGGAAGGAAGGACGCTCGTTTTTCCTTTCCACTTGATGGCCTATTGTTTGACTCTAGGTAAGGCTGCATTCAAAATGGAAAATCAGCCCTTCTTACAACAAAGTCCTTTTATTCTCTTAGCGTTTGTTGAGAAATCTGGAAAAAACCGTCTCTGGGAGAGCAGAACAGAGTGCATTTGCAAGAGGAACAAAACCCAGGGAGCCCGTGTATCAGCAGTTTGGACGACTGTCACAGGGCATTGAAAACTCCCAAACTCACTCACTTTTTAATCCGTTCTAAAGAGATGATAATGTTTTAATACTAAGTAAGGGAGGCCAAACTATCATACCATCTCTGGAGCTTCTGGTGACAGGGAGACTCCAACCCACTGAGCAGAACCAGAAACCTTTATGCCCTCGCTAGAGAACCGTCCCGGTGCCGTGCCTTCGTGTGTCAGCGGCAGTAGCTCCAAGTACAGCCAGTAAAACATTTTCATTCAAAAACATTTTTTACAAATAAAAAACCCCTTTTCTCAACTGAAAAATTTCACAAAACAATTTTTAAAGAACAGCGTCTCGGAATAACTGAGGCCGCAGCATGGCGATACTTCGCGTTTCCATTCACCCCTCTCCCCCTCTAAAATGTCGCGCACAAAAAAAAAAAATCTTTCCAAAATCAATTGTGTTTTCTGTTTCTTAATTAAAACTGTTTTTGAAATTTTGCAAAACCTTCTTTCCTTTTTCGGGCCAGCCCCAGACCTGGACACAGAGTAATGCAGGGGGAAAAAATACGTACTGTTCTGGACTAGACACGGAAGTCCTGCGTCCTTCCACGGCGATGTTGCTCTTCGGTCTCTTAACAACATGAGGTCTTGGAGGCCGAACCTATTGCACACACACAGTGAAGACATTTCAAATACCTGAGCAAGCAACAACGAGAGGCACAATTTACATAAAACCTGCAAAACCCCTCCACTGCTGCCCTAGACACCTCCATGCAGAATCTCTCCTGCAAATCTGTTCATCTCTGTGGTACACTAAAGCTCTAATTGTATCCATGCTAAACACAACCAGAGTGACCCGTATCACCAAAGGAGTCTTAAGTAATGGCACTTGGGCAAACGCACAGATTATTTTAAATGTCTGGGCTAAAGGCTGAAATGGCTCGTTTAATTTTTTTAAAGCAGCAGACAGCACGTAAATGCTTTTCTTAGTGTGGGCTCATCCTGCAACTATGAGTAACTGGGGGAGTCCATCAAGCCACGGGCTGAGAGGGACTAGTCGTGTCTCAAGTTCTGTTTCATCGTGACTGATGTCTGCAAACAGCAGGGCTTCTGATCGAGGACCCTAACTGTATAATCCACCCAAAGAGTTAATTGCTACAACGGATACGGGAAAGTCTGTATTTTGTTGTGCATTATACTGGAAACCAGGCTTTAGCTCCAACACCATGTTCCTTTTGTTTGCCTGTTTGTAACAAACCAACTTCTAAAGCAATCGCTTCTGCGTAAGTGAGCAGTGAAAGAAATGGGGAACTCAAAGAGATGCGAAAGCGTGAAAAGCATTATTAATTTACAGAACACCATAAAGGTTTGATTTCTTTCATCACTCGAATGGAAAACATTGTTAGGCATGTTTCCACTAATGCTCCGCGTGTGCATTTCATTCGGCGTCTTCAGTTTGGAAGTTTTTGTGCGGGTAGATGGCATGCCGTTTCTACCAGTCTCTTCTGAAGTTGCCTATCCATCATCTCTGATGTTGGCAACCAGGCTTTTATTTTTCATTTATTTTTGCTGGCGCCGCTTCAAGGCACCGGAGAGGACGCACAAGTTGCAGGCCTTGATCACGCCAACGCTGCCTGTGCTCACACGAGCAATGCTGGGAAAGTCCGCGACACTACTCAAGGGAGCCAAGCCTCTGCAAGGTCACGGCCACCCTGTGCAGATCGGCTCTCCAGCTTTTGGGGTGGAAGAACGGTCTGCAAGAAACACATCCTCCTGCTGATGTTGCCTAATGCCACTTTCAACGAGAACCCCAACGACCCCAAACAAACTAAGGGGCACGACTCCACTTCTACCCCCTCCCCGGGCCCGCACAGGGTAAAGACCGCTCTTAAAGGACTAGGACCTGAACATGGCACCGCTGGTGAACGCATCTGCGGTGAGACAAGGGCTTCCCCCCCGCCTTTGCATAGCTGTGGGAGCAGAAAGGACCCAACTTCCACACCAGGGAAAAGCCACCTCATTCTGTGGACAGGGTTTCCATGCTACACACCAACATGCAGATGATAATAGCAGGATTATCATCTTGAATTTTCATTTCAAAGGAAACAGCGCGCAGCAGAAATGATGGAGAAATTTACAGAGACGGATTGCCACTGTTCCTTGGGAAAAAAAAACCAAAACAGGTTTATAGAAAGGTCAGATGTTAAGGTCTCAAAGATCAGTCCCCACACAAGGCTGTTCCTCTCTACAATAAAGACAGCTTAAGAATGTGAATTTATGGCAGGAATGGAAGGATTAAGTTTGTGGCAACTTCGACTGAACTTGCAACGTGGTGAAACATGGGGAAAAGAACAACAGAGCTAATTAGACGAGCTGAGCTGTCAGAGTGCGGCTGAATGGCTCAGTGCCAACAAACAAAAGGAATGGGCTGGCAATCAGCAGGATCGATGGAGAAGACTGCTTCATTAGGGATGATAAAACACAGAGAGAGAGAGAGAGAGGGAGAGAGAGAGAGAAAGGAAGAAAGAAAACTGTTTAATTAAGCCTGAGCTGGAAGATGATGCGTAAAGCTGGCTTGTCATCGTGCTGTGAACACTTTCACCTTTTGGGTGGTACTCCGGGGAGGGGGCAGGGAACTTTGGATGGCTCCACTAGTGCTACCAGATCAGACCAGCAGCGTCTGGGGAGAAATGCTAAGAAGGATTTAGAGCACTGTTCTTGGGGGACTGCAAGGGAAGTCAGGAAGCAAGCCAATTCCTAACAGGATTTCAAGCCTTGTATATCCAAACAGGCAGGGTTAAAGTGTGTATTGAATGCAAAACTGCCTTGCAAGTCTGACGATGTGAGCATGTATGAGAGAGAGAAAGGGCAAACAACCAAGGCAGAAGGACTGAATGCACAAGGCAATCCTCCTGCCCACCTCATTCATTATTAACATATTGTAACCGCTTTTCTTGAATTGAAGCAAGTTGCTTTCCAGCCCAGGGCTCCTTAACTTGCTATCGACAGCGCTGATACTTTCTTCAGGATGTCCTATGCATCTCGGAGACGGTGGAACACCAGAAGCACGTTTGCTAGGTTTCCCGTTACTCTGTTTTTATTTTAAACGATCAGCAATGATGCACGCTGTGAACGCTGCTGCCCAGCAGATTTCACTTAGTGACGGCACGTGCTTCAAAGCACCTCACGTGCCCTGGCAGCGGACAGGCCTGCGGGACTCGGGCACCCCAGGGTTTCCATCCTGACTGCTGTGAAGTGCGAACACATCGCTCCTGGATACCCACCTTTGCAAAGTGGCCTAAGACATGGAGGGGGGAAAAAATTCTGTGCAAAACGTTATCAAACAACTGGTGATAAAGAAACAAACCAAATCTATGAATTTGCCAAGACTGATTAGGATATTTCCTTCTGGACACGTATCACTCAAACCTCCGTGACAGCGGCTCTAAATCCTTCAGTGTACACGCAGATACGATGTACAAGTCCCACATGCTGTAGCTAAGCCTATTTTCGGCAACAAAAAGGTCTAAAACCCTACACTTGTGGAGCAGGCTGACCTGTGTCTAGCTCTCGCGGCTCCCCTCCTCACGAATGCAGCGTTCCAGTTGCACTTGTTTGTGCAGGCAGCCGAATACAAGAGGAGCTTTTATTACTACAGTGTTTACATTTCCAACCTTTTATCAATCACGTTGGGAGCAAAGACAGTTGACACAAACACATCATACTGAGGACTACTAATGTACTACAGCTGAGAGATTAAACAGCCGTGGCAAGATCTGCTTTGATGCATCAACTGCTCAAACTGGAGTAATACTGCTCGGTAACATTTTGTCCACGGAAATCCCCGGGTGCCCCGATGGGGCTGCACCTGCCACGAGCTGAACAAGGGGGACGTGCAGAGCCACGGGGAACTGCTGGGGTGAGAGAGAACAAGGCAAAAGTTTGTTTCCCACGTAACATATCCTGGAGGGTCTCCCACACCAATTACAGGCAAGGATACACAGAAGCATAGTTAGCGCTACCTTTTATACAGGGAGAAAGGCAGAAATCCATAACAAGGACTGTGTTAAGCTACACACCCAGAGTTAAAAAGGGGAAAAACCATGCCATCTACATCCAACTTAGGAACATGCACCGAAGGTTAAAGTGAACGCCCCCCCTCGAGTGCACTGGTTACCCGGCTTGCCTGCGCGTTGCAGACCGAACGTCTTCACCAAGTTTTAGCAAGACTAGATTTGAAAACTTGCTGTTGTGTTGCGTGGGGAAGGAAGCAAGTAAGAAAGCAGTTGCCTTCTGATGAAATTCTGCTCGCTGGGCAGAAATCCTAAATGGAATTAAATACCCTCTGGGTTTGTTGCAGAAACAACTGTCAGCTTGAACTGCCACCAACTTCTTTCCTTCGGTAAATAACAGTTACTGCTGCCGATCTAGCCTGGTCCCCGTTTTTTACAGGCATCTGGTGTCGTTAATATGCAACAGTATGGCTCCGAGTCAGTGTTTAAAACAGAAAAGTGCCCAGATGACAGTGCCTTGCCTAATGCAGGTGCCACACTGAACACTGGTTTTGTGCAGCGCTTCCAGAAAAGAGGCACTTGCTTTTTCCAAGATGTTGGTGCCTGCAATTTTTTATTCTATATATAATTAAATGGATCTCCAGCTAGCATTTTAAATGAACATTATGCACACTTTCTGCAGGTCACAATGTGGTATTAAGGCACTACTGCCCAGATAGAGATTTCCTTTTCTTTAGACCTATTCATTCACCTATGCTGGGGGGGGAGGGGGGAATTAACAGCCCCAATTTCATTTAAAGCAAGACCTGGGGAGAATAAATATCCTAGCGCCAGATTTTTGCTTCCTTTCATATTTATGAATTCAGTGCAAGTCTTCAAAAGCTCACTGGCTAAAAACTTAAGTCAGCCTAGCAGGATTTTTGGTTTAAATAATCACCACCAGAGTAAAAACAGAGTCACACAACAGCAGTATCAGCTACCTGCAGAACTGACCTACAGGTGCAGAACTTGTCAAAGAAAAGCAGAGTACAATGCAGGTCCCAAGGCTGTGCCGCAGCAGAGAGGAAGGGGGTTTAGGAGCATAATTCCCATGTTGCTTTTTTGCAAGATTCAACAGTCCAAACTACCAGGATTTAGTAACGCTACTGAGAGAGCAATTCAGGCAGTGTTAAGCTGCGGCAGTGAGGCAAAACTACCAACTACTCACGGGCCTAGACGAGCGCTGTATCTTTGGAGGAGGTGGCCGAGGTGGACGGAGTCTTTCTTGCTGTATCAAAGTGGAAACGTTGTCAACAGGACAGCGATAAACAGTCACTCACGCGAAAACACCTTTGACTTGTGGCAACAGCCCGTGCTTCAATCACCATCATACTCACCTGGAGCAGCACCAACACCTTCCACACGCGGTGACACCCCATTGCAGCAAACACAATGAAACAGAGCTGTCCTGGCAAGGGGGCCCTGCCTGCCCAACCGCCCGCCCGCCCGCCCTGCGCAGGGTCCACTGGACCAGGCCGTGGCTGCAAAGAGCTCTCCAGACCACAGCATCCAGCATGGACTGACACAGCAAGGATACTCAGGCTGCATCATAACCAGCATCTCTCAAGCACTCTAGAAGACTTCCAGAGATCAGAGGAGAAAAGCCTGGAGTAGGCTACCGTATTTCCCCTAAACTTCTGAGAGGGCTTTAAAGCTCTTGACTAAGGCTCTGGACCGGTGAGGAGGCATTTACACCCGTTAGAAGAGCAGGTCAAGTGGACTAGACACTTCACAGGCTTAAAGCTGAACACACGAAGTGCTTTCATAGTAGCGTCATAGTAGCTAGGGTCAGGAGGGACCTGAACAGATCATTTCGCCTGACCCCCTGTCACAGGCAGGAATGAACGCTGGATTCACAAGACCCCAGACAGGCGATCCTCCAACCTGCTCTTGGATTTGCCCAAGGTAGGGGCGAGGACACTTCCCTGGGATCTGGCTCTAGATGCAAGCCTACAGAGTGTGCACAGGAGCCGGGCTGCGAGAGCGTCCTTCCTGTGGCCAGCTACACGCACACGTCTCAGACAAATGGAGAGAGGCCCGTGACACAGTGGACATAGGGATTTCTACGCGTGCCTGCTGGAGGGTTAACTGGAACTGCATCAGGGTCACACCGACTGCGCGCTCCACGGACACGAGGCTTTGGTCAGCCGGAGGGAGAAGAGAGATGTCCAGGAAGTGGGAAAAACAGGCCTATGCAGAGCAGTGCATTTTGGTGAAGAGCAAGTCTCCATCCTCATCCTCCAGGAGTTCCTGACTCTTTGTTGCACTAACCTTTGCTGTGACAACCTGCAAGCCACCCTCTCTCAAACCATTTTCACACGCTTCTCCGGCCACTTGCTCCTGCTCTACCCTTCTTCTATTTTTTCCTTACACAATTATTTTGCATCTCTTGGCTTTCGCTTCCTGGTTTGCTGCCCTCCCTCACAAGTCCAAGAGAGGCAGGCGCTTCTGGTGGGAAGGGAGATCCGCTAGCGCACCCCACTCACAGCCCGGCACCCCACCCTCAAGGCTCAGTTCACTGCGCTGCTAAGAAAGAAGTTTGCACTTGGAGACCGATGCCTGCGACGGTCCACGCGGCTCCTTCCTCGGCAGCTTCCAACAAAAGCCAGCCTGGGCACAAAGATTCTCACGGTGAGAAATGACATGGCTGCGAATTCACATGGCTTCCCCTAGCACCATGCACCGCTTTTTCCCTCTGCCTCATATTACTCTTGCCCTGCCAGGGACTAGCCTGGTCCTCCTGTCCACGTGCCCTTCCCATCTGCTCGGGTGCGGTGGCACCGATTTAAAGCCATTTTACTTCCTTTAAGCAGCATGGGATGCTTATCTTGATGCCGTGCAGTAGTCTCAGGCCTTGTGCAGCTCGTACTTTCCCAGTCACATGCACACCTTTTACTACCTTTGTTAGTTAGATTCGGTACAGCTCACTGAGGAGCCGCAGTCTGTGATGACTACAGTATTCTCTTTATATTGCTTTCAATTATTTTCTATGCCTGTATTTCTGCATGCCTCCCACAGATACGATTCACTTTTTATTTGTCTGGAAACCTTAAACTAGCGCGCACATCAGAATTACCGAGGTGGAATATTAATTTAGGGACTTCCCTGATGTGATGGTCAGGAGGGTTTTGGAAGGCTGGTAATTTCATTTGCTACAGCTATGTAAAATTTCAGCACATTTGGGTTCATATTTTTTATTACAAAAGTAAAAACCTAAATCAATAAAACAGGACGTAACGTTTGCCGTAGATATTAATGCTATCATGTTTTCAGGATCCGTTCGCTCCGTTGTCTACTTCTCTTTACTGTCGCCTATTATGGAAAGCCTTTCTGGTTTAGACCTGAATTTCCTTGTACAAGCAAAATCCAGACAATTTTGGGGAAAAAATACTATAGGATGAGGGCATCAATAGTGCTAGCTAGCATTAAAATTGTTAAAGCTTCCAAAAACGACAAAGGCAGCACCTACAGAGATGCAGCGAGAGAGACCACGCAGTGTCTGAGGATTACCACCTACGGAGATGATCGATACATTGATCACAGCCATCACAAGGACACGGACAACGGGACTTTACTTACCTGCCTTTATTACTCACTTGCCAAGAAATACTTGTCTGGGAGAACATGTGGGAAGATGTGTTAATTACCCGCTAACATCATCACTTGGTAGCCAAGTGAAGGCAAAGGTACCGAAAGCAGGGTTTAATTCCCGTGGTAAAGTCTGAAAATCTATCCTTTCATTCACAGTGGAAGAGGCACCATTATTAGTGTCCCTTTCCCCACAGCGTTGCTAACGCTCGCGGTGGCATCTCCACACACAAATCACGGCGGGCGCGGAGAAGGCACTGAAGGGAGCCGTGCCGAGGAGCAGGCACATGAGGAACACCCTACAGCAGCAGTGCCAGGGAGAGGGGGGAGATCGCCCCGTGTCATTTCTCATTGCTGCCTGCTTCCAGAAATCGTTCGGCTCTCCCACCTGTCACGTCACCGAGTGTCCTCTCACTACTGTCAACTCCAGTTGCTCAAAAATCAGGAGTCCGACCTCCAAAGTTATGAGATCAGCTTTGAAATCATGAGATTCAAAAATATCATGAATTTTGTTTCATTTTTCACTTGTCGTCGGGTCTCCGAGCCATTGGAGTGAACTCGCTCACATCCTCAGCCTTCTCCAGTAACGACGAGGGCCAGCATTTGACTTTGCTATCTGAACGAGGGCCGAGGTTCCCGCAGAACACTGGACTCCGGGAGCGGGTGCTCAAAGACAAAGCACCAAACGCCTCGAGATTCATGCCAACCATAAGCTGACAAGATCCATTTCCCGAGGACCCCCGAGGCCTGCTCCTTTCAGGGAGTATAAAGCGTGATCGGTCTCCGTCCGGCAGCTCACACTGGCTTTCTGACACCACATTACAGTTGTAAGCTCCAGCTACTCTTGCCCACTATCATCTGCACAGCTTCCAGCATTTCTTTTCTTCCTTACCGTACTTTTTCCTCGATGCAAGCATTCCTTCCTACCGCTGCTTTTCTACACCCTGTCATTGCACTCGCTGCATGCTTTAGCGCTCCTTTCCTGCTATTCATACGATGCACGCAATGAATCAGGGCCACCTTGAGCCGCTGTTACAACTCCACCAAGGATGACTTCATCATCGAACCCCATTCCCATCTGATAACTATAGATCAGCCAGTGGGAACTAATCACAGCCCAGTTTCCTCATGAGCACTGTCACAAAAATGTCATTCCAGCTGACCCCTGTGCTGCCAAGACTCTTCGGGACAGGACGGGTGAAGCAATCTTACTGTCACGAGGGCCTCTGAGCCGGAGTTGAGGCTCGCTGGCAGGAGCTGGACTATAGAAAGCACAGCACATCTCCAGTACCACTGGACTAGCGAGCATCCAACCTGGCTTGCCATACATCACCTGGGGCTGAGCCGCTCCCCTGATTGGGCTTAGGAGGAGATTTTCCCTGGGGAGGGGTGTTTAACCCTCTGCCTGTGCCTAGGGTCTTGCACCTCTTCTGGAACTGTGGGTACTAGTCTCGGTGACAGGATACTGGAGCAGAGAGACCCCTGCCCTGATGCTCTGTAATTCCCACAATGCTGCAACACTAACGGAGGCTCAGCCAGATACTCTTTGGTCAAGGATGGTCCTTGGAAAGCAGTGCCTGGGGAGGGGAGGAGGTTGGCTCTTCTCCCCAGACCATGGGAGGTTCCCTGGATGCTGCAGTTTGCCTGGGGCTAGAACAAGGTTGGATTTGAAACAAGCCAATGCACATTTTGTGCAAGTCTCGTTTTTGTTCCATGAGATGAGCAAGAAACCCATGCAAGTGAAAATGGAAATTACCATATATATTCATGTAGAAGAGATCAAACTGAAATTCAAACACACAGGGACTGGGGGAGAGGGAGGAAGGGAGAGCAAGCCACCAGGCCCAGACTAAGTCAGAAAAATTACTGCACAAGTATGCAAGATGCAAAGCCTGAGAGTGCACTTTGGTTCATAAGTGGAGCACACCAATTTACGACTGACACGAGGGCCTTGCCTATGTGCAGGTCTGTGTAAAAAGTACAGCTAACGGTGGGACAAACAAAAGGAGGCATGGCTCTGGGAAGGACCTTCCTCCTCTGTGGCTTCTCCATCTGGGCAAGTCCAGGCCCTGTGTAGCATGAAGCATGCAGGAATGATGGCTGTGTGCGAGGCCCTGCAGAGGAAGGCGACTGTCCATCTTCTCACCGTGGCTAATTTATCAAGTTTTGTTCTACCTGGTGATTTGCTGCGATAACTGTTCCAGCTCATACAATGGGGGGCTTCTTCTGACTTCAGAGACCAAGTAGCTGCTGCCTATTTTGTGCATATCTAAGAGACGAGGACTACGAGATCATCTACACCAGTGCTGAAGTACTTCTTTAAAAGTACCTCTGCTAGAGACGTACCCCGCCTACTTGTAGAAGTCCGTGTGATGGGGCTGTCCCCACCTCCCCTTCCCCCTATTATGCACTTAATAGTGTTAAGAGAAAGAAAGAGGACACCTTAGGAAAACGTCACACCACGTTCCAGGGCTCCTGCTCTCCTTCAGCTCTGCAGTGGGATCCCCCGAGCGCACTGCCATGCCTTACACAACGGCCACCTGCACAATGGCGACACAGCCTGGCTTGGCCACGGGTCCCCAGCTCCTCTCCCACACCAAGGGGCTGCTGGAAAAGCAGCTCACAGGCAGAGCTGCCATCCTACCCTTCCAACCCCTGCAGCATTTCTGAGCCCCAATAAGCCTCGATTTCCTCTCTGATCACTGCTGAGTGGACACGGCAAGCCCACCGATCTGCAGAAGCCTGGTTTCCTCTGCCTTCACACTGATGAGTAGCTGCTATGGCTAAATCAATGTTGTGAAGCACAACACAAAACGAACATGCAAAGGGCACTGAAAAGTAAATGACATGGAGGTCTACAAGAAGATAACAGTTATTTGCCCTTTGCCAGAGCCCCATTTTTAATGTTGATGTTTGTATCTGTCACCAAGATGGGATAAGTAAGTATATTCATACTGTATGAAGATCATATTTACTAGAACAGCATTTGATTTGAAGTTAATTTGTTGATGCAGCAAAACACATTGTTTCCAAAAGGTCAGTAGGGGAAGCTGTGTTGGAATATCAACTTAATTACCTGTGCTGTATGGATGAATGGGTACAACGCAGTGCATGGCTGCATTGCTGAAAGCAGCTAAATTACTGTACTAGGCATGTTCCCGAATGCGTATACTGTAGAGCCTTTTCTATGAAGGGAAAAAAATGTCTAAATTAGCACATTCTTACTCATCGCTATTTACCAACATACCTTTTTACTCTGGATATTTTCTTAATTGTGTTGTTCCAAACACTTCTGAAGTGACAAGACACAAAGCAAATTTACAGAAAACCAATTTTATGACTGCATAGCTGGCATTGTTTTACTAATTATCAGACAAGTGATTTTAAGCCATGAGTTGCCTGAAAATAAATCTTGGAAATTTCTACAACGCACAGCGCACACATCGAAAGCCCGGCGGAGCAGCAGGCCACTCCAGTAACTCCGTGGAATTTTCACAGTAGAGCTATTTAATTTTTTACACCGGGGAAAAGTTTACAAAAAAGATCATTTTCAATGTGTGAAGTAACAGCTGGTGAACAGAATATTATTTCAAACTAACTGTGAATGTGTGTTGAGATACAGTAGTTATTTCTTTAAAAATGGTATTCAAAACAGACCCTTTATCAGTAAATTAGAGGTGTTATTTCACTTGCAGCAACAAGTGCAGCTAGAAAAAGGCAGTGGACAAAGGCAGTGTATAATTGTAGTCAAAAGAATTGTGTTTCATTGGCACATGTGGTAGGACGTTTCTGCTCATGATCAAAGGAGTAAGGGGGCCTTTTAAGAATTCCCCTGCATGAGCATCTTCGGCCGTCACAAAAATTCAGGATGGTTTGGGAAACTGCTAACATGTTTTAAAGACCGTTAGAAACAAGGGGGGGGATAAACCATTCCAAATTCATGGCTTATGACACTCCATAAGACGCATCCAGTAGGCTGCGTTTGGAAGAATATGCCAAGCACCACCTGAATATTCAAAAAGGGAGAGGAGAAGAGACTCGTACTGAAAACATGCCGTACCTAAACGGATCCCGCCGAGAGAGCAGGTGGAATCTCCAAGGCAGCTGCTCTGTTAGAGGGCCGATCTCCGAGCCATACCTACCCCACTTTATGCATACTCCCACATGCACGGCTCATCAGTCAGGATGACACGCATACAGGATACACTCTACAACATGTATTTTTAATGCAGACGGCTGGAATACTTAGAACAGAGCCCTGCTGGGCCCGGTGATAATAATCTCCGTGTTGTAAGGGGGGGGGTCCCCATTCCTTCAGCCGGGCTGGGAGGTTGGGAAGGCAGAGTGAGAAACTCAACTAGC
>NW_005841869.1:2473015-2477408 GCF_000455745.1 Alligator sinensis
TCCGACTTTCTGCAGGCGTGATGAGGGAGACAAGCGTGTCACAATTGGACTCTCTTAATAGCTTAATAAGACGGACAGAGAACCTTCCCTGGCTTGCGGTTTCTAGGCAGGCAGCTCTCGCTGCATAAGAAAGAAATGGAGGATGAGATGGGAAAACGAAAGCCTTGTGCATGTCTGTAACCCCTCACCACCTCCTTCAACATGGAGGATGGGTCACTAATTAGCGTGCTGATGTGCATACCTCATCTCCTCGTACACCTCCAAAATGACCCACTTGCCAGGGTCCCAAATCACCTCTGCTGCCTCCTCCAGGCTTGGCCACTGCTTGCACAGTGCACATACTTTCCCATGACTGGAGCTGGGTGCAGGGGAGATGGGAGTCAGAAACCTTGGATGTTTCTCCCACATTTCCATGTTCTAGCACACAACTCGCCACGCTATGGCTTGCGAGACAGAGCCTGGCTCGAAGGACTCCCAAGGTGCTCGCCAGTGACAGATTCACAGAAGCAACTCACACTGCCAGAGCAGGATCCCTGGGCAGGGGCTGAGGCAACCTGCCACGGGACACGGTCTGACCAACTGGAGTTCCTCAGCCCCCTTGCTCTCATCCACCTGCTTTGGGGCAGCGTCGTGAATGAAACTGCCCAGGAGCACTGCCCACACTACTTGTATGCTGTGTTATAATTTCAAGCCAATTCCTTTCCTAAAAAAGCCAGGCATTTTAAACACTAACCCCGCTTTGTGTCCACCCACTGCACACTGCAGTTAGCCAGAGAGGGGAAGGCTGGGATGTGCTTCGTCAGTGAGCCGAGTGCGGAGCAGACGGACATTCTCGGTGCATGCCCCAGCACAGCACACACTTCTTGAGGCTGTTGGAGGAGGAGTATTTTGTAGTGGAGTGGTTAATTTGTAGTGGCATTTGTGGTTTGAAGGCTTGTCAAGACTTCTGACTACTCTCCATGCAGCTAGCTCCGGTGATGGGAAAGTTGACACTGTGCAAAAAGCAGCCGCTGATAAGGTGACTCAGGACTCCGGCCAGTTGCTGTTGGAAGCGCACTGTTTTCCAGCACCATGCAGTTAACCCCTAGGCACAATGCTCCCAGCAGAAGGGAACTCCTCAGATGCTGCACTCAAGTGCCAGGTGCTTCAAAACCCTGCAGAAGGCAGCTTGAGTATGTCTGCAGCTGTACAGAGCAGGCACCACTCTCCCCAACGGGCAACAGGTGCCCACAGAGCAAGAATACAGCAAACTGGGGGAATTCCTCGTGTACAGCATGCTCAGGTTGTTCCCATCTATCAGTGTTACTGTGCATGTGCAGAGATGCAGCCCTGCCAGGCCTGCTGCACCACATCCAGGCCAGACTGCTTACCCTTGGCACTTTCAGCCCTGTGTCTAGCCGGGTTGTCTCTTGAAGTCTCCCCCTGCTTTCATGCCCCTGCCCAGTCTCCCTCACACAACCTGCTCTGGCCACTAATGCCTTGCAGAAGAGATTTACATTTGCGACGACGACGCATTAACGTACGCACGGGTGTTATTCAGTTACTGGGGAAATGGGAGTAAACCAATGGAGAACTCCTCCCTTCCGGTTTGCCACATCCCCTTGGCTCTTAGTCCAGTTCTGAAGGTTACAGTAAGGACCCTGCACCCCCCAGCCTGCAGCGAAATCGGATTCCCGCGTGTAGAAGATCACAGAGCTGATCCTGCAGGAACAACTGTGTGGGTGCACAGGTACAGTCACAGCACCAGGGCAAGCCTAATGTCCAGGGAACAGCCAATGCGGCAGTCCTTCAACATTAAGTGCTACGTTGTCCTTAAAGCTCGCACTAGTAATGTCTATAAAAGTTTCACTTGTCGGTGCACTCTGTTCCTGTTAGTACAAGCCCCCATGTCAAACAGCAGCAAGCAAGATGAGGCGCTGGGCTAAGAGAGAAAACATCATACCTTTTTTAATCAAGATCAGCAACTGAACAGCAAGGTGCTTTTCAAAGCCCTGTGCACAGGTAGGGCCCAGGAAGAGGTTTTGATGCAGGCAGCTGATGAAAAGTTTCCCCGAGCCCCAAAGCACCTCTACCAAAGTAAGACACGTTGCACAGGAGGGTGCCGGCCTCCCCCTCCGTTCGTATCGGGGAGCACATGGAGAGAAACATTTGACAGCACCTGGACCCTGGAATATATTTAGCCCCGTGTGTAAAAGTCTCCCCCATCCACTGCCTCAGCAGAGTTTAAAATCACAGCTAATAGGTTAACAACTGTTTTTCTTCTGCTTCAAATGAAGAATATCAGAAAGCTGGGGGAATATTCGGCTTCCCAATTTGTACTGACTGCTCACTGCTACCTGCAATGTCTGTTTGACAGGACTGACATTTTGTACTGCTGTGAGATGGGAAAACGTGTGACATTTTTATTCATGGTGGCGTACGCCCTTGTAATGATCAGCCCTGGTCGATGTGCTTACTGCAGCAGCCCCTGAGCCCTCGGAGAACAAACAAGAAGCGAAGGTGCCAGCAGTTCGACTGCCTTATTAGACACCACCAGGATTCTAACGAAGAGCAACTGCTGGAAAATCTCACTGTCAAATCCTCAAGGACACTGTCAGCGCAGAGCTAACTGCATATATTTTTCATTTAAAATACTGGAAAATCCAGCAATGTGGTATTAAAAATAAAGAATAAAGCCACACTATTTGCGTGCAAGTGTGTATGTGTGTGGGTGTGTGTGTGCCTGCGTGCATGCACGTACTTTTTTTTTTTTTTTTTTTTTTTTTTTTTTTTTTTTTTTTTTTTTTTTTTTTTTTTTTTTTTTTTTTTTTTTTTTTTTTTTTTTTTTTTTTAAACTGGTCATTTTGTCAGCTTCTCATGGGTGTCTCTCTGGGTCTGGTATCAGAATTCAAATCTAGGAAATCCACCCAACCCAGCTGATTTAAAATGAATGTCAGAAGATAGCCACATACTTTATTATATTTTAAAAAGCCATTTCTGTCTTGCAGGTGAGTTGCTTGAAATAGGCAGGCCTCTCATTTAAAGAGTTCTGAAATCAGCAGCAGCTACCTGCCTGGCTTGGCTCCAGCATTTGCTGGGGAAGTCTGTATGATTAGTGACTATCCCTCTACACAAACGCAGAATTACACTGCTTCTAAATGTGCAGCACGGTGTTTTGCAACTGTTCTGCTCTGTGCTAATCAGGCCTTGCTCTGAAAGGCAAATCCAAGTACAGCCGGCCAAACAAGCCGTCACAGTGGGTTTAGCAGTTAGAAGAATTGCATGTTATGTTTCACATACTCCCCTTTTAATCTTCCAGTTTAATCCAGGGGCCTAGAGGTCAATTCAGACGGTTCTGGCCTAACTGCTTGTATCCACTTGATCAGTTGCTCATAAGAAACTTCTGGATGCTGATGTGCGTTGACAGACTAAGCAAGTCATCCATGAGACCCTCCGAGCTCTTCTCGGGTTGTCAATCTAGGTGATTTGGTTAGCCTTGCATGCAGTGATGTATTTATTTTATATGTATGTATTATTTATAAAGCAAGGTTATGCTTCCATATGCCAGTCGTGATGTACCAAGATACTCTCTACGAGTTATTGATGGGATCCTTGGTGCAACAGGCCGAGCAAGGAGACGCTGCAGACATGTTACAGTTGCTGCAGCCTGTCACAAAGCCCGAGGTCTGCTCCGCTCGTGTTTTCTCCACACATGCCAGTCCACATGTTATGGCATTTGACTTGTACACAGCCCAGTAGTTCCTGATCTGCAGGCAGGACTGGAGCCATCATGTGTGCGTCAACACCCAAAGCCCGAGCTCCTATGCAACATGAGCTACACGCACGCTGAGCTGGAGTAGTAGCCATGGAGGGACATCGCCGTCTGGGTCCTCATTAGAAAACATTGGCAGCGGCATGTAGGAGAGGCAGTAACCTTTGGGTATGCGCTGCAGGTGGTGCACATCTTCCTAAGGAGAGAGCCAGGTCTCGCTTGTCAAATACCTACATGGATGACAAGAGCGCGAGCCATTTAGTTAGCTAATCCCTGCCTTTGGGTTGTCCCTCCAGCAAATCCCATGCTTTGGAAAGGCGAATTTCCCCCATGCGCGATGATGTCTTCATTCTTTTACACACGAACAGCGGTTTCTGAAAACACTCCAGGGCACTCTCAGAGTCCACGGCAGACGCAGGATTTCTGGGCCAACAGGTCGTCTTGGCCCTCTTACAGTCTCCTCTCCTGTAAGGCAATTTCCACTGAGGTCTTGCTAGACAAAGGGTTTCCTTTCCTTCAGAGCAGGAACAATTTTAAAGGGCTAGTCTTGTACTTGTGGTAAACCCATAAGACCGAGGCAGAGAGAAGGGAGCCAAGACTTTGCTGGTGACAAAAGAGAGAAGACCCCCCCCCCCCCCCCCC
>NW_005841869.1:2477423-2506039 GCF_000455745.1 Alligator sinensis
GGACAAAAAAAAGAGACCCCCCCCCCCCCCCCCCGCCCTTGCCCATTAGTGGGGGGAGGGGTATGTAAGCCTGCTTCCCTAATGAAGATGCCTATCCCATTAGAGACGCTGGGAGTGGCGTGGGGGAGGGAGGACACAGGAGCCTGGCTTTTGTAACCACAGCTACAATTGCACAACCGCTAGAAAGTGAACTTGTTTTCCCCTTTCCCCTTTGATTTCTACCTCAATGCAATACAAACCCTGCTGAGATTCAGGGGGAATCTGCTATTGTTCCAATGCACCTGGGTGTGAAGGGAGTCACATGGTCTGGCAAAGCAGCCTTCGTCCCTTCCTCACTTGATCTCCTTTACACTGGAGATAATCCCCCCCTCAGCTAGCCCCTCGCCTTACTGATCCCATTTTGCATTTCTGGAATGTAGCTGGCTTGGGCTTTTTTTCCACCCTGACCTCCTAATGCCGTTTAATCTGCTCGAAGAAGGCAGCCCTGCCACCATAGTGGCGCTCGCTCTGCACCTCCAGAGGCAGGCCGTACGCAGGGCACCAAAGATGCCGGCACAGCTGCCTTGGACTGCACAATCAGAACAGCGAACAAGCTGGAAGTTTCCATGCCCGTGCCATGCCCTGCAAAAGTTTAATCGTCAGTGAGTCCACCGTGGAAGAGCAGTCTGGAGAAGTGGGAAGTCCTCATCAGATTTACAGATTTGCTGCTTTAGTAATGCAAATGCACTTTCCATTTGTTCCACTGGTCCTGAAAGTCAGCTCAGTTTGGTTCCCCAAAATATCTGTTTCACTTAGTTTGACTCCTGAACCGAACCTCTTAAACACACGGGCGCTCAGGACAGTCCTTTGCATTTTGTTCATTTTCATCCTTTGGAAAGAAGAAGAAACGCACTCCCCGACAGCAGAAATTGGCCACTGGAACTTAAACACATCCCGCTGGACAAGACAACAGCCTAGTCACGGACAGCAGCAGAACCGAGGAGTTCTGCCAATAAAGTTTGCTTCTTGTGGAAAGATGCATGATGGGAGATGGGCCAAAGACTTCTCCAGCAGCCAATGGTTTGCTTAGACCACCCACATGCACGTCAGCTTGGGGCTGATTTGGACTGTAATGCACCCGCTGCACCGCTCGCCGTGTGTGCACTGCCAGTCAGCCGCTTGCTCAAAGGTGGGGTGGCTCTTTCAGGGAGCTGGGGCCAGCCCCCTGGGCACCCACTCCATCTAGATCCAGGTGACTGGTTTGAGTGCAGGACTCGGGTAATAGCCCCACGGGGCATCTGGTCCTTGAATAAAAGACGTGCTATCAGAGAGAACTCTGGGAAGCAGAAAGGTTTCTGAAAGAAGCTCTTCCCAACAGCTAAGTGGAAGACCTGGCCCGAGACTCCAGCTACACTGGCGCACACGTGCTTCTGCACAAAGCAGCTTTAGAAAAGGTCAACTGTGCGGTGGAAAATACACTGATCCTTGAAGAAAGTGCCTGCAGCTCTATGAATGCTGGACACTGACTGTACTGGCCCATGAACTCGGTCTTATTATATCTGGTACGCTCGACCTTCTGTACTGCGCCACCCGCCAGCAAGAAGAACAGCAGAGAAATACTGAATTGTGACAATCACCTCTTACGGACCCACCAGAGTAGACAAGATCTCAACAATTTAGCAACATTTAAAGCATACGGCTTCCTTCCTCCTGGTTGTGCTGCTGGGGACGCTGGAGGGGAAGATCCTTCAGAGCATTTATCACAGCAACAGCCAGGAAGCCGGTGGCATGGTGGCTGAACAGCACCTCGCTGCAGGGAAAGGAACCTCTACGAAGCCTCCACATCCTCCTTTCTTCTTTAAGCATAAGAGCCTCTACATCCTGCAGAGCTAAACACACTTGGAAGAATGATAAAGGCCTGTTGCTCACTTGAAAGTCAACATAGGAGGTCAGAGAGATGCCAAGTGCTTCTTCCAAATAATTCTGAATGAATCTCGTGGCTGCAGTGATCTCAGAGGATCTCCACCACTGACACGTTTCTCTCACTACCTGGAGCCAACTGTGAAGACCACACACAGGCTTCAGCAAACCAGGCCCCTCTTATGTCACACAGATGTACATCACAAAGTACCTGCTTTTGTTCTGAGGTGCTTCGAGGGGCTCCAAGGGCTACTTCAGATAGGGCACCCATGCCCTGTTTCCATGCTTGCAGTGACCAAGGCTGTGGAACAACCTTAGCACCAAGAAGCAGGAGCAGCACGAGTCTCGTTACCTCTGGTGTGCAAGCGCGCCCAAACCACCAGCACTGCGGCCAGGAAACCAAGAAGCTCATCAGCCTCAAGAAGGAAAGCATCATTCCTTTTCGATGTTGAGGGATGTTTCTTAATGACGCGAATAGGAGGAGGTGCTCGATAAACAGGCACGGACAAACAGGGCTGAAGAAGGAGCACAGCTCGGAGCATGGGACTCGGCAGCCCAGACCTCCGAGAAGCAAGAGCTGAAGAGGTGGAGGGTGCCGGGAGCTGAACAGGGTCTGCCAAGGTTTGTGGGTAAGCGAGTCTGCTTTCTGCTTAGGCTGACTGGATTTGAGCAAATCTATCTCCGACTGAAGTCAAGCTTGTGTCAGCCAGCTATACTGGGATTACCAAACAACATCCTAGCAATAAGCATGTAAGAAATATTTGTGATTCCAGATATACACCTAGTTTCCTCTGGTCGCTGGCTGGGACATTTTCCCTTGTTCTTTTTTCTCTGAAAATAGAACAGTCACTAAAAAGGTAACAGCCGAACACATCCAGAAAACACTGAATCCATTATCAATTCTGATTTTTTTTTCCTGGGTGCTTGTGAAAATGTCCTGAATCTCATTTCTTCTCATTTTTAACTTCGCTGAATCTTATGTTGTAGCATGGTTGCCACTTAGTCAACACGGGGTTTAATTGCCCCAGAACAGCCAACTGGGCCATAACATTGTAAGCTCTCCTTTTGCAGTTAGGCTATTAAAGCCAAGAGGCTAAAGGATGCATACCAGGGAAAAAAAAGAGGGTCTGGCACAGCACACACTGCCCTGGGACAAAAAACAATCTGGGTTCAATTCCCAACTCAGCCACAGTTTGGAGCTTAATGTTCGGAGACAGAAGTCCAGCGACCCACCGCACCAGCTTGTTGACCTAACTACTTCAGCAGGCCCGTGCCCCTGAAACACAGTCACTCAACACTGGGTGCTAGATGAGGCTCAGGGCCACAGAATGCCCGTTGTGCGTCCGGGACGGGTGGTGGAAAAGGGAAGAAGAGCAGCTCTGATCCGGTATGAAGGAGGGTGGTGAAAGGTCGGTCATTGTTTCATAGTAGTTTGGGGTCAGAAGGGACCTAAATAGATCATCTAGTCTGACCCCCAACCACTGGCCAGAGCACACGCCAGGATCACATGACCCCAGACAGGTGTTTGTCCAACCTCTTTTAGAATTTACCCAAGGTCGGAGCGAGAACCACTTCCCTAGGAAGTTGGTTTCAGATCCTAGCCACCCTGACAGTGAAATAGTGCCTCCTAATCTCTAACCTGAACCTATTCTCCAGCAGCTTCTGGTCACTGTTCCTCGTCACCCCGGGTGCTGCTGGGGGGAATAGGACCCTTCCTATTTGCTGCTGATCTCCCCTAATGAGTTTGCAGGCAGCCAACAAATCCCCCCTCAGCCTCCTCTTGCTGAGGCTGAACAGGTTCAGGTCCCTCAGTCTCTCCTCGTAGGGCCTGCCCTGTTGCCCTCCAGCCAAGCAGGTGGCCCTCCTCTGAACCCTCTCAAGGCAGGCCACATCCTTCTTAAAGTGTGGCGCCCAGTATGGACGCAGTACTCCAGTTGAGGCCAGACAAATGTCGTGTAGAGGGGGAGTATCACCTTTCTGGACTGGCTTGAGATGCACCTTTGGATGCATGACAAGTTGCGGTTGGCTTTGCTGGGTGTGGTCTGGCATTGGTGGCCCATGTTCATCTTGGAGTCAATAATGAGTCCAAGATCCCTTTCTGCCTCTGTGCTCACAAGGGGGAAGCTCCCCAGCTTGTATGTATGCTGTGGATTCCTGCTCCCCAGGTGCAGCACCCTGCACTTATCCACATTGAATCCCATCCTATTACCACCCGCCCACTTCTGTAGTCTGTCTAAATCTAATTGCAGCCTCTCTCCCCCTTCGAGCGTGCCTACCTCTCCCCACATCTTGCTGTCATCGGCAAACTTGGACAACGTGTTTTCCACCCCCTCGTCCAAGTCCCTGATGAAGATGTTGAACAGTGTAGGCCCCAGGACCGAGCCCTGGGGGATCCCACTATTCACATCCCGCCAGGTCGAGTACAACCCATCCACCACCGCTCTCTGGGTGCGCCCCATTAGCCAATTTCTGACCCATCCAACTGTGTAGGCATCAATGCCGCAGTCGCTCAATTTATTAATGAGAATGGGGTGAGAGATGATGTCAAAGGCCTTCTTAAAGTCCAGAAAGACTGTGTCCACGGCAACACCATCATCCAGGGCCGTGGCTGTTCCATAATATTAATTTGCAACGTGGGAGGAGAGACTTGCCTTCTGAGGATGAGACTAGTTACCGTGGGCCGGGGCAGAAGCCAAAACAGCTGCACTTTCACATTTTGACCAGTGATCTATCCAAACCCTTTCTCATGCAATCTTCTCTGCACATCTTGCATCTCTGCATAGATGGATGTGTCTTTTTTCAACACAGTTTTACAAGTGAAGCTTTATTGTGCCATTCGCGCTCCTCTTTTCTTTTCCTTCAGACACATTGTAGCTAATCAGAGATCGTGTTGATCAAGAAAGAGAACGGAAAAGGTTGCATTTCTCTTCAAGGCAGGTGACTCTCTCAGCATCTTCGAAATATGAAGTAGACATTTTATCCACTAAACTGAACAGCTTTTGGTTGGGCAGATTCGTGTAATCACAACCTAGGTAAAACCTGCACACCTTTCTAGAGTCTGAATAGAGGGACCTTCCGGTGCGAACAAAACAGTTCCTTTGTTCGTGCCAAGATCCGTTGACATGTCAGAGATCGAGCAGGTCAGACTACACTTACTCAAGTTTCTGGCTTCTTCTGCCACAATACTGAGAGATGTCCGATTCACCCTCCCCGTTTTGGCTGTGACACCTAGCTATAAGTATAGGACCCATTCAAATATGTGCATGAGACCTAGAAATGGTTATGTCTGGGCAAATGAAAAAAGGATATACGTAATGCTTTATCTTAGATGCTTAGTGCTACAGTAAGCGGCTGCAGCATTCTTTTCCTGACACAGTTTGTGTTATTGAGTTTTCTGTTCGTAGCATGAAGATAATTTACAAATGAGTGTGTGGATCTAGGGTGGAGAAAGACGATTGGCTCCTTATACTACATAGCTTCTGAAATCAATCAAAATGGAAACGTAGACTTTAATTTATCTGCAGATCAATCAATTATGAAAATCGCAAAGTGGCAGAGCCCTGGGGCTGTTTAACATTATGCTCTACGCGGTGCCCTCATCACTACAGCTCCCCCATCAATAATAGACTAGAGATGGAAGCTGAAACCTCTAGCAAAAGCGCACAACTCAAGCAGCACTAATGCAGATTCAGAATCTGAAAACCACTACAGGAACGTTTGGATTCAGATAGCCACCCTCCTGCTCTGTCTTGAATGTAAAAAGATGAGAGCTACGAACAAGCGAGAAAGAAATGGTACTTCTGCAGGCATGACTGCTCCAGCACAAAGAAGAAAACTGAAATTTTGTTTTGCATCAGCCTCACATCAGAGGCTTTCACCAATATTCATGCCCTGTATCACCGCACATCCACACTGACTCCAACTCTGTGTTCAACCACAGCTGTGTACAGAGACACGTGTGGAGAACAGGCCGCAGTGCCCAATCCGAGCTGACACGATAAGTCACAAGACACCAATCAAAAAGTGCACAGGTCTTTCTGCCACTTGGCAGTGTTTATGCTGTAAATGAGCCAAGCAGGTGAATGACAAACCTGTGCCTTCTGCATGGACAGCAAGGGCTTGGGAATGGAAAGAAAAGCTGCACTTAGCACACAGCTCGATCAGCTCTGCTCCACAGGCTGCGCTAGGCGCGCGCAGGCATTGAGGCTCGTGGCCAGCATAACCCCAGCGCCAAGCACAGCGAGCACCCCAGCAGCAAGGCAAGGGCGGACACCACCCACACTGGACTGTACGCTGCAGCCGAGTAAATTGTATTCAGGGTGCAGAAGAAAGCCAGCAACAAACACTTGTGCACAGCAAAAACAAGCCTTTGGCAAAAAGTTTTCTGCAGCAGGGCATCTTCCATCACGTGGTCTTCATTAGCTGAAGGAGTGAGGTAAAACCGCAGCTTCTCAAATTTACCTGCTGGTTTCTAAAATCATTTCTTCTGACCCCCCTGGCCAAAAACTGTATAGGCATTGCCACAGCTGCACAGTAGATAGCTGTCTGACCTCGCGCACATCAGCTCCTTCCTCCTTTTACCCGAGTGACCTGGGGTGAAGGTCAAAGAAGTGCATGGAAAAGCCATGCAAGGTGGAAGGGGAGGACAGGGGCTGCGATCGGTTACCCCAACTTGCCTTGCCGCGTGGAATAATTTTTGCATTAAATGTCTTGTTTTAAAGCACTGCTGTAGCGCCAGGGCCTCACCCAGGTTACAGGCCTTCCTTCATGCGGCAGGACTGCTGGATTACTGTCTGATGCCCACCCAAGGGCAATCCCACAACCTCTGAGCATTTACAGGAGCAGAAGTCAGCATGGTAAGTGGAGGCTCCACCCAAACTAAACATCTCTCCCACCGCTGCCCTCCAAAGCCAGATGAGCCCATTTAAAAAAAAAAACAAAACCTCACTGTGCTACAGAGCTGAATGCAGTTAAAACGTAAAGACCAGCACAATATATATAACTGAACTAAGCAGTCGAACATTTAATACCTATCCTTAGGATGTTTTGCTTGTGTTTTTCAATTTAATAAATGCTACTACGGACACAAAACCCGACCAGGAAATACGAGAACCCAACTTACACTAGGATGAGATATAATGAGTTAAAATTAAAGGTTGCTGCTGGCTCCCTAGCCCATCCCCCTTTAGCTAATCTGTCATGTAATGAAGAGAAGCACCTAGCATAGGACAGCTAGCTGCCGGCTCACTTACAGCGAGCTGATTAAGAATGTTCAACCAACAGCAGACTGCAGACCTTTCCAACGAAAATAAATAGACTGTATGCAAATGTGTTTGTCACTTTGACAGCATGTCTCAATTAAGGCATCTCGCTGCTGTTGGTAGGCTCTCGCGCTGCAGTGGTATGGACGAGCCAACTGCATTACTGATACACAGGGCTTGACCCTAATCCGCATGCATGCATTTTAAAAAATTCCCCCCTCACCATATACACTAGCATAATACTAGCAGACATGGAAAGCCAGTGACAATGAGAAAAAAGCCTCTTTCATCCTCCCCAGTTTATAAGACCTGTGAATGCACAAACGTATCCTACTGCAGAGTTCTCGTGGCTTTTTAATTGTCCCCCCGCTCCCTTATTCTACACAGTTAAAAGTGACATTAAAATAGCCTCCTTTAATCACTGGTTAGAACCCATCTTCTGTCTAAATAGTAAAAGCTATGGGGTTGATTGTTTTTTTTTCCAAAGCCTTAATTTATATTTCTTAAACCTGAATACCTCTTCGCATTTGAAAGAAAGAACTGTTTCATTTTCTGTTTGGTGCGGGGCTATCACCAGAGGAAGGATCTGTGGAAGGACAAAGGCTGTAAGCAAGATAGCTCTACAACTGCCAAGTTAAATAATTTTTTGGAATCTGACATTTGTAATGTAATGACAGTAATAAGCATTTAGCAAGTGAGCCTTTCAGCCCAGCCAATGGTTCACTACAGCTGACGCGTGTTGCTTTTGACAGAGCAAAAGCAATCATTAAAAAATTTGAAAGTGATCATTAAAAAAAAAAACATGACTTTGGTTAAGTACTTTCCACCTGATTATCTTTTGTTTTTTTAAACCTACCAAAGCGCCTGGATTATCCACCCTTCGTGCAAATCTAAAAGTGGAAAATATTCCCAAACAAAAAACATTATAAGCCTGGCCTAGATTTCTGAATGTTTTTAATGAAAGGAAATGTTCTGCTGCTGGAGCTAGACAGCTACGTTCCCTCAGCAGCCCCAGTCCCCCTCAACAGTACTAGAGCAAAAAATAAATGAAAAATAAATCACAACTGTTATTATTTAATTGGAATAGTATCTGTTTAAAATATCCCCAGCTACCTGCACTTGGCACAACAGGAAAAGTTCTAAAGCCATGAAAACAAATAGTAAAATAAGGGAAAGGAAAAGGAAAACTGAAAACAGGATACTCTGAAAAATGATCGTCTCTTAGGACTACGTAGACATGAATTAATACCTAAAGGGTGAGTAATTTAGTTATGCTAATATGCTAGATACAACGCTTTGCTTCTATCAATATTGTTTACCTAAAAATGTGGCATGGCTGTCATTTCAAACGTCCATGTTCTGACAACACACCATGTTTTAATCATATTAATTTAACATTTGTCCTTAAAAAAAAATGGCTACTCATTTTGCACTCTAATGAACTTCAGATAAAAATAGCGAAAAGATCAAGAACTTAGGAGAAAGGGAATAAAGTGATAATAAAAGAAACCTCTTTCACAAAAAACCTAATCATGTGAGCATGCTGCCTAGCTGATGGGGAATACTACATGTTTTTCTAGGATGATTTTAAAGAAGTAATAACATTCTCTAAGTAATTAGCTTCTATAAAACTGGCTAATTTTGTAGACATATTGCCAGAAATGTAAGTACAGCTAGTAGATGAAGCTCAACTGCCAATACTGAAATAGATTAGTTTTTTTAAAAAAAATACTATTAATTGATTTTTTCAACCTTATTTTGTTGCTTTTAATTTTGAGATGCGCTGAATTGCTTATAGCAATCAGGTGTTTTAGGCTGACACTAATAAACTAGCTTGATAACAGAAGACCCCTTAAATAATGCACGCTGTTGTACTAGGGGGCGTGGTATAGTGTGAGCTAATAGGAAGGATAGGATAGTTTATTATATTGCTGTAGTAAATGTTCCAGACCTTGCAAATTCACCTAGAATAATTTACCTTGGAAAAATACCTAATGAACAATCCCCCCTCTCCCCCCGCCCAAAACCAAACAAAAGCCCCACGAGAAGCACTTTCCGATTGCAGAGGTGCAACAGAAAATAAGCCAAGAAAGGTGCAACTGAGCGGCAAAAACTGAGAAAAGGCGAAAGTGGTCTTTTAACTGCTTTGCTGTGACATTGTTTGTGCTCTGTTATGGGCACTGCAATCTAAACAAACCCAGCACCAAGACGTACCTGCCCAAAGTGCACGGTGATCGGCCGTCGGTCTTCTCGGAGCTTCGGGTCCAAGGGCGAAGGCGCGGTCCTGGGCAGCGGCTCTTCGGGGGCTGCCGAGCACCCATTCTCAGCGATGTCCTGTACGGTAGGAAAAGGTGAATTGCGGGGCCAGGAACATTCCTGATTTAGGGTAAGGAGCAGAAAGGAGGCACTAGAGGATAACGCTGACTACACATTTTGATGTTAGGAATGAAAAACAAAGCATAGAAAAGAAAACATAGTTAGCATCAAACATTTTCCTGTACTTTGCTATTCCTAGATTCTGCGCAATACAATGCCAGTGCTGCATACAAAATCTTTAAGCGTCAAACATTTTAAATAAAACTCATCTGATTTAAATCAACAAAAGCCAGGAAATTCATGGACAGGGCTAGCGTTCTTCTGTTGCTCAGAGTGAAGAGAAGGAACAGGCTGAGCTACTTTGTCTTTTGTACACTTGCATTTTATCACTAACACCATTTTTACCCCCTGAAAACAGCCGCTGTATAATAGACAGTTGTCTGAGGAAGCAGCATGAAGGGAGCAAACAACAGCTGGGTTAACTAGGAGTTTTGCCTTCAGGCCCACAGGTGTTGTGTACATGCCTTGGAGAGCATCTAAACGTGGCATCTACAGAGCACCAGGAATGGACCTGCAAGAGACAAAGGCATGGAGATGCAAGGAGTCAGAGAAGGGGGGAAAGAGGTCGACAGTCAGTTGAGAAAGAAAATCTGCAAGACCGTGAGCCTAAACCTTGTCTCTTCTTGCAACAACGTCAAGGAAATAATGCTGGGTAAATATAGAGAGAAACCCACACGCACCGTAGCTCGGCAAGCCTGACCCGAGGTGGCTGCTGACACAGACATTGCTTTGATTCACTGACCTTTGACATGCCCCCTCAAGATGCAGCCTTGCTAAGGTACAATAATGAGACATGTAAGCTGATAGCCAATTAGAAATGGTTCTTTTGGACATAGGCTGACCTAATGTGTTTAGGTCAAATGAAACAAAAAGCTGGATGGACTTTCTAAGGGGCTTTGTCTGCTCCACACAGAAACCGAGAGACCTTTTTAGATCCAGTTGGTGGAACAATGGTTCAACCAGGATGGGCACAAAGGTGGTGATTGAGAAATTAACCATTTTTCTAAAGTGCAACTGTAGAAAGAAACTTTGTGGAAGTGCACAATGCCACTTGGGCTTTGAAAAATGAAACAAAATACAGTGTGCATTAGTAACGACAACCTGAGACCGACTTGATGACAAGAACTACAACTTTTGGAAGAAGTAGGACATTCAACTCTCAGGATGTGTCCAACTAGCAAGAGGACCAGGTCAGGTTTGGAGACCTGAAACCCAGGAAAGTGATATATTTTTATGAAACGTAAGATGCCTGTGAAAACAAAGTGAAGGGAATTCAACCACTCCAGAACCCCAGTTTTCTTTTGTCCCCGTCCCCGCAGCTGATCTGCTACACTTCTCAATGATGGTATTGCACAGAGAAGAGAGGCACACGAGCACCGGCTCCAGTGCTGGAAGCACACAACAACCAACCTTGTGGGTCTAATGGTCTCCATCTGCACGTGCCCAAAGGGTCTGCTGCAGATTGCAGCAAAGAGCAATTCTTGATCATTTGTTTCACAAATCAGTTATTCGGAGTAAACTGACTCGGGACCTCAGTATTTTAAAAACACGCAGAAAGAAGTCAACACCCCCGTTTCAAAACACACTTGGGTGAAGGATGACTTCTGCCTTGACTGAAAGCACATGTAGGCCAAAGTCAGGAAAATCTGATTCATACTGCACAAAACACGGACTCGGAGCACAGTTCATAAACAACCGAACATCAATAGATCTGGAAATCCTATAACTGCAAACCAAGTCAAACTCCTGCCACTTTTGCCCGTGATATAGTCTCAATCCATAAACAGCCTTTGCACACGGGTGCAGCTGCTCTAGCCCTCCAAGGCACAAAGGGGGAACACAGAAAGGAGGGCTGGAAGTGCATGTGCTGAGCCTTTTGCAAAGCCTGAAACGACCCCCGAGACCCAGAGCGTATCACAACACATTACACTGCCTCTGACCTAAAGGACTTCTATGAATTGAAGGCCAACAAAGGCTCACACATTTCAAAGCAAGGCAACAAATGTGGACCACTCCGGGAGGAGCTAAATGCTAACAAACAGACTCCTTGGGAAAAGTGAAAACCTCCTCAGTCTCCTGCTTCCAGATGTGATTTTGCTTTGACTTGTCAAATTCTACTGGACCCCATGAAACATGAAGAGTCCATGAGGGGCACTTCCTGAAGCCAGCAAGACGTGTCTGCAGCAATTTAATCTCTGTAAAGTATGCAAGGCAAGAAACACCCAAACTGAAAAACAGTAAAAGTGACCAGACCAGCCAACCAAGACAATAATCGAATGGTCAATGTTCCACTGCCTTTTTAATAGAAAGAAAAGGCAACTTGAAAACGGTAGTAAAAAAAAAAAAAAAAAAAAAAAAGCCAAAACTCCTACCTTGGGAAAAGCAGCCTATTGATTTCTGGAGAAAAGAATGACAACTATCACCCGTCATAATGTATATAGACACTGCTCCCCTGCAACAACTGTGCCTGGAGGGAAAAGTCTTTGCCAAGCTGAGTTATGAATTTGCTACCCCAATGCTGGGTGACAGTGTTGCTCAATACATAACATTTGAAAAAAAGCTGTATGAATGCCTAAAGAACGTTTTTAGATGTATAAAAATTTGCCAGTAAAATATGCATTTTTTTGTTTCCTAATGACATTATTTAATAGATTAGAAAATGTATGTAGTATAAACACATACGGTATAAGGTAGGACAAGTCCAGAGGAATTCTCTATGTTATGAACCCCCTACAAGTGACATTGCTAATAGCAAAGTTAACCAAAGAGAGCAGACTTTTAACCAGAAAAAAATCTAGTAAATAAAAAATGTTAAACAAATTGTTATTATCACGTGCCTGACAACTTATTCAAAAGCTGTAGTTTTTCTTGTCTTACCCAAGGTGAGATGCTTTAAATAAGTTATATTCTCCTTACTGAAAGTTGAGGATGGTACCATTCACATTTCTCCTTCTTCCCAATTCTATGCAGTTAGGCTTCAAAGGTGGCCGAGTAACAGAGTGACTTGACCACCTTGCTCCATTTGTGAAATGAAAGAAGCTGCCTTTACTTAAAAAAAAAAAAAAAAAAAAGTGTAGCAGGTATAAAATAAAGCCACCATCCTGTATCTGTTAACAATTATTTGCTATCAGTCAAGGATCCTCTGAAAACTATTTCTGTTGCTTTGAAATACTGTGCCACAAATGAACAAGGGATGGAAATAGAGCCCCATTCAATCTCCACTATCATATTAAAGAAGGACCTTACACACACCACAGTGACCCCTCAATAGGTCAACCCCACATTTCCTATTTGCAATTCAAACCCAAGACTGGAGCAGTCCAAGGGCAAAATGGGCTCTTGATTATATTTAAGAGGTCATCATTGCTATGCAGAGTTGTAGGAAGCAGATCTGCAGCTTTATTGCATTTTTAAATTTATCGCTGTATAGAAGCTGCTGCTCCTTGGCAGTGAAAAAAGAGCTGTTTAGATTTGACTTTTTCTTCCCAGTAGCTGGCACACTTTTCCTATTAACGATGGGAAATAAGATCTTAAATTGTAGTGGTCAGCAAGGTCTTAAATTAGCCCTGAACATCAGAAGAGCACCCAAGATGGAAAAAATTATAGATGCATTTAACGATGCAAAAGTTGCAAATGCAAAATAACCCTGTCCTTAGCAATCATACGAAAAATATTGTGTTTTCCAGAAGTCAGTAAAAGCAAGTGGAAATTGGTAAAGGTGCACTAATAGATCTGTTAATAGTTCAGCAGCAGAGACATTTCTATAAAAACACGATGGTTGGCAAAATGGGTTTCACTATTGTGTCACCTAAAATACACTGACACCTCTTTCTAACATTACCTTGTTACCTTGTTGCACTCGGAAAGATGATGACAGGAGGAGAAGAGAAAGACTGGTGTCATTTGAAAAGAGAAGTAGAATTTCTAAGTCCTGAATATTTACACAAGTAAATGCGATGACCTAATGATTTAATCTATTGCAGAGCAGCTAAGGAAGGAAGGAAAATGAATTTTCAGTCCAAATGGGATCCAGCAGGTTGAGGGTGGATGCATGCATTTTTGTGGTATATTCAATTTAAAATGTTATATGTGTTCCTCCAAATGAATACAAGGTGCCTGGAGGACTAGGGAAGCAACAATAATAAATCTAAACAAATGAGTGAATGAATAAAATAGATATCCCATAAATTGTTAAGTGTCCAATCCTTTCCTGTACAAATGTCACAGAGTACAATATAATACTAGCAATAAAATGGATACAGCAATTTAGTGATTCTACTTAGTGCCGATTGCTCTACAAATGTATGTACCGGGGACAGGAAACAAATTTCATTTGTTATTAGGTTGCATCCAGACACTGAAACGGGGAGTTAACTACTAAACAGGAAAATGCTGCGCACCAGAAAACTGCCTCGCGTTTCCTATCTGTGATCAAACTCTACCGTAAGTGGCCAGAAATGAGGTGACAAGTATTATGCGACTTTAAATCATTTGAGGCAAATATGCTTTTCCCAAAATCTCCAACAATGTGCCCACTATTACAGTTAATGGTCTCCTGACATCTGCATTATGTATACCTTACTTCATGAGTTTATAACTTGGCTATAAAAAACAATCCCTCTATACCGACAGTTGAGAAGTTTAGGCAGAAACAGAACCCTTCCGTTAACATGAGAAACCCCCCCCCCCCAAACCACCCATTTCACACAATTTTAACATTATTATTTTGGGTATTTTGAGAGTAAGTAATTGCTGAAATATTGCCATAAAAAAAATTTAAAAAAAGTCAGTAGTCGTGTAAGCTGCAGTAAATTAGGAAAAAAGCATTCTGAATGAGAGCTTCACAGTTAAATTACTAAATTGGCTACCTTGTAATCCCCATAGACTATAATGGCTCCGATCCGCAGAGTAGATAGGATAGCTGAAAGAAACCTGAAGGCAGAATTATTCATCCATCCATGTACTATGTATCGATATGACCACCCTTCCCGACTCAAAAGGAGCAATTAGTATTGAATCACACACTCCTCAGACAGTTTAGCATTCACCAAATTTTACTGTTGGGGTGGGAAAGAAGGAAATTCAGAGATGACAAAGCGTAGTGGGCTTCTGGCCAATGCTTGACATATATATATGACTACAAATTAAAAATCAGATTTAAAACCAGAGCCTAATTCAATTCAGTTGTGCTTAAACTTTAGAGGAGACACTGATGACATGCGCTAACCATGGGCCCAGTTGGAGACCCTGGGCTATTTCCCTGGAGAGGTCACTGTGGGAATATACAACAATTTGCCATTTGGAACAAAGTTCACTGTCATTACCGGAGGCAAGATCAGCTAGTTCGTGCAAAGCCCCCTCCCACAAGGCCTTGGCACAATGGACGGGAGAGGGACAGCCATAAATGGAACACTCAATTTTCTGGCTTTTGTGGGTTTAAGTCAGAGCCTTAATGTATTTGAAGATAGTTTTTTTGTCTGTGAATATTTATAACAGTGTGAAAAATCCAGGACAGCTGGTAATGCATTTTGAAGTGTGCTAACAACACTGTATCAAACAGCTTTCTATTGATCACATAATGCTTTTTGTGGCTAAGTATTTCATACATGGTGCTTATACATTTTGAATAAGAACTTCAAGTACCTTTTGCTTCAAGCGGTTTTTCACCTCTTTTATTCCCATTTTTGCATGATCTTTTGCCTGCATGAAAAATTAATTTAAGTTAAAAATCCCTTTCTATTTCCAGCAGTGACTGTGCTTGATTTCAGTCCATCAAGACTCACCTTCTCTGATTACTCAAAATGGCAAGGAAAAATTGGATCATCACATTGAAAACATAATAGCTATAAAACCAAATATAAATCTAAGAGGTTAAAAAAAAAATCTTTTAACGATGTAGCAGAGATTTTGTTTTCTCCGTTGTGATGGCAGAGAATTCCCTCCCCACCCAAAACCTTCAATTTTTCCCCGCTCTCTAATTACTTATCTCTGCTGCATGGTAACAATTACTAGTAATAGCAGCGCTACAAACTTCCCTGCTGCAGCGCTCTGAATACCAGCTTCATTTCATCAGACCCAGACCTAAACCTTGGGACCTCGCTCAAACTGGAAGCCGGCACGTGGGCACAGTTTGAGCAGACACCTCACGGCTTTTGTCGTACTGTTTCCTAGAATTCAGTTTTGAAGAAATCCTCACTTGTTTCCATTTTATTTTATCCCTGTGCAGTGAAATTGGCAGTTACAAATCACAGTGCAGTAAGTTATTACCTATTTGTTAACCAAGCATTGAAAAGACTTCCATTTAAAAAATAGCCTGAGAAGTCAGGCACAAAGTACACAGGTGTGAGAAATTTCTGGGGGAACATAATGGATATTTATAAGAGATGGAACAAGTGGGAAAATGGGAGGATTTCCTCATTTCCACGAAGCTGCTAGCAGAGAGGCCCAGGGGTAACAATCGATTTCCAACAGCGTTCAGATGAAATGGGAAAGGTGTTTAGTACAGGATACAGGTACTGCCCCACGGAAATCATGCTGTTTAATAACTACAACATCACTTTGTACTTTGAGGAAAAAATCGCAGGGCCCTGTGATTTCTTTTGCGATTTAATTACTATAAAAAGTTTCAAACGCCATTTCATTGAAAAAGAAAATATTTTTTAGAGGAACAGAAATGAAAACCATTTCGGGATAGATGCTTAATGATACTGGTGCCAGCCCTTCATTGCTAAAATGCATTTATCTTGTGCCATTTGATTAGTGTACAGAGAAGGACTTAAGTCTCAGGCTACATTTAAAAGGTTAAAACAGCATCCTAGTTTGATTCAGTTGTCTGGGGAATATGATAGTACATAATACTCACAAACTTATAGACAGTCTTCATGGCAGGGTTAGCCTTGGTCTTTACTGTATTTAAAATGGCTCCACTTCCTTTCTATAATTACAGTAACAATAGAGTCATTTTAACTGAAGCGCTTTAAAGCAAAAAATGACAATACAGAGACATCATTTTAGTGGCAGAAAGCAATACCTGTATTTGATATCAGAGCTCCACATCTAGCTAGTATTTTTTTTTAAATACTGTATAATTCATCTCTCTCTCATTAATGATTAGATACTCTTCTTCCCAGGAAAATCTGGTTCCTTTTAAATGACTTTTAGGACAGCATTTTGCAATATAAAAGATTTCAGTTTCTGATAACAAAAAGCACCCATCTCATTATGTCTATGTTCAGAGCTCCTCTCACTAAAACCGAATCCATAACGGTTCTTGTCACTTCCCATGGATCTCCTATGCATTACATTAAAAGCAAGTATGTTTAATAAAGCACCATAACAACTAATGCCTAGCTGGGGCAGACCAATCCATCCAGAGTAGCTTGTACATTTGCTCTGAAAAAATCCTACTGTCTGCAGTGCACTTTCCCTTTCACGCCCTTTTTTTTCTTGCAGTCTGTATATTGTTGGTGTGCTGTCTCTCTCAATATCCAAACACTGGGAGAAGGGATGAATTGAGAAAACATGAAATCTAGCTACAGCCGAAGCATAATTCCAGAAAAGCTGAATCGCATACAGGGGACACCATAAAAGGCACATAAGACTGTGATATGTCAGACAGAATAATCTATTAGTCTAGTTAGTGTTTTATTTATCTTCCGCACACCATTGACTCTTGCTGCATAGTACATTATTTGATAAATAAATCTTGTGTGAACAGCAGATGGGTAAATCCATGGAATAAAATGCTGCATAATTTCACGATAGTTTATCCTAACATACAATTATGCTTTCAGAAGTGTTACAAATGTTGATGCAAACTACTTTAACTTGAGATTTACTACATGTTAGTGAACAGAATTTAACAAGCTTTATTAAAAGCAACTTGAAAGCACTTCGATTTAACCTTAATTCATAACAATTCTTTTTTTTCCTCTCCTTTTAACATGATTTGGAATACTACATGTATGTAAGCACTTTTTTGTTTAGCATCATTAACATTATAACAGCATTTAATCCTCAAAGAACTAGAGAGCTTCCAGTCCAGCAGTTTGTCCAGTGCGAATTTCTGCTCCTAACCAGGGCTGCAGAGGAATGGGATGCTAGACTCAAAGAAGGGAGCTCTCCTCAAAACATCCCCTCCCAGTCACGTGCAGCTTTAACTACTGATAATGGAGATGCATCATTTTTGGTGGGGGAGGGACCTATAAAGTCAAGTCCCCAGTATGGAGCCAGAATGACCATTTATTATTTACAAACAGCAGTGTACTATTTCTGCATATTTACACAGGATATTTCTTTGATGTCAAATACACAGCGTTAGTCTAAACAGACAAACTCACGGGCTGTGCAGCAGAAAAAAGAAGCACCCCCCTTTCCATGTTTCCCATTGTTCACAATTATTAAGTGGTAAAACTGTTCAAAATAGGCAACCACATATTTCTATATGCCAAGATGATAGAAGCAGGATTGAAAGACCATGAGAAATATTAACCTCAGCACTACTGGGGGGGTTTTTTCTTCCCAAGTGCGTTCTCCCTTCTATTTTTCACTTTGTGTGAACAGCACATTATCCTTCTGCAAGGATAGTGTTATTTGACCTAGACTAAACATTGTGGGATTGAAACTAGTCTTGCTTCAGCTAGTGGCATTTAATAATGGTGCAAAAACTGTCAATGGTCCAACAAGAATGATGGTGTGCGTTTGGAGAATATTGTATTCTTACCCTTACTGTTGAGAGCCACTGGTGGTACAGTTTGTCACTACCTGAAGATAGAAAGAAAAATTCTTTATTCCTTAGTAACAAGAAATGCTGGCATTCACTGTTTGTAGTGGTAGTACTGCATGAATAATTTAGGAGACGATATCTGTCCTCTTCCCTCTACTGGGAATAGGGTAACCAAAAGTTAACTAGATAGCAAATGGGAGAAAGACAAGTGGGTAAGTGGGATTACTCTTCTCCCTGGGTTCTCTTACAGACATTTGAAAAAGTTAATGATTTTTTTTAATTCTCATGAAAAGAAAGAAGAGATGGAGCAATGGTTTCAGCCAAAGTTTCTCAGGCCTGTAGTACAAGACCTCTTCTGGTCTTATGGTAAAGCAGGGATTTGTAAAGCCTCATAAACAACCTAAGATAATTATGCAGACAGACTTCCAGAGGAGAAGGAAAAGTTCACAGGCATTGTTGCTGATACCGTTACCCCAAATGAGTGAACATCCTGACCTATCAAATCAGGGATACACACCCAAGAATCTTGGATTTTTTTTTTTTTATATAGAAATAAATTTTTCTTACCAGCATATTCTCCCATATTTATTTCTTCTTCAAAAACATCACTGAAGCCCTCTCCAGAGTTGAGAAGATCAAGGCGGCCATCAATAAACTGCAAAAACATTTATAAGAAAAATGTATAACCTAATAAAGCATTCCAACCCTATCCCAATTGAAAACATTATTCTGAACTTGTTGTAAAAGACAACGTTACAAACTTTTGGGATGAATGCACCTTTAAACCCAAACCCCTTTAAACAGGTAGCACGGACACAGAACATCACTTTGCCAGGGTATACCAGTGTGCTCTTTTATAAGAGAACAGGCAACTACTTGTATCTGGCCTCCCCGAAAGGGCACAATAATGCTCTGTATTCTGCACTGAATCTGCTGACACAATTGGTTCCAATTCTGCTCACACTGACCGATGGGAATTCAATCAGAGCAGAACATAAGGATCTATTTAATAGATGCAGTTTCGCATTTGGTTTTGAGCAATGCTAGCAGACAACATTTAAAGTACTGCTGAAGGAGTCGCATCTACTTTAATTAGTAAATGGAACCACTAATTTCCCTGAGTATGCGACTTATCCAGAGCAAGTAGTAAGAAAATGAGCAGTGCTTATTAAAAAACACACAAAACAAAACAAAAAACCCCATTCAGTTGTGAAACGACGTGTTTGCATGGAGGAGCCGTACCTGCTTGAAGAGCTGGAGCTGAATGGCGTTCTGGAGGAACTGCCTCATGGCAGCAGAACGGTGAGACACAAAGGTTTCTTCACAAAAAGTGATGGGCTCCCCCTGCAAAGTTCAGAGCATTGGGAACATGGCAATACATGTGTTTGATCAACGACGTTGGCATTTTATCAACTTCCACTTGACAAAAATTAAAAGTGGGTCTGCTATTAAGCTGAGTAAATTACAGTTGTTTGACAAAAATTAAAAGCAGGTCTGCTATTAAGCTGAGTAAATTACAGTTGTTCGTTGGGTTAACACGTGAGAGCAAGAAGGGACACCACAGCTCTTAATCATGTCACCTGGAGGTAATTATTAATGTAGGAAAACTGTGTGTGTTCAACATAACCTATCTATCTGCATATTTTGCTAAAATTGGTGGGGCGTTCATCCTCCAGAATGGTAGCTTGCTATTCAACGCCTTAGAGAAACAAAGGTCTCCGGATTTTATACGCTAAACTCCCCAAATACCTAAACAATTGCTTTGACTGGACCCAGAGAGTTAACCTGCACAAAATAAGCCTGTAATTTCTGCTGTTTTCTCTCTACAGTTCAGAAAGATTAGACTTTCATATCTTGAATTGAGTGAAATTTTCCTTTTTCACAGGCTTGTTGGCAAAAGACAAGATTGTTTTGAAGCTCTACTTTTATCTTATTTTAATGAGTTATGTTAATGCTGAAGTCTGCTGTGCATCTGCCATAAGGGCACAAATTTCCTCCACATTTAAATCTACAAATTCTCAGCATAACAAGTAAATAAATTTATTAAATTTTAAAAAATGGCAGTAACAAAGAGTGATAAAATTATCTTGATGTAAAAGTTAATTCTGCGTTCTTTTCATGCTCTTATAAAAATATACATTCAGGCCTTTTTATCAGGAGAGAGTTTAACATGCGTGCTAGGAGGCAGAGAACCTGAAAGAGAAAATTCCCTCTTTAAGAGGTTGCTTCAGATCCCCAAACCTCTCTGGGTTAGGAGTCTGGAGTACTGGTGGCTGTGCCGTCTCTTATTCCTACTACACCAAGCAAAGGAGATGCCAGGGCATTGTTTTTCCAGGAGGTGGGAGGTGGTTTCTCAAGTGACGCTGGAACCAAGTTCCGGGTGACAATTACCATTCTGAAAAGCAAATCTTTGTTGAATGCCTCTTATAGGTATTCACGGGTCACGGCCATGCTTTTACCCTCCCCAAGGCTAAGTGAACAACATGCTTGTCAAAGGGTTTCCTTTCAAAATGGTCTAGAGAAAAACACCTGTGTGCTGGCAGCCCGTGCCTCCATGCTGGTTCCTCAAGATAGGGGCAGCCTGTCCTGCATGATCTCTACTGACAGCTGATGTAAAAGCCACATCTCAAGGGTCTTTGCATCTAGCTTATGAAGAGTCAGGATATCATAGATGACTACAGCTAGAAATGGATGGGCTACAAACTTCAGACACTGCACTCAAGGAACGGGAGACTGTTCTGCATATACATGAACGCCACACGCCTGTCACTACCAGTGACATCCGATGCGGAAGAGCTCAGATAAAGGGTAGCTGCCATGGTGGTAACGCACACGATCATTAGCGTGGCTCTACCAGGCTCCTAGACCAAGGAGACCTTGCCTCGACAAGCCAACTGCACAAGCTTCATGACGACGTCTGTAGCTGGCCTGGCCACAGTCCTGGTGGGAACAGAGGACAGAGTAGCTTGGGTCCTCATCCATATTTGACTCTATAATCAGAGAAAAACTCACCAAGTGACACTAGCACTCATTTAATCCTCTTCTACAGAAGATCTGAACAGAGAGCGTCCTTTCAAAATCTACAAATATCCTGAGACTTCCATCATGGCCACATAAGACACGTACCCTTTGTGGGGGCGGGAGGGGAACAAGCTCCATCACACAAAAGCGTATTTATTCCATTTTATGTTGCACTGGCACTATGGCAATGAATGTGCAATGTGACGCCAACTCCGCCCCATTCCAACGACCTGATCTCTCATGCCCACACAGGCATGGACGCAGAGGGAAGCCTGGTATTATAATGTGAGCACGCTTTCTTCCCCCAAGTAGCAATGATTTAGTTAGGTGGTTAGGTTGATTAGACCTTTTGGCTTCTGAAGAGCCAATTCAGGCTCTACTGCTGCTGGATGATAAAAAAAACTTGAATCATCGAGGTCAAGCCGTGAGTTTTGCGGCTTAGATCGCATTAGCACCATTTATCCTCCATGACCCAAAGGACAGGGAAAACTCATACTGCTTAACCCCATCCTCAGCTTCATTACAAAAAGACAAGACGAACTACAGGACTGTTTTCTTGACAGACAGAGTCAGTTGTAAATTATACAGCTAATCAGCCCTGCTCTCGCTGACAGGTGACATCGTGCAAAGAGAAGGACATTCTCGGAGCTGCAGGTGTTTTGTGAGAGTAATGGATTTGCTCACACACAAGGCAATCATTATAACGACTTCAGTTAATAAAGCCTTCAGCCATTTAGCTCACAATTTCCAGCAGTCAGAATTTAGGCCTTGATTCATCCGATATGTAAATAACCGCTATGTGCTTCTTCCTCCGTGGACTGCGGATGCCAGAAAACGCGTGCATTATTGTAACACTGGGGAGGACCAGACCGACCATGCAACGCTGATTCAATTTAGCGTTTTGGCACACAAAGCACTTTCTTTTCTCTACAGAAATGCACAAATTCTAGAGCCTTATAAATAACCGAGATTTTTAACGTGACTGGGAATTTGGACCCCAACTTCTATTGAAAATCACTGAGGGTTGGGCACTTTCCAGAGCCCTTGCAAGCCTTGCCCTGTACTAATATCTTACTCTCATACAGCATAATGAAGATCATTATGGCACTGCTGCTACCTCATGACCCTTTATAAAGCTAAAAAAGCCCATGTACTGCTCACTCGCGCCTACCAGATCATTTGTTGCCAGCTCCTGTGTTTTTAACCTGGCAATTCAGCTACACAGTACACGTGCCACACAAAGGGGATGTGCTTTGTTCTTCCTAAGTGCCACAAATACAGCCATCTCCCCTAGATGCTGCTGTTCTATTTGGGAAGCCGCCGGGCACGATGGAAGATGGGTGCAGGTCACAGAGCTGCACTGCCGAGACGCCAGGACGCCGTCGGCTGCTGCTCCCCAGACAAAGTCCTTCGGTAAGGGGCTGCTCGAGGGGCCTCTGCCCATGACACACGTACTGTAGGCGAAATGGCCGATTCAGCAGAGCAAAAGGAAAGCCAGCTGGTTGACTATGGCAAGTGCCCATAATCACACTGGAGTCTTTCAAAAACATCAAACCCTGCTTAGAAATGGTGGAAGGGAGGGGTCCGTGGTAGCTGGAGAGGGCTGGAAGGGCCAGCACCAGGGCCTGAGAGAACAAAGAGGAAAGGGGAGAAAAACAAAAGACAGAAAAAGGGCACCTGGGAAGGGCTACAGAGGTGTATAACAAGTCTGGAAAAAGATTGGGAGCTTGTGGGAAGAAAAAGAACGTGTGGTGCACTTGGCAGAGAGTTGGGGAGGTCCCAAGTGCTCTCGCTGGTTTAGCGACTCGCACTCGTGCCAGGGAGAGGGGAGCCCACGGCACACGTCATGGCGGCAGCAGAGCAAAGCTGCTGCTGTACCTGCTGGAAAGGGCACTTAGCTTCAGCTGAATTATTTCAACAGCGAGGATCTGGCACGAGGGAAGGGTTTGAGAGTCATGTACCCAAGGTAAGAATACTGTCTACATAAGCCAGGAAATTATGACGCTCTGGGCGCACTCCATCTCCCTTGCATAACCATGGATATGGTGTGGGGCAATGACTTCTTTGTTGCTGTGTGTGTGTTTTTAAACCTTGAAGGCACTCTTTCAAAGCCTCCCTAATAAAAACACAAGTCATTAGGGCTGCACTCTCCCTCAGTCATGAAGCAAAGAAAGTAGGTGGCATTTAAGGACCCTGCAGAACAACTGACAGCATACAAGCTGCTGGAGCAGTTTCAGTATATTGTGCATCCAAATCCCAAATACAGAGCAAGAACAATGAAATTTAGAAAATTCATGTATCATTGCTTTATTCCCTAAATGTTACAAGTACCCACGGCCTTTATCAAATTGGCTATATTGATAATGACAGTGAAGCCTGCAGAGGTATTCTGGGAATTATCATCCCAAACTCCAGCCAGAATTACAATGAAGCTGAGACATGAGGATCATAGTACTAATATGGATGTATTCCTTAATCCAAGTACAACAGCAGCCCAAGAAAGACCGCAGTCCTTTCAAGAACGGAGTACAGTGTCAAATAAAGATTAGCTTATCACAGCTGGAGAGAGACGGGATCAGGCAGCCAGCAGGATTCCATAAAGGCAATCTGAAGTTGGTGATAGATACTTACGGGGCTATTGGCTCATTCAGCTGGCGTTCGCAACGACAAATAACCTTGACATAACCACGACACAAATGCAGCACAAGAAAGCTCATCTCATAAACCTGCCTCAATCATAACAGAAATCAGTAGGGCATGGATCAAACGCATCCTAATAAGCACATGGCATCATCCTTTTATTAGCAATTCAAAATGCTACTCAGGAACAAAGAAAGCACATGCTCACAGATTTGACCACACTTCTTGTAATGAACAGTAAGTTGCAAACCAGTGTTCAAAAGAGTGGAGACAGTTCATTTGAGGATGCCACTAGTTGTGACAAATTTGAATTGCTAACAGGAGCTACACGAATGATTGAAGTGCAAAGAGTGGGCTCTTTCAAAGTGCTGGGCATATTTACAAATGCAAGCTGTGCCAGCTCGGCACTAGGTCTCCTATCAAAATGCTCGCTCCTAGCTGAATTCCATCCTAGGGTTCTCTCGCACGCCCGTCACCAGGGCGTTTAAACATTGTTAAAGGCATTTGAATACTCAGAGCTCCTTCTTCTTTATGAGTTTACAACAGCAAAGGAAAAAAATGGAAAGCTTCCTTAGACACTCAGCAATACCGACTACTGATACTGCCTCTCTCAAAGCTCCATGCACACAAAGCCGACATTGAGCTCAAGTAATCATCTCATAAAAGGACAAAAAAGATGACAACAGCCTATCAGACTCAGCCACCATGTCCCCCGATAGGTGGTCCTAGGATGTACCAAACTGGGGAAACGCAGGACTGGGAGATGATCGGTCGAGGCTGCTGGACACGGACAAGCTTAAGGGTCTACGTGGCTGTGTAGCACCCTGTGCAATGTGCCCCCTTACGTCCTGATCTGCACCCAAGCAGCAGTTGTGGAAGCCAGCACGGACCACGCCACAAAGTACTGGTAGAGTAGTTCAAAAATGGAAAGCAGAGTTTTTGCATGACCCAAGTGACTTAGAAGCAAACATCTCTTTTTTTAAAAGTGACAATCATTTAGCAGCCTAAGTTTCACTGAGAGTTTTCTCCAAATGGTCTTGTGCTGATGTTCAAATTCAGATGCTTTTCAACATTTTACCTTGGGCACTTGGAGAAATCCCCTAAAAATTCCCTTTACAAAACTTAACTGGTTATTGGACAGCTCTATCCACTGTGAAACAGATAAAAATCAAACAGTATCAAAATACCCTTGAGCAAAAAAGTGGAAAGATTTAAAAAAAAAAAAATCCAAGAAGGTGCAAGTGTTGTCATCTTTTCACAAAGGGTGTGTTGCATGCATCTGTCCTACAACTCCTCAAAGCATTTTTGACAACCGTTTCCAACAGGTTAAGCTGTGAAGCACAACGCAAGATTAATGGATTTATGGCTTCCTATCAAGTCAGAACACACTCATCAGATAGTCTGCATAAACACATTTTTATCGCACTTTTGCACTGCATCGTTTTAGCCCTTTAATAATACAGTGGATTTGAAGCTGTGATCAATCATCCTAAATGCCTTCAAATCAGAAACCTCTTTTAAGCTTATTCAAGTTACAACAGAGCTTCTACCCATTTGTAAGATAGGGTTGCCTGAGATGCTTGGAGATACACAAGAGCATACTAAGAATGGATCATGTTTCCACTTTGCACATAAAAGCTATGAAGTGGCAGAAATTATTCTGAACAGGTTTTTATTTTGCAAGATCTTTATTGTGCAAAAAATGGAAACAATATAAGCCAAAAAAGAAGTTAAAACTTCTTCAAGGCAAACCAGCTGGCTGCGGAAAGTATTAACCCCATTTCATAGTTCCACAAGAGACGCAAGGATGCTAAGTAACATACACAAGATCACAAAAGTCCCAGGAAGAGAACCCATAATTTTTTTTAATCCTTGTTCTACACCTTAAAACACCGCCTTTTCTTCCTCTTTCTACTTGATGCTGTGTCAAAGCACAAGTGTAGGTGTTAAGAGAGTCAAACAATGTAATATGCCATTATGTGCCAAGAGGTATATCAGATAAGCATGTCTCAATGTCACTGCCTGTGCTAGGAATTCTCTTTTTCTCCAAAATATGCTATAAATTACCGGTATAACATGCACTGTAGTGCTCTGCCTCGGTATTTATTCTGCAAAAACCTTATGGCCTACATGCGATTTTATCATTAGCTGGAAAGGTAATTTCAGGGCCTGATTCTGCAATTACTGCAGGAGTAATACTCCCATTGAAGTCGACACGTTCTGCATGCAAAGCAGCTGCAGAGATTCCGATCCCCTACGATGAAAAGAGCCTTTTCTATTATAGCTATTGTGGAGCACTACAATAAAGGAGAAAATTATAGTGCTGTTCCTCACATGAGCTATTTTCTACCATGACAAAATATTATGAGTGTGCTTGAAAATACTCTTACAGAAAAATAAACTGCACATGGCTTAAATGTCAAGCTCTTACTTTTTTTTTTTAATTCAGTATTATGGAATAAAATGTTATGTTAACTTAAGGTAAAAAGAGATCCCTGCACAAATGATAAGTAAAGGTGCAGGATTTAGAGACCGCTTATGTCCCCAGAGGCCAGCATTGGTGATATTTTGCTTTCCTTCAGTTTTTTTGTTGAGTGCAGAAGCAAACATTTATCCAGAGTTGCCTCATATAAATCACAGAAACATAGAAAATGAGGCTGGAAGGGACCTCAGGAGGTCACGTCTAGTCCAACCCCCTGCTCCAAGCAGGACCAGCCCCAACTACATCATCCCAGCCAGGGCTCTGTCTACCCAGGCCTTAAACACCTCCGAGGATGGAGATCCCACCACCTCTCTGGGGAGCCTGCTCCAGTGCTTCACCACCCTCCTAGTGAGAAGATTTTCCCTAATATCCAACCTCACTTCCCTTGCTGCAGCTGGAGCCCATTGCTCCTTGCTCTGGCACCTGTCCCCACTGAGAACAGTCCAGCTCCATCCTCTTTGCAACCCCCCTGCAGGGAATTGAAGGCTGCAATCAAATCCCCTCTCAAGTCTTCTCTTCTCTAGACTAAATAAGCCCCGTTCAAACACCTAAAGTACTTTATTGAAGAACCCAAGTAGAGACTCTGATGTTCCCCAAGGACAGAAAATCTGCAACGAAAATTTAAAGAAAGATGAGAATGAAAGGTGGTTAACCATCTTCGTCTGAAGTCAGGCAGAAGGCAAGGTAGATCTGCACCTTCCAGGCTAGCTACATCAGAAATGTATAGCATAGGCTTTTGAGAGCCAGAGCTCACTTCATCAGATGCTGTCCCACGAGTCACCCTGAAACCCAGCCTACCCTGAAAACCAGGGAAACAAATGAAAGGGCAAAAATCAACTTGCAATCTTTTCCCCTGTTCATTCAATCAGGCACTTCCCAGCACCGTGTCCTACAAGGGACCTCACCAACACATTCAGTGTCAGCCTCTGGCATCAAGACACCCAAGGGTTCAGAAAAGAGTAGTAAGTTGTTAAACAAGCTAAAGATTTAAAACAAAGAAAAACCACACAGAAGCAGAGAAGTATATTTGAGCTCAAGAGCTAAGACAGCCAAAAGCAAGGCATCAAGGAACATTTTCAATCTGGGCACTTCCAAGTGCAAAGGAAACTGCTTTTTAACCCAGGGTGTTTGAGAGGGAATCCGTTCCCTCCACAAATGTGTAACTTGTGCATGATGAATGATCCCAATCCAGCAATCGTGTCTTACTCTTGTGCTACTCGGACTTTTGTGAAGGTTGGAAAGCACCGTACCATCCTGCACTGGAGGCAGAGGAGGAAGCACAAACTACTGTTAGGTGCAACAGGCCAACTCGAAAAGAATTTCCCTTCATAAACATTGCAGGTAGCAATCCCCTCCTGGCCCAACCTGGAAATAATACACAACAACAAGTCACACTTTCTCTCCACAAATTAAATGCAGCTAATGGAGTGAGGAAAGTATTATAATTTTTACCCTTTAGGGACTCATGGAGTTACTAATACACGAAAATAACACAGTGTCAACTGGCAACGCGCCCTCCCCCTATGTACGTGGCAATACAAATGGGTAACATGGCCCGATCTGTCATCATGTTACTTGGCCTGGTAATTGGGTGTGGAAGCCTCAGCAGGACGCCCGAAAAGGAAGAGCATAAAAATTCCACAGACTAATTGCCTAAGCAGGGGGACCATTACTGCCATGAAAAACCCTGGTTCAGGACGACGCCAGGTTAGCAGCTGAAGCCATTAGGTCCTCTCAGAGGCTTAATCAAAGGTGCTGGGGTAAGGATGCTGGAAAAGGTCACCTTTCCTCTGTTTCAGTCATGTAATGATCACTAGGGAAACCTAATCAGTAAATTAGATTTTTATTATTATATTTATTACTCACTCTCTCTCTCTCTCGTGTGTGTGTGATTCTCTCTACATGTATTTACACACGTGTGATTTGATGACTTAACAGCTTTGCTCGCTGGACAGTCAGGCATGCGACACCGCTCCTCCGTAGGGATCACTGGAGCTGCTCGCTCGTTCCCTCCCTGGTGGACCTGAACCAGGCACCCACTTATCATCCTCATCTTTAGTTAATGCTTGGAAAATCCTGTGATCTAGTCTAAAGTGACCCAAGACGCTTCTCCTTAGTGCTTGTCAGGATCCTTTGCTATTTCTGAGTGCATTTGAAAACTAAAGAGAAATGCGCTACGATTCTTCTTCAAACTTGGTTCACTCATTATTTC
>NW_005841869.1:2506049-2564339 GCF_000455745.1 Alligator sinensis
AGATTTTATGTTTAAGCAAGAAGGTACCATCTCTCTGAGACAGCAAATTCACTGGCAGAAAGGCAAAAGTACGTAGCCATAAACTGGAGGGAATCTGCTCCTGGTGCCAACACGAAGCTCACTCTGACATCTCTTCCTTCCATTTACTTTTGACAGAGCTCCTGGCTTATTTGGACCAAATAGAGCCCCTCTGTCTTGCCGTATAAATAGATCTCAATTGCTTGTGTCATATCAGAAAGTTGCAGGCCTTTTCTATCTTGCCTGATTTTCCGTCATTTTTTTCCCCAGGCTTTCCTGTTCGACATCTCACCTCCTACAATTTCTACTCAGCTACTCTCTCACCTCCAGCCTCTGAGAGATTGAAAGATTTCCTAATTCCACGCTAACGCTATGAACATTTATTGAAAAAGCTCAGCTGATGCCTAAATCTTTTCCTGAAACCGGCCTAAGCAGAGGGGGTGCTAGATCCCACACAAGGGCCAAGGCAGACTTCCCTTCCACCACTTCCCCCAGGACGCTTCCTCCTTGCGCAGCCCGGGATGCAGCGAGTGAAAGCATGCACTACTGCAACCCCGGCGGTGGCAGAAACGCCGACGCAAAGCAAGTGTCATTGTTTAAAGCCCGGCCACATGACTCCTCCCTACGCCCATTGTACCGTCTACACATTTCTGACATGGAAACCAGGCAAAATTTCTTAGCTCTTTTGTGAGGGGGAAAATGCCATCTAATTAGACCACATGTGCAGAGAAGCATCTGGCTCCGAGCGCAGCAGTTTACACAGCTCCTTGAGTTGTCGTGGAGACAGCCACATGACCCGCTTCGAGCTGAAACTCCAGGGCACGGATCCAGATGCACTCCTAACATATTCTGACAGGGAGCAGATGGACAGCTATTTGCAGGGCCAAAAATGCCAGTGCTGCTCCCCTCCAGACCTGCCCGCCCTCGCTGATCATTTTCATCTTGCGAAGTCGTTCTCGGCTGCCCTGGAACCGCACGCTCTCTACACGCAGGAAACGGGATCCAAGCTGCCAAGACCGCAGGCAGAAACCTGCCTAAACTTCCAGCTCTTCCACCAGCCATCACTAAGAGCGCTAACAAGCCACGAAGCGCTAACACACTAGCAACTCGCCTCGGCTCGATACCTCGGTTTGCCACCCAATTCCAAGTATGACTGTGACCAGAAGCTCAGGAATGTCTTCAGCTCCGTGAAACACTACGTCCGCCCTCCACCACCGGCATGCTACCAGGTCTCACCTTTAATACAGCACAACTAAACCCTGCTCAGCTCTTAGAGCAAGGTTTCTTTCACGTGCACACGCAACGGGAGGAGCAAAGTCCTTGTAAAATGAATTCAATACTCTCAGCAGTACCTGCACATTATGCAGGACACAAACACTAACAGTTAATGGATAAAAATGAACAAATTCTCTTAATTTGTGTTTTTAATCAAAGCATTTTTAAAAATAGTGGCTCTTGCGGTTTTCATCCCATGTCTCATTCCAACCTGATTTGCGCAGGTAGAAGACGGGGTGCAGACGGGTGCAACACCTGCACTGTTATCAAAGGACTGATTCTGTAACGGCACAAGGGTAGCAAAACTGCGTCCGTCTTTAATCCTTCTTCACTCAGGGTCCAAGGTGGGCAGTTTAACTCTCTTGTACTGCTACAGGACCCTGCAGAGGTAACATCTGCTGCAAGCTTCTGAGTAGCGGCTCTTTTTCACCCCTTTTAAAGTGGCTAAGCGGTAGGTTTGCCCATACTCAAAAGAATGCATCTATGGGCAATATCCTCCGTTACAGGGAAAGACTTATAACAACGAGACTTGTAAATTATCATCACACTTCCTGGAAAGTTACACCCTAAAAACCCTCTAAGACCACAAATTATTTGGTGTCACCAGATCCATACACACACACACACACACACGCTGGGTCAGAAAGCGGTAGACATGAGAGCACGCTGTACTCCATGGACTAGAGAAGTAGCGGTTCTCAAGTACGAATAACACTTTTATAAACAGAGCTGGTGATCATAACTTCAGCTAAAGTTGATTGCCACTTTTCATTATAAAAATTCCTTAATTTTGCCAAATGTTGATACCACGAGCTGAAATTTTCCATGCCAAATCCTGTCCTGCTCAGACAGATTCTTTAAAAAACCAAAACGTTTCAGCTAAAACAAAGCCAGTCTTTCGTAAGACCAAGACCAGGGAAGAATACGTTTGGCCTATTTTTTTAAAACTCTTACAATGGTTTGAGAAGCATCAGGACAGCCGTCTTGTAGCCCAAATTTTGGCACAGGTACCAGAAAGGTGTCAGCCCTTGCCCTGGAAAATCTTCCCTAATTGGGAGTTTCTGAACACCAAAAAAAATTGCATATGTTCAGTAGAGATTTGTTAGTCTGGCAATTAAGTTCTCCGAGACTCCGTAGGCACGGGGCAAGCTGCAGTCCAGGAGTCTCTCCAAAACTCCGGGGGCTGCAGCAACACTGGGAAAGCCAGGTCAGTGAAGCAGGGAACTGCAGGAAAGGAAAGGATGGTTTTACAGTTCTCAAAGTTGAATGTCCCGTTGTAGAACTGGATCCATCCTTGCCTCTGTCGCAGAGTTCATGAGTGTCACTGGATAAGGCCTGTAAAACAAAGGGACCAACTCTGGAAACGGACCTCATTCCTCTTTTGCTGGGAGCGCTGATGAGAGACCTGGGCCAAGAGTAAGTGCTCATAGCTGCAGCCAAAGGGCTGCGGAGCTGGGCTGTGAAGAGCTAGAATGCTTTAAAAAAAAAATGTTGGGGGGGGGGGGTGGAAATCAGTCTCCAGGTGTTTCAAATTAGGCACTTAAAATTAGCAGATACTTCTGATCCAACTCAGTTCTCCATCCTTGAAGTGGAGACAATAAATATCACCTATACTCACAAGGGAGTTGTGAAGACATTTGTTTTAATGTTGGTGAAACACACAGATGCTGTAATAAGAGCACCCTGGAAATGCCCGTGAGAAATGATATATTCCAAATTTGGTACCTGAACCGTACGGTGCATGTTCAAGAGTGGCGTGCTCACTGAGTGAGGCACGCATCCCGTGGAAAATGCAGCATGTGGATATGTGAGGAGCACATCATAACACACGTACAAAGGGCATGAATTACGGTTGTGTGAGGAGTATAGGAGGCTGGGGTTTCTTAACTCTCCCATCGTATAATTCTGCTTAATTTAGCATTTGTAGAAGTAATATGTTTAGATGGCAATCCTGACATCAAGGAGGTTCTCCTTCTCTAGTAGCGTGCACCAAATAAAGTTCACACAATGCTGAAATATATTACCCCCCACCACACACACAGGTTAAAGGACAAAACTGGAAACACAAGCCAGGTTTCAATTCCCAACCCACTGGACGACACGTCTCTCACAACAATGAAGGTGTCTTCCGAAATGTCTGGTGTCCCGGTGTCTTAATAGTGGTTTCCCAGCATGCTGGATACTACAGGAGAGCTGGTCACCATATAAAAAGTTATTGTTGAAAAACATTTATTAATTAAATTATTGCTATTAAACAATATTTTATTTAAAGTATGTAAAGAACAATATGACATTATAATAAAGTACACCTATTTGTTACTAATTGGCTGAAGTACTCACGCTGATAGATGCTTGTTTCCAAGTGCTGGACTCCAAGGGGCTAGAAGAGCCCACGGAGTTAGAGAAAATGTCTGCCATGCACTGGTTCAGTAACATGCACCTCAGAGCAGAATTTACATGATTATTTTGGCTGAAAAAAGGGCTTGGTCACTATTATTTAAAAGACCAGAGGTCTAATCCCAATGCCTCCTAAAGCTAATGGAAAGACACTCCTACTGAATTAACTGAAAGTTGTAAAGTCCTAAGTTACCCAACTGCCCCTCTTTGCTTTTGTTGTTTGAGTTTTTTGTTTTAAACTTTCAACTTGTCCACTATGGAATTGCTACTGCTTCGGAGACAGCGGGAGTCCCGCGGGGTTTCTTAGCGTGCACACAAACAGCAGTCTGCTAGGCCCGCAGCCGCAATCTGCACAACTTTGCTGCATGTTTTATCTGAGAGCAAAAGAAATTTCAGCGTTGTGCAATTTCTGTTAGAATTCCTTTAGACGAATGAGGCAGTCAGAGCTCCTGGAGGAAATACAATCAAATATCCAACTTCACGTAGTGGTTACAAAACTAGAAGAAGTGGATCCTTACCATTGCACTTGCTGGAGCTGAAAGCTACACAAGAACACCTCTCCCTCGGGTTAGGCCAGGCACTGCCGGCTCAACTACCGACTAAGCATTCCCACGTGCACCCCGCTTTGTATTTTTGTCCTATGCACAGTCGTGTCCTCTTAAAGCCAACTGCTCCCAATTCAAAAGGTGCTCATTTAGAGGAGCAGGAAACTCTGAGTTCACACAACATAAGATCCAATATATGGCAGCAACCGGGATTTAATTGAATCCACATTTTTGATGGTTAAATACTTCAGAGAGGCCAGACATATATATGTGTTTTTAAGCAGAAACTCCTGGGATGTCTAGTTTTATGTAATACTTTCAAAACAACTTTAAAAACTAGGGTTTGGGGGTGGTTTTTTTTTTTTTTTTTTTTAGGTGTTTAAAGAGTTAAAACTTTCTCGCAGGGTCACCGTAAACAAGCCTGATTTGAGTTAAGTAACATCGCTGTCAGAGTCACAAGGCTTTGCAGGTGTGGGCAATAATTAAAGGTTTCAGTGAATCTACCTGGGCGAGGTATTTTTGCCTTCTATTCCAAGGAGGAAGCCCTCTCTGTGGAGAGCAGAAGAGCTCATTAATGAGGCTAATTAGGTGTAAAGGGGGTAGAGTCTGGCATCAGCTGCAGCTTATAGTAGCTAATCATTAAGCTCTGTAATCTCTACCCCAGAACAGCAGATGATCGTGGTCCTAGGTGACTGACGGTGCTGAGAAAATTTCCAACACCTGAGTACCTGACCATGGACTTTTTGGTTAGACTAAAAATGCCTTTAACCCTCTGAATGCCAGGCCCAGGACTCGACACCACCTATACACCGTGTGCCTGTCTCCATATAAAGAATATTCAAGGAGACTCGCACTCTTCAGCGGGCTCAGAACAACTACACGGCCAACGGAAATGTTAGCGCCAACAGCTTACAGAGAAAAACCTAATCTTTAAGACTGATCAGTGGATGCTGGAGAAATATGCATGATTAAGGCAAAACTGAAGTCAAATGCATTTTTCTTTTATTTAATATGTAAAAGCGAGAAAATGGAAATTTGTATTGAAAGCCCCTCCGGCTGTGGGAAAGGTTTAACTAGGAGTAGGGTGGTTCCTCTCTCTCCAGCTTCACAAAGCCCTGCCCAGTACAAGACACTGGGATGGATGGCCCTGGCATCTGGTCCAGCAGGGCATGGCGTACATGCTCCCAAGTTCCTATGCCCATCTCTTGTGGGAAAAAAGCAAATTTTTGGAGATTCTGCAGCCAGAAAAACGTCTACAAAATCCCGACACGCGCACAGCTGACAGGAGTGGGCTTCGGTGAATGGCCACGTTCAAATGCGAGTGGAACCATTCCCAGGCAGCTCCTATCTTTAGGAACGGCAAAACACTAGACTACAGTTTCCAAAGTCAGACTTCACAAACTCCTGGTTTCCTAGTGTTACATTTGACCATTTGTCTGCTCACCGGCATGTGAATAATGCGATTCCAAAACCAGCCCTGGAGAAGGACAGAGGCCTTTTAGTTTTCATTATGTCAAATGAAAAACTGGCACCATTGAAATCACTTAAAATGGGTGGGCTAGTAATTTTGGCAAGATGACAGTTCTAAATACAACAACCTGCTTCTCTACGTGCAACAAAAGATTTGAGACGGCTGGTTTAAAGTTAAAGGATTATGGCTGGGATTTGCAAATAAACCCACTAGATTTTGCAGACCAAAATCCTATTAAGTGGGCCCTTGACTCCCTGAAATTTGTTTTAAAATCCCAGCCTAAAGTTAACCTAAGGGAAAAATGCATTACTTGGCACTTAAATACTGGATCATTAGAATGTGTTTGGGAAAGTGAAATGCATAATGCAGAAGAAAGAAGGCAACCCTCCCAAAGATAGTTTGCCGTTGAGGAAATAAACTGAGGATACTTCCTTCAAAACCTTGCTTAAGGAAAAAAAAAAAGTGCCAATTTTCTGTGAATCACAATGCCTCTTCAACCTCTTTGTGTTCTCTAAGTAATGCCTTTGCATAAAGCAGTGAAGATGGTTACAATACCACTGGGAAGAGAACCTTGTTAATAAATATGTAAAATTCATTGTATTCATGATTTCATTGTATTCCTCTAATTTGGAATGAGAAAAAGGACATCATTTCCATGGAGAGAGAATACATGATGACAGAGCTCTTTTTGGAGCTCATTTTGTAAAATGAGTTGCAAGGATAACAAACGATTTGAGAATCTGATCAAGAATTTTAAGTCAATCAGACAGGGCAGCCTCTTTGCCGGCAGGTTTCTACAGGGTTTTTCAAAAGTCAAACATTGCCTTCATATGCTAAGGGTCTTAGGCTCTTGTTTGACAGCAGTGGGATATTCCACTCTTGTTGTTAGTTTACGGTCACAAAGAATAGCTTGCAGGATGGCTAGATTTACTAGATGTTTCAATGGCGCTCTATAAGCAGCTGTTATGACAGGTCCTGAAATACACACAATTACACTAAAAAGAACATTAAAAGCATACTGCAGTTGCGAAGGAAACCATTCAAAAGCTAGGACATGGCCAGTACAGCCTTCATTTAGCCATCCTGTTGGTATGAATTGCTGGGCAATGCCCATCATCACAAGAACGCTATTTTTGACATCCAATCTTTACTGAAAGATTCACATGTGAAGACTTGGTGTGGAATGAGACTATGGCGAGCGCACACTTCTGCAAACCAGCAACGAGCTCAGCATTCTGGATCAAGAGCATTTCAAGTCTCCCAATCACACAGTGCTCCTAACACCATCAGATGCCTCGAAGTGGAGCATCAGGTACTCATAGTAATCATAATAATACCCAGTGTCACTTATTTCGTGATACTAAGAACAGACTGTGGACAGATATGCATAGCTTTAGCAATTTCCTTTCAGAGTCCAGACAATGCCTGGGTGTTTGGTCTATTCTTCCCTATGCTACGAATAAACTTGCATTTCTGCTATCACCTTTATGACAGACACGCAAGTTGCCAGCAGCTCTTGGTCAGACAGACTGTGCAAAGAGGAACTTGAAAAGTACCTGCCAGTAAGAAGATACCTCTTCCTTAAAGCGGATCTTGAAAAAACTTGCATACAACAAAAACAGACTCTGTGTCGCCCAATGCCATAGCAATGCCCGTTAAGTTACTGAGAGGTCAAGAGCTGCTACCGTGTACTCCAACAATGGCAAATACGTTCTTTTATCTGTTAACTTTATTAGACAGTCTTGAAATGACCTAATGACATGTGCCCCTAAACTGCTCATGACAAAAAATTATAGCAAAAACCTCTTGAGTGCTTCATTTAAAACATGCATGTCATTGTTAAACGAGCTGGTGCATTTTCACCTTGCCACGGGAACTAAGCTGCCTCTTACACACAGGTGATTTGATTGCAACAGACCTAACATAGCTAATCTGTAAATAATATTGATTTTGACTGTAAAGCAGAACACCAGCCCATCACCTCCATGATTTCTCTTCACAGCTAGGCTCCATAATTGGAATCTTTGAGGAACCAATAAAAATAAAGCCAGGTAAAAGCAGAACGGCTAGAAAATACCACCGTGACAGCAAAAGACTTTAACATATTTAACGTGATCTCCTTTCTCCATTTTCCTTTATTTGCAGGCTTGTTCGAGTTGCACGGAGTACTCTGTGCCAGCTGGCACTGGTTTTCTTTATGCATGAGGAAATGGGACACGTATTCAAATACAATCCACTGCAATCACTTGTGTCTTCCTCGTTCCTCTCCACATCTAAAACCTCCTCCCAAAGAATCCCCATCCCATAATCATGCAGAAATCAAACAGCTGGCAGTGACTGGGGCACATATTTTGGTTGCCTGGCACCAAATTTTGGATGTTTTTTGGTTTTTTTTCCAGCTTTAAAAGTCTGATCTTGAAATTTCATAGATTTCATAGACATTAGGGCTGGAAGGGACCTCGGAAGATCATCGAGTCCAGCCCTCTGCCCAAGTGTATCGGACAGTCACAATTCGGACGACAGGAGAGGTTATGGATACAGAGCACAGGCTTGGACGTGGCAGGTTTAATGGATCACCAGGAAACTTGCACTGAAAACGTGCGCATCACAAGGGGCTCCAAAATACGTTAACAAAACACAAGATTTTTCAGCTTTTCAAATCAATTATTTAAACTGTTACAGGTAAAATACACTTTTTGTAGAAAACAAAGTAGCCTAAGGACCTGTTATAGACAGTAGACAGCAAAAGAAAAAACCCCCATGAAACTCACTTCAAATCCAAATCGAAAAGGACTACAAAGACCAAGGAACGGTAGTAAGCAGCAAGGGTGTTACCTAGAGTTTGCACCACCTAGGACTTCATTTTGGTTTGAAGAGGTTTTTACAGAAAAACCCTCAAGAGACATGATCCCTTGAGAGCTCCAGAACCACACACACATAGCAACACTTTGTTCTGGAATTAGGTAGTAAAATCTGCATGAGCAGGTACAGTAAAACGCAGTATTTTAAGTGGCAAGACCAGGACTGTTGCAGATAGTCCCAGAAACAGTCTGAAGTGCTAGGGGGACCAGAGGTCACTGCCTGCTCAGTGTTACCTAGAGCGTGTGCCAGTTTGAAGAGGTTTCATGATCTGCTATACCAATCCCAAGATGCAATCCAAATAACAGAAGAATAGCTGGAAGACCATATACTGCACTTTGTTTCTTTGCTACATGTAGTTAGTGCTGTAAAATGTATATAATGGCTCGCCTTTCTTTCTATATATAAATTGCCAAATCAAGACATCTCACTTATTGTGTCTATGAGAGACGTAAGATTAGGGTCTGTTATGATGGACAGGTGGGGCGATCAATAGACATGGGAAAGTTTCCAGTGTGTGAACCGCAATGGAGAAGGGGGCAAACCAGAACTACGCGGCCTTTTGATGAGAGGCGACAATTTTGCTATTTATACGCCCCATACATCGCCACTGCCGCAGGCGCACTCAAAGGCTTGGTTTCTGCAGCCTCTGAAAACTGTGGATAGCAGCATTCCCAGTGTTTAGCACAATTCCCCTATTGTTTTAATGCTCCCGACAAGTGCTTCATTGTTCCTTAACCATGTACACACTTCATTCTAGTAATTAGCTGTCAGAGAGGGCCCAACAGCATCTTAGTATTGTCTGCTCAAATCATATTAATGAAATGCAATCCACTCAAATGTCCTGAATGCATAGCTGTAATTGCATTAAATAGAGAGGCTAGGGACATCAGCATCAAACCTCAGCTTCTGAACAGAGCGTTACAATCAAGCACATTAATCCATTATTTCTTCAGGATCTGACAGCCAATTAATATTACAGGACTTTCTATGCAACCGCAAGGATTGATGTCCTTGTGTTATTTTGATTTTTTTTTGTTAAATCATAAAGGCAACTGTTTAGACTAGGGGATGTCAAAGTAAATGCTGGGCGTAACATTTACAGCTAAAAATCGATTGTTAAAGGTAGAACGGTAATACGAAAACTTTAGGCCATTATTACAGTATTAGAAACTGGATTCTCATCTATAGAAATCCAAGAGCTATCCTTCCTACATCTAAGGGCACATTAAGACTAACTTTTTAAAAACAATTCAAACAAGTTCTGCATCTAATATGTGAGCTTTTCAACTGTCTTAGGCATTTCCAGGATCCCCCCTGTCAAATTCAATCTGGCGATAATCTCCTGCATTCCCAAACAGGCATTTGCCAGTAGTAACCAACTAGTTCCGTGAATCAGCGTTCAGTTGATTTTTAGGATTCGTGCTTTCTATCATCAATCCAAGACCGCTCCACAGAATAGAATTTGCACTGGATTTAAAAAGTGAGAAAAAGAAAAAGAGAGAGAGAGGGAGAGAAACATGAGGGATAAATATCCCGTGGACACAGCAGACTGGGAAGACTTATGCTGACAGCAACTTCAGAGTTGTGATAAAATTTCATTTGACTTCAGCATAATAAATTATGATGGGACAACCAATGGGATACGTAGCTTAAAGGCAAAGTTCTGGTATCGAACTCCAGCTAAATATGACACCTCACCTTTGACCATGGCCTGCTAGGCAGCTAACTACAACACCTTAGGATTTCTAGAAGAATTTTCCATAATTAACTAATGATAATTACATAAATTATCAGAAGAAAATGCATTTCAGGATACACCAGGTGTCCAGAAAACATCTATTATTATACTGTTTTGGTAAGAAATTCTTGAAATTGCTGCAGTTCATTTTCCATAGGAATGGATTACTTTAATCAAACGCTAATTAACATTTTCTACTTGACTTCAGCCGGGCTCACAGTGAGGCTCAGTTACCCAAGTCAAAGAAAACGCTTTTACATCTACCGAGCATCCATCAGCCCAAGCAATCCTCAAGTACCTTGTATATACAAACGTGAAGAGCAGTTCTTCTCTCTGGAGTGGAGGGTGACAGCCAAGAGCACATTACAAAGATAGTAGCTGAAGGGTAAAACTTGGCCAAGGACACAGAGAGACTTCTGTTCTTATGGAAACTTTCACGGCCATTTATAGCAGACACGATTTCTTTGTTTAACATCTCATTCAGAAGACTCAGGGTTTGTAAACTACTTGGAACATATTTTATCTAACATACAAGGATGCAAGGCTGAGTCAAGCCGGCTGGATTTTTGATATTCCAAGGCTGATGCTTACAACCACCGAGCCACTGCACCAGATGCTACACGACTTATGCTTTCCTTCTTTTAATAAAAGAAAAAGTAAAATTCTTCTTACCATTGTGAAATCATCTCTCACTAAGTCAGTATTTTAAGGTGGAAAATACAATGTTATAATGCAAGAGTTAAGTACTTATGTTTATTTGACAAACTCATTTATCTCAACAGTGAAGGGCCTGAGTTGTATACAGTATCCTTATCAAGTCTGTTGAAATGCATTGCTTTCTAAGCAATGCTGGCCACAGGGTTTGAACTGCGGCTACGGTGCGTAGATTGAATAAGTGGTATCACCAAAGCAGCAATGTCACCATGCACCTCAGAGTATAATTTACTAATTTTGCATAAGTTTATTTTAACAAACAGAGGAGATGTTTAAATGTTGAAATATTTTAGGGATGCAACTGAATTAAGTTTAATCCTAACACTAACAGTCTCTTCTCAATAGGTCACAGGAGTATGTCATAAAAATGTCCGTTACATATAGTCAAGGGGAGCAAATTCAGACAACACGCTATTCTTTACCTTCTGCTTCTTGGAGTATGTTCAGCACATCATTTGTTGACAACTCCAGGATGGGTTTTACCTATGCAGGCACAGATAGGACCCTGAAGGAAGGCAAACTCATAGCCCCTATAACGCTCACAGGTTGCTTTCATTTTCATCGTTACGCTTCTCTGCTCAAGGCCCTGGCGCATGTTCAGTTAACGGTGCGATGGGATCTGATCCCTGAACCCACAACAACTGGCTCTCCACACTGAAGCAGCACATGCAGCTCCCACTTCCATGGGCACCCCAGGAATTTAAAAAAGGGGGCAGGTAGATAGGGCTCCCAGCTGCATGCCTGCTTTTTAACAGTTCACAGCACGCTGAACCCAAGATCTGGAAGACTTGCCCACGCTGTGCCCCTCCCTGCCCCCCATCTGCCTCCAGGGATGAGAGGGCCCAGTGAGTCCAGGACCCAATCCTGCCCAGGCCCGATCCCACTCATCAGGTAGAGGATGCCTGTATCCCGGACCCTGGGGATGTCCCATGCCAGATCTCTACGCCCAGCTGAGCATCAGGATCTGTCATGGGTCAGCTCCTGCATGCCACACTTTCAATTTAAGGTGTGAAACAAGCCACAAAGATGTTATATGTGGAGCATCTTTGTGGCTCATTTGCTATATTATCACACCATAAATTGGCTTTACGCATGGCCAGGTTACTATTTATGGCATGATTAACACCTTTAATCGCATCCTAAATGTAACTTGTGACAAAGTCGCAATACAGATTTCTACTGTTCATTCACAGACAGGAAAGATTTAATGCATCTTTGCTTTCCCCGGAGCAGTAAAGAATAACTAATGCCCACAGAGTCATTTACAGTGTTTAAAGCTCACTCCAAATAATGACAATATTATTTGTAAGGCTCTTGTACAAGTATCTGGTAGAGAGCACTGACAAAAAAAGCTCATATCCAGTTTTTTGAAGCATCCATATTCCCGGACTGGGGAACACAAACATATAGCGTGATTACGTCTTTTTGTTATCATCCCACTTCAAGTACAGAGGACATTTACAGTTTACAGAGAATCACATTTTCCCTTCAGGAATCCTCTTCCTCTGGCTCCATAGCTATAAACATTTTATTCTTACAGTCCCCTTCAAAGGATGGCAGGGCATAATTCCCCCTTGGAAAAGAGCGGGGGTGGAAAGAGAGAGAGCACGCCCATACAAAGAGGAGTCTATAATGGCTCAATGGCTCTTCATGTTCCTGCTCAGCCAGGGACACACACAAGGTGAATGCCCTTACAACTGCATGACAGATGCAGTTACATTTTGCATAAGCAATTCGATTTTCGCTTGAGCAGAGTGCCCACTGGCCGTTATGGGTGCTTGCTCTCGAGCACAAATCCCATCCTAGACTTGCCAAACCTTTCCTGACACAGACTACGCTGGAGCTGGAGCGCTCCCCAGAAACGCTGCAGTTCGCACAAACGGGAATCTTCTGAAGAGAACAGGTTGATCAGAAAATCCCTGCCATCTGCACTCAAAATATTTCAAAAAGGATATAGTCTTGATGCCACTGCGAGCTAGCATAAGACTCGTTCCGCAAACGGTGAAAGCAATCAGTCAAGTCCTCTTGCTCACATTGCCAACAAATGCCAAGACAAGGAACTCAAGAGTTCCCTGGACTCAAGGAACCAGTCAGGAACATAATCCAAGCACCTGACAGCTGGTCACTTGGCTCTAACCTCTCTGCTCGCCATACGGGGACACACCGTACCGTGTACATTGCAAGGCGTGCATTCTTCATGCGTTGTACTAAGCACTACTGTCCATGCATCAAACACGACGGGTTTCTTTTAACAGATACAGTTTTATACTCCTCTTAGCTGAGCTATACAGATGTGTCGTATACAACAGGTTTCCTACATTCTCTCTCCCGGCAAACCAACCTCATGAAACAGCAGCGTATGCATCACATGCTACTCAAGATTGTTAGCCAAATCAAGTAGAGTAGTGGTCTGGACACAAAGCAGTCATTAAAGAGTTAAAATGTCCCCAATAGAAGTCATAAATTGAAACTTATTTAATTAGGCACTGTATTTGGAAATGTGAAATAAATTCTTTCATTAACTAAACCAAATTCCCTTAAAGGCAACAATATGCTCCCCCTCTGTCAGGACAGAGTGCAATGAAATCTTTATTTTAATTGGGGTTAGCAAAGGGGCCATTTGGCTTCACATGCTTTGTTTATCAGCCCTAAGCTTTATAGCTCAACCAATACTTGAAATATCCTATTATACAACCATTTAATTTAAAAACTCATTTTTTCTAAAGAATTCTGTATAAAAGATATTTTAAATAATAGGAGTTTTGGAACTTCGAAATACAAGTCTGAACGATGCTGCAAGGTGAGTGGACATATAGCCTCAAGGGAAAAAGCTATTTTTCATTTGCTTTATTATGATCTAGATAATTTTCAGTATGCTCCGCACTACAAAGTCCCAACTCACCTTTTCACAAGGCAATCCAGCAAAAAAACCTGTTAGAAACTGGACCACTTCATGATGGTCACTAAAGAATCAGGATCTGTATCCTTCCCAAGTCTCTACACTCCCTAAATGTCATGACATGTTTTTTAGTTGACCATTTAAAAAACCTCCCACACAAGGACGATTTCTATATCTGTAAGAGCTATCTGCAGGAAACAGGAGTGTTTCTGAAGCAGACTGCAACCAGGAACAAGCTCCTGGAGAGAGCTTTCCATGCAGTTCATTCAGAAGAATGCATCTGAGCCAAATGTTTCCTAAACAGCTTCAAACTTTCACAGGAAATTTGTTTTGGAAAGTTTGAAAGAAACTCTATTCTTATATAAACTGTAGCACATGCTACAAACAGACACTGCCAAATGATGGAGAACAGGTTTAGGTTAGAGATCAGAAGGCAATATTTTACAGTTAGGGTGGCCAAAATCTGGAACCAGCTTCCCAGGGAAGTGGTCCTCGCCCCTACCTTGGGCAAATTTAAGAGGAGGTTGGACGATCACCTGTCTGGGGTCTTGTGAACCCAGCATTCATTCCTGCCTGTGGCAGGGGGTCAGGCTAGATGATCTGATCAGGTCCCTCCTGACCCTAGCTACTATGAAACTATAAGGAGATCAGTTGTGCTAGGACGTGTGCGAGTCCGATTCCCTGCGTGTCTGAGCAAGAAGGAACCCCGGGGTTTCCCCACGTGCAGACACACCCCAAGCTGGATTCCCTGACTTGGGGTGTGCCTCTGCAGGTGGCGATACTTGGACAGGTGCTCCAGGGGCTTCAGGAGCCTGATCCTGCATACCCTGGAACTGCAACACAGGATCAGGCTCCTGCAGCCTTGGGAGCGGCTAGAGAGTGTGAGCAGCTCCAGGCTAGCTGCGCTCTCCTGCTTTAAAGCAAACTAGTGCCTGCTGCAAAACAGCTGGACAAATGCATATTACCTTCTGTCGTGGCCATGCATCCACGGTGTGACAAAAGGCATGGACGTCTGCTTGTTTTCACTTTGCGCCATAAACATTTTTTGTCTGCAGCCATAGCTGCAATATCTGTTAGCAACCATAGTTAATAACGTTTCAAAGGAAAGCAAAAAATAATTCCTTTTTGGTAGATGCACCAAGCTCCTGGTGGGAGAATTTACAGAAACTGTTTTGTGCAGTATCCAGGAAAAGCACATTGTAAGAGGACTAGAAAACAGAATTAACAATACACCACAAGCTAGTGCCTTCCAACTGTACTAGTATTAACAAAATAGCGAGGTAAGAGGTCTTCTCCATCCTTACGGTTAGGATCAAGCTTACATGGAACTTGAGTGCAGGCGTTAAGCCTATACATAGCACCAGCTTTCAGGAGCTACAGGTCACTTCATCAGATGCTGTCATTTTTTAACATTAACTTGTTATAATGTATATACACATAATAAATACACATAACCGCATCACAAATTTTATATAAAATACACACATATCCTCTTTGGTTAGTTTATAAGGTGCAAATCTATCCTTCCTGCTACAAAAAATATAAGCCAGAAGATATTTCTTACCACAACATTCAGGCCTTATTTCCATAGACAAGTTTCTAGTGCAGGAAAAGCAACTGGACTGAAGTATATTCCTGCCACCTTTTCTGGTGCTGCATTAAAATGTGACCTGCCACGGAATAACTCGATCTACATCTTCGAAAATGACTGAAATGAGTTCCTATGGTTCCTAGTGGCTTGCTGCATGGTAGTGCTGTCATGCTGCAAATGGCCAGACACATAGCTTTACCTTGATTTGGGGGAAGCGTGCGTTATCTAAAGAAAAATATTTATACTCAACAGCATGTCCAGTGCTGAAAAATGAAGCGTTTTAGTTTTAAATCAAATTCACTCTACTCTACTTTCATTTTTAGAAATGACAACTAGAAACAAGAGCTGAACTTGCCAGAATAAAGCTTAATTCAAATGAGTCAGTTTGTGCTTTCCATTTGTGTTATCTTACCAAAAATAGAGCCATTTCAAATTAAATGCATTATTCATGTTTTTAAATTCTGAGTTTATGTCCATAATTTTTTTTCATATAGCTTTTTGCATATCTTCTCTGAACTGTCCCCCCCTGAGAACTATAATAAAATGAGCTGCTTCTGCAACTTCACAGCAGGTATTTTGATTTGATAGTAATCACAGTTTTCTCCACAATCTTTATAAAATTTATGCCCTGATCTTCTAACAAATAAGTAAAAGACTCAAATTGACTTCAATATGTATACATTTTTCTAACAATGCAAGCTAATTGTATATCTTTAATGGAGAAAAATGTTTATTCAAAAATCTACTGAATATACCAACTATTGAGTTCAAAGTAAAGGCACCACATGTGTCTAAATAAATATCAAGGAAGTGTCAGAGGTAAATGAGGAGAGACCAGGTGAAATGTGTGTGATGTGTTAATTGTATTCAAAAAATAATAATAGAGCAAGATAGAGAAGCCGAACTTCCAATTATCATAATGGTGTCTACTTCATAACACATTTTCAAACTTGAAAAGAGACATTTTAAACCATAGGAATTCTGAGCAGAATACCTCCAGCTGTGTTCTGCATAAATCTCACACACTGTACATACACAGTTTATTTAAATACCAAGTAAAGTTACGACTTACAAAATGCATATTTCAGTCACAATAGAATATCTGTCACTGGCAAAAGCTGCTCCTCATGGAATGAAAGGAACAGAAAACAATGAATTAAATTAGAAGCAGATAAGAAAAGAGGGAACCTTTTCATCTGATGTTTTACTAGACTAAAGCAGTTCTTTTTAAAGAACAATGCAGCTATCAGCCCTCTAAGGAGTTTACAATGCCATGCCCTAGAAAATAAAAAGTTGCAAGAATAGGCGCTCTTCAACATTAAGTCCAATTTTGCCTCTGTGCCATTCTGGGTGTGACCCATAATTTATTCTTCGCCATTATGAAGGCCGTTGTTGAAAAAGAATCTCAGAAAAACAGCTGCTGGACTCTCATGCAAACAGCAAATCAGATGGGAAGGGAAAGACTTGGGCTGCTTCCCTTCAATTGTCTTCCATCTTCAACAGATTTAAAACATGGTGTTGGGTGTGCCATGAAACTTGGGTGGGCGGGCCCCCGACTTCCAACAGAAGTCATGCAGCCATCTCGGAGACTGGACCCACACATGGTGATGCCAAGTTCTGGTGCAATGTCGAAGCATGGAAATACGACTTGGAGACATGCTGCACTCCACTGCATGACAGAGCCACCAGCCTTGGTCGGGCAAAGCCTTTGAACTGAACAGATTATCTCATTATCTCAGGAAATGCCTCACCTTCTCCTTAACCCTAATACTTTTTTTGGACTCACTTATACACTGCAGGCAATACTTATGGGATACAAGTAACAATTCCCCTAGTCAATTTTCAAATTATTGTCCTGCAATTTCACAAAATACCTCTTTTTTTTTTTTTCTTCACTGTAACAAAGGTCTCAGCTTTATACCTCTGATTACATTATAGGCCTCCATGATGTCTGGTCTCTGAAGTCAACAGTCCCAAATTCTTCAGTCTCCTCTCATGAAATTGCACATCTCCTACCATTTTTCTTGTAGCATTATTTCTGCTCTGAATTTTTCAAGACAAGGTGGCCAGGATGAAAAGCAGCAGTCCAGATGAAGCTGTGTCATTTGTGCAATTCAAATTCCCTCCCCCCTTGCCTCTTCTTTTAAAAAAACAACAACTTTTCTATCCTATTCTGCGCAATGATAAATTTGTGGGGGTTTGCTTCTTTCTAGCAGATTAGAGGGGCATGATTTTCATAAACTATGTCCATTTGCCCCAGACAGAGGCTGTTCATATAGCTGCATTATAATTCTTGTCATAGTTGCCGCTTCCATCCATCTACCTTGTACTGAAGTCCATCGGACTAATATAAATACTGGGATCACTCCTGGCATCTTATTAAAGGTAAACAACACTAACGACCCTGGGCTGCTCCTGCACAGCAGTTCACTTTAATGAGCATGTTTTCACCCCCAAAAGTTCAAAGCAAATGGCCTCTCGCTTTCTTGGTAAAATACGACACATAACTTATTCAGAGCTTGTGTTAAAAATGCATAATCGCTGATGTGCCTTACACAGAAGCAGAATTCAGCTGGTCATGTTTTTTTATCCTGGGTGGTTGTTTACATGCTTTATTGTTATTTTCCAAGTCCCCTGCGCATTATTAGTTCAGCAAATGTCTTCAACTTTTCCTGCATGGCGGCCTTTGCACACTGCTTCACTGCTTGCTGAGGCTATATACTCTCAATTACAAGTCAAGGATCAGGGAGGGAATATGGAAAAAGCAGACTACAAGGACGTCAAAATGCACAAATAAAATAAAGGCTTGAAACAAGAAACAGAGGAACAACAAACACACATAAAATAAAAGCGCAGAAATGAAGAAAAGCAGGTGAGGCAGTCACAGTAGAATAATTTGTTGGTTGAATGTACAAATCCCTCCACAGTACAGCTGAAATGTCGTGGTGCTGCTCCTCGCTGGTAATGGGGAGATTTAGAGGCTTTTGAATAAAGCTAGTTTTATTTCTTCTCTGCTAACAGAAGGTACACACGGTGACTCCCTTCACTCTGACGGCTAAACACACGGCTTTTACTGAGGCTGCAAAATTACCGAGAAGACGGAACGTAGGACGCTTCGCTTCTGCAGTCTCATGGGTTATGACAAACCGAGATAACACCGAACAGCAAAATGTCAGCGTGTAACAGGTTGTGTTCCTCACAGCAGTCATCTCAGACTAGTCCTTCCTAGAAATAACGTTGGAGGCAAGTTACCTCGTTCTGATCTCTTACTCCTGGTAGTGCGCTGGGATGCAGAGCTCTGTCCACTGGGGATGGGCTCTGAACAAAGTACGTTCTTATTTACATACCACACTTCTCTATTTTCTTCATGCAAGTCAGAGATGAAATAAGCCCTATTGCAATTTCCAGTCCACCTTCCAAGGCAGGACTGCCCCTAGACAGTGGAGGAACTTGTGATTGATCAAACCTAGTTCTAAATCACAGGGCTTCCACGGTGCCTTTTACATGCACACCACACAGTCATACTGGCCCTCTAAAAACACTGTTCATTAATCTTGCTTCATGATCTTTTAGTCTGTTTTCTATCCATTTGACGCTGCTCTTAGCCAAAGCACTCTATAGGGCTATAAAAACGATATCTTTTCACCTGACATTTGAAATGCCACAAAGCAACTGCATTCAAAATGTAATCTGTGTTATAAATGAAAATAATATAATGCATATATATCCGTATTTATGTGCGTATTCAAAAATATACCTCCCTGCATAACATGAATTTATATCGGTACCAATGTACATCTAGTTAAACATATTTTACAGCTGAAGTACAATAAACAACTTGCTAGGAAAATCAGCCATGTCTACAGATTTCAAAATAGCAGAAGCAAAGGCAGCACCTTCCAAATGTAGCAGGATGTACCGATTACTGAAATGAATAGAACTAAAACCGAGAGAAAATTCCCCAATAGTCGAAGAAGCTCTTCTAGGCACTGGTTTTGAATCTGTTCATTTGTTTCCTGAATATTTTCTTTAAATGTTCCAACTCAAATGAATCACAGGAATCTTCAAACTGAGTTTGCACAAACTGGATGTCGTCTTACATGGCATGAGTCATGGAAGGATCTTAATACTAGGGAAAAACTCTACCAGTCTCATCCTGGGGAGTACAGCAATTCCTTTCACCTTTTTTTGTGCATTCAAACAGGGTTTCCCCTGTCATCACCAACTTCCCCCTCCTCCTACCTGACAGTGAAGTCATACTGAATTTAGGGCATCCCAATCATTTACATGGCAGCAGACTGCTGAAACAGGCATTGGGAGTTCTCTACTGGAATCAAGCAGGAAGAAGTATTAAAGATGGTAGGGAGATAGTCCTTGTTAATGCATAACCATCAACACTAAACCCATATGGGAATATGCAAGATTGTTAACTAACTATTTTCTTTTTAAAGATGTTCCCTTTACTTGTGTTTTTCCCCCACAGTATGATTGATCTCTCTAATGCAGGGTTTACACACACATAATACAAACAGTGGTGACCCCTTTTCATTGCTCTTTCCATTAACGGACAAACTATTTTATGCATTCAAAGCAGCCCTGACCCACCAAGAATCTGATGTAAAAGGGAAGGATAGGCACCATATGCAAGGCACGCATTAAAAATTTATATTTGAAAAAAATAAATGGAAGTATCCAAAAGGTGGTTGTGTAGGCAGCCATTGGGTAGGGAAGCAATTAGAGGGAGTTTGAAACAACTATTTACTGTTCTATTGAACTGCTTAAGAAACAACTCACCATGGCAACTGCAATACCACATAGTAGCTAAAGTAGCTGTGACATACAGAGCCTCATCACGAAGAAGCACGCACCGGTATATAATGTGCACATTTTAGCATGCTCGTAAATATATTCCAACACAGTTGCCCTTTTGGCTGGTTTGCTTCTGTGCTGAGCTATCCATTGTTATTCCTCTTTGATTTTTGTCCCACTTAAGATCTCTTTGCTTCGGAAGCATAAGTGAATAGCTACCGATGCCGTTAAAGATTTAGAAAAAAGGGACAGCTATAAATTGACTAATATGTTGGTCTTATTTCCTGCCACACTGTTGCTGATCTAACATCTTTCTGAGCATGGACATACTGGCCTGTGTCTATTGCCCATAGCGGGTATCAAGTGCCGGACAAACAATGAAAATGTAACCCTGCCTTCCTAAATATGTCGCTTTGAACTTTTACTGCCAGGAGTAAAATGTACAGTTTTTGTCTGCGCAACTGTATTCTCAGAAAAATCAAAAATTTAAATCAAGTCATCTCCAAAGTTCAATGTGTGCTATCAACATTAAAGGATGTTCTCACTTCCATTCGTAACCGAAATCTGTAGCTAAAATTAATGGGTCTATGCTACAGACACTGCAAATAAAGCTCCATAAAACAAGTTCATGTAGATTTTAATGATGATGACTGGGAGAAACCTGCTGATAAGACTATATAATTTCTGTAACAGAATCAGAGAGGATATTAACTATTTAGATCAGGAAGCAACCTCTCACAGCAAAAAGATTGGCAAAAGCAATTTGCAATGAAGACAAGATGTCCCATTAAATAAATGTGTTGGGAAATATTCCTCTGGGTGGAAACAGGAGGGCCAGCCACCTCCACCTCACACCATCTAAGAGCCTTTTGCAGCTTGAAGAACCAACGTGTCTGGGGGGAGAAAGGGGCAGTGAAGGTGGACCATATCCCAGACCAACTCTGTGGGAAATCTGCAGGAGCCCGATGCTGTCAACTTGGATCTTGGCCCCCATGTTGTGGAATCCCTTTAATAGGACTTTTAGCAGACAACAGACAGGAGAGGTGGAGATGCTGCCCAGAGGCTGGAGGGGAAGAAAACCCATTGCTACTAGTCTGCAGGGGCTTAATGCTTCCCACTGCGTCCTCTGAGATGTAAGGGTCCAAACTGAAACCCATACTGAAGAAGCTGTTGGAAATGACTCCAAGCTGCCCTTTGCCAGCCCACTCCAAGGGGCTTTCCATGGAAGACTGCAATCTAAATAACAGAGCACGGCTTTCTTTTGCCTTATCTGCTTGTGAACATCTGCAGGGGTAAAGAGTGATGGCTTCCCCACACACAGGAGCAAGCCTAGGCCGCAGACAAGTCACACCAGGGCAAATTTACTCCTTTCATTACGCCCTAGTACAGCTCCTTAAATCAACAGGAATTCCAATCCGTGGTTCAAAGAAGGAGCTATCTTACCAAGACTAATCGCTTGTCAAATAATTTAATAAAGGATAGTGGGAGACTCTTTCAAAGCACTTAGTCTTGACCAAGATCTTTCAGGAATGTCTTCACAATGCTGCAGCAAAGCGAACTCTTCTCACAGGCAGAAAACAGTGAGGAGGGGCAAAATGGGAAACACCTTCATTTTGTTATACATCCCTTATAGCAGTCATCATCCCCTCTTTTCCTTCGTGTGTTTTTGTACTGAAATGAGACGATGACAAAACCACAAGCTGAAAAGGCTTAACAAATCTTGTTTCCTACATGCTTAAATTCATGCAACTGTTAGTAAGGAAAAAGGTACTAAAAATGATTGTGTCTATAGAAGTCAAAGTTGTGCTATATTAAAATAAATGCCATTATTGATTTTTTTCAAAAAAATATGTTTAAAATATTTATCTCCTTTCTCCTCTTTCTTATACTGAAGCTTTCAACTAACAAGCCCTTTGCACAGTAAAGATACAGCAGTAATGTCAGCAAAGTCAAGTCAGCTGGCAAGAGGACCACACTCAGGAAGCACAGTATTTAGAGATGCAAGACAACAGGGGAGTTGAAAATACCTGCGTTGCAAAGGGGGACGTGTCAGAGGATTTTTCCCCCACATGTCAATTCTTAAATACGTACTTGATAGAAACAGAGTAAGTGGAGCACATTTGGAACTTATTGCTGAGATCCAATTAGGTCTTTGCTCCCAACTAGCGAATGAAAAGAAATGCATTTCCATTACTGTGCGGTAAAACTCTCCCCCTTCCCTCCACGTGTGTGCGCATACACACTCTCACACACTACATAATTCAGTAAAAGTCATTTGAACACTGGATAATATATATCAGAGGCATTTTGTATTGTTTATTTTATTCCATTGTTGTGAATCTAATTATTTTCATACCAAATGTTGAAGTATTAAAGTTATAATAATGACACTGATATTCACTGCACCTGGCAAATAATATTTGTCCACTATCTTTAAGAAATATTGTAGGTGGTTTAAAAATAAACCTGAACATAATCTTTCCTGTCAAGCCTCATAAATTACCAATTAACTTCATCAAGAAAAGCGCATGATGTGTGTGGAAGTGGAAAGGTGCATTTGCTTCTGTCCACTGAGATTTTCATATTTACTTTCAGCTGGATATATCTGGAGAGGATTTAAGCTAAATTCAACCCCAAATCAATTCAGAAATGTTAAGTCACTCTTAACTGAACCAGTTACACAACAAATGATTGCTCATGCCGATAAAGCACTGTAAGATCAAATAATCAACAATGAGGACACAAAGGAAACTAATTAAAGCTTCATTAAAGATATTTACTTGTTATAATTAATTCCCAATGAATTCAAGTTTGCAATGATATCTATTCAGAATTCTTAATTTAAGACAGCAAGGGTTACACTGACATTTTTACTATATCATAAAAGTATTGTGTCTTAAAATTATCAGCAGTATTATGCAGCTTTACAATCACTATATGGATAAATGATAAGTGGCATAAATTATCATACTGTTTTGATAAAACTATTTCCTATACATTTTTCCTTTGAAAAACTGATTCCCCTCTAGTTTTTGAACGAAACTGAAAGCAGCATCACCTCATACACATCCCTAGCACTTTAATACCCATTGGGTGAGGCTAGTTCAAAATTGGGAAAAATACTATAGTTTTACTGATGCTGCAGACATCTAATATAATAAAAGCCTTAGTCTGTCTGTAACGCTTTATTTGCACTCCGATTGGTTGTCTCAGCAAATAATCACAACATTGACTGAAACAAGCAAGCCGAGTGCTCCAAGAGTGGTCTGGACAGGGGGCGGCGCCGCGGTGGAGCGCCACCATGACAGGGGGGACAGAGCCGGGGGGTACCCGCTCCTAGCCCTGCTCCCTGGAGGCAGCGGTGATGGACTGCATGGAGGATGGCGGGGGGAGGCAAGGCTAGTGTTGCTGGCCTCACCTCCCTTCCCCTCCCCCCGGCCCTGCTCCCTGGAGGCAGCGGTAGCACGGGGTGCTGCCCAAGGGGGACGGAGGGGACAGTGGGGCAAGCTTCCCCCCTCCCTGCTCCTGGGAGGTGGCAGCAACATGGGGTGGTGGCGCTCTGCCCCCCCCTCGACAAAAAAGGGACATGTATTATTGGCAATGCAGTGCCAGAGTCAAGATTTTGACTCCAAAAAACATTCAACAAATAAAATAGCAACGTATTAAGGAAATATTTGACTCAGCCTTTTTAGCTTCCTTTCAACTTCAAAAATATGTAAGCTATGGGCACCCTGAAACCATTTTCTTTCTCTGCACCACTACAATCATTCTGTTTTCAAACCTGTTTTTATTTGGGAACAGTATTATTCTTGCCAAGTTATCAGCAATGTTCCCAATGGGCAGGACAAGAATTAGATTGAAACAAGGGAAACACTCTGATCGGTTTGGGAAAGAAAGGCCCATCAGGGAGGGCAGAAGGGTGAAGGATCTGATCAGTCAGACCTTATGAAAACAATGCAAACCAATGAAGAGAAGGAATATAGTCCTCAACTCCTTAACAACAGGATAATGATGTTAATCATTTCACACCCTCAAGGAGGGTGTCACAAATTAGAGACAACATGCTATAGGCTGGCATATACTGAAGGCACCTACAGATGTTACAAGAGAGTATTGAAGAGGGTTGCTTTCTAACAAGCAGCACTGGGTTCAGGGTGCTCCCAATTCTTCAAACATCAGGATTAAACAGATTTTGTAAATGGGAGAAGAGACTGGAATTAAGCAACAGGGTAAGAAACAATGAAGCTTTTTGCCAAGAACAAAGTTCATCACCTTGACAACTGGATTACTAAATTTGTACTGAAGCAGCCAGACCCTCAAAAAAGGGGCACCATCAAGATCTGGACCTCATTCAGTGCACACTAGACAGCTTCAGCTCCACCATCACTGAGCCTGACAAAAAAGTCCACTTAGGAGTTTGGCTCCCTAGCACAATGCGGCACTATGCAAAGTCACCTAAGGACTTCAGGTACTGGGAGGCAGTACAGCCACACAAACAACAAACCCTGTTTTCAAGCAGGGCTAAATCAGGCCGGCCAGCATGCCATGCTAATGCAGCCAAGCCATACTGCTTCAAGTATCCCAGGCTGCTTAGGTATTGCTACACACTACCCCATGAAAGCATACCCCAAATCTTCCTGTTGTGTTTCACATACCTCCTCATATGAAGCCTACGTAGCATTGTGAGACTCCAAAATCTAATGGGTGTGATTGCATAGGGTACCAAATACAAGGAGCAAAGGTTAAAGAGGACACTCATCTTCAGAGAAAGGGTTACTTACAATTAGATTTCAAAGGCTTTTCAGGATTTGAAAGCCAAGCCTTTTTCAAATTATCGATGAAAGATATTAGGTACCACCGGAGAAAACTGGGCCACAGAAACTTTCAACTCATGATACATTAATGCCAATGAAATGCAGTTGGTAGGACCCAAGATGTAGAAGGTGAATACTCGCTCAGATTACTAATGAGGATTTATGAAACAAGACACCGATAAAACCAGGTCTTGCATCAACTAGAAAAGGCTCCACTTAACACACTGAACTCTGATGGAAGAGGTCAGGGGAGAGTTGCCACATTTCTGGAGAAGATATTATGGACAAAGGAAAACACATCAAAGGTACTTCTCCACGCGAGATCGTCAGCTGCTACCATCACCTTCCAGGGAGGAAGACACTGAAACGTGACACGCGATGGAATTAATTGCATGGGAAAGAAATGAAATTCCTGTCCCCATGGAAATGGGAGATACAGCGATGCCAACCCTCCGAGAAGACAGCATGTTGGAGTCTGATTTCTCAGGTAAACTGCTCTGCCTATAGTAAATACTTACCTGTGGGGAAGCCTAACTATAGTAGCAATATTCATTGAAAAACTTCATATACTTCATTGCACTATGCCCCAAGTATTATTCCTTTTCACAGATTTTATCTAATGAGTTTCTCTCTATCACAGGGGTTATTAGATGCGTTTCTTAATAAAAATGTGCTTGTTGACTAAATAGGAGAAAGAAAACGGGCGAGATGCTACCTCTAACCACTAGGTGTCAGCCTAAGAAAGAGCATAGTTAACATTTTTGATGAGGTAAATTACAAAATCTTAACTTTGTCATGTTTTTAATGTATACATGTAATGTACAACATACACGTAGCTTTAAATACTCTAATTACACATTCATTTCTATTGAAAAATGACCCAGTTTTGACTTGCAGGTTTAAGAGATGCACGTGAACTCATCTGCTCTTAAGAGACATAAAGGCTTAAAATATAGAAATTTAAAAAACAATCATACCGTTCACAAAAGGCAGGCTTAATTAAAAGCCGTAGGTAACATATGTAAAGCTACACACCTGCCTCTATACAGCCAAGTAAGCATGTCGCCTCCTGTATACCTTACTGTATTTAACAGAAATGTGTTGAGCTGTATGTACATACCATATGTGACAGAAATTCTTCCATGGTTTTATGATTCTACTTTGAACAGTTACAGAAACGGGTAAATGCATCAGTAATTTTACTACTTCTCATGCTTAAATTTAGAGTTGCAATTTCTTCAATCTAAAACACTTTTTTAAATGAAAAGTTCTATATTACGAAAAAAAAGCATGCAAGACAACAATAACCAAGTGGCAGCCAAAGCCTATACAGTATGTAACTGTGCAGTCTTTGGGCGGAGGATTTCACATACATTTAAATGTAACATTTGGCCATCTGATGCAAGACAATTCTGGCCCCCAAAGAAGCTGAATAATATAAGCCAACAACCTACCAGCACAATTCTACTTTGTTTGCCCCCCCACATTTTTTACTACCTCATGTACCAATTTTCTTACGAGATTAACACCACCAAGTAGTAAAAGCAGTTCTTCCTATGCAATTATTTTCTTAATTAGCACTCACTATTAGCCATATATTGCAATTTTGTAAGAGATGGGCTCTCCAATGACTCCAGATGTGATAAGCTACATCATGTCCAATACTGCCTAGACACAGGCTGACGTGCTGAAGGGTGCAGTAATATGAGAAAAGGCCATATTTAAAGGACAACGAGGTTGAAGCATCTGAAATATTTCTCACTCTCTTATCAGGCCTCTTCCTTGAAACTGCTCTTCCCATTTGCTTTTAAATGCATCAAAATAATTTGATTTCAAACTGTTAAATTAGTGACAGATTTAAAAATCAAGTAAGATGTTTTAAAATTAAGCCTCTCATTACCCAGCTCTGCCATAAGAGTTCTCCCAGGTGGAGGCTTTTTCCCAGTCCCCAAGCCTCTCCTGGACTACAGCTGAAGACACTTCCGTAGCACATCACAAAAAGCTGAACTCCACCCTTGCATCTTCTGCGTATGCTCTAAAAACAGGCGTCTGCATGCAACATTCCCAACCCAAGATATCAATCAATTTGCAATCTGACTAAGTTCAGCTGGGAACTACCTTCTTCTTTCTGGTATTCACTACAGACAAAATAAGGGGCTGTTCTTAAGTCCCACTGAAACACAGGGGGCTCAACATGTATTCAGTATGGAACCCCCACCTTCTTCCCTGCTTGCTTCATTTAAAGGAAGGACATGGGATACGGGCCTTCAGCATTGTTTAGACTCCCCGGCAGATGAAACAGTGTCCAGCGAGCCAGGACACGGCCCGACAAGCGTGAGGTTTAAATGCAGCACTTGGTCATCCCAGTGAAAAACATTCTAGTAGGAAAAACTGCCTTGTATGCCATATTTGCTACAGCATGAGGAATGGTACTAAGTTTAAGTTAAGGTAGGATGGGATTTAGGAAGATAAGCCCCGTCTTTCACTATTCCCTGATCCCACAGATAAGACTGAATTTTCCCTAAAATTTGGTTTATGATTGCTTGACCAGCGGGAACTTCTCAATGATGGGAGTGATGCACAAACTGAATGTGCGGGGTTGTTTTAACTGAGAGAAGGATTTTTGTGGGCGATATCTTTTATTGGACACATTATATGGCAGGGAAATGAGTTGTTTTGGTTTTTCTTACTTATTCAGACCAGTTCTCCCTAAAAGGGGGAACAGGCATTTCAAGGTGCTTGTCATTTCAACTGATTTTCATCTCTCACGAGCAAAATCCAGCCTTCATAATGCCAGGTGTTATTCCCCAGAAAAGCTATTTGAAATTGTATTTTGCTTTATAAAAACTCCAACCTTAACTAGTTAATCCTTCACGCACATCCAGGCACAGTGTACACCAATACTCCTAGAGTTGCCTGGCAACTAGTGGGAGGAGTGTCAGAGAGCAAGAAGGGGCTAAATGAATGAAGAGAAGTCGGTGTGCGTCTGACATGGATAAAGGAGGCTTACAGCCAGGCTGCCTTGCTGCTTTCAGTTTTGTTATTTATGTGGATGGGAATTAAAGTAGCTCCCGTTAGTCCATATTAGGTACATTGGAAGTATAGCATTCACACCCAGTATTTTTTTTTTTTTAACCAGCCAGGCACACGCAGAGATCAAATACATTTATATTTCTATGCATATCATATGCACATCTGCACTATGAGGACCAGAGAAAAGGACTCAGACCTGCTGAATTAAACAGTGGTACCTTAGAACAGTGACTAGTTGGAACGATGCTTTCTGGAAGACGGTGATGGACTACTGAAATCTTTTGCCAAGCTACTTCCTTCCCATCAGATTTACAGATCCACACATCTCCACAACATGCAAAAATATTAAATTCTCTGTATTTTCTGACTCTTGCCTAGTGTATGAGTTCACCACATTATCTCCCCTGCTCCATTTGGCATGAGCCAATATGGCTAGAAGCATTTTCTGTGTGCTCAGAGAAGTCCAACCAGCAGATTGAGTAATGTGGGACTCATCCTTGACACAGGAATGGTCAGACTGGCTCATATCTGAGGCCCCTTCATCCCGCCGCTCTGTCTCTGGCAGTGACCAGCATCAGCTGTTTCAGAAGATGCAAGAACTGGGACAATAGGTCCCCCACATTTCATCCTGGTCCCCAACAGAGAGAGATTTAAATGCAGTCCAATATTTCTATCATCAGTAGTTACAACCCCAGCTATTTTATTGCTATGTGTATAAACGTGCAACTCTGTTTTGAATAGTATTACTTTCTTAGTCTTGACAATTTGCTGTAGCAGTTGGCTTCACAGTTGATTATACATAGTGTGAAAAGATTTCTTTTCATTTGTTTTGAATTTACAACTTTTACAAATTTCAGCAAATGCCCTCATGTTTTGTGTTGTGAAAGAGAAAAGAGGAGCCCTTGTTCTACTTTCTCGTGTCCCCCAAGACAAAGAATTTCAGTCTTTCTTCAGAAGAGTTTTTCTAGGCCCTTGTTCATTCTTGTTGCTCCTGGCTGAACACCCTCAATGGCCACATCATTTATTTCCTTCGAGATGCAGTAACAAGGCAGATTCTAGACAGGGCCAAACTCTGGGTACGTATAATGACAGTGTAATGGTCTTTTCACTACTTAATGTTCAGCTATCAAAGGAGTGAGCCAGTAACTTTTTGCCCACTTCTCCCCAATTTCATGTTTACAGCTATGTTACAAACTCGCGACCTACTCACAGGTTCAATCTTCAGTGCGTTTCTGTAGCTCCCGAAGAAAGAAGCCTGGGACTTTAGGAATGCTCTTGCCACACCATCCCCAGTAGTTGTGGAGACTTTCTTTAGCCTGCTCTTCAGCGTAGAAACCTGAAAATACACAACAGGTCCGGTCATCCTTGTAGCACAAACACAGAGTACACCAGGAACCAACTCGAGAGGTTTCACGAGGTATCACAGCAGTAGTGAAGTAGAATGGCAGACTACAAACCTGAAGCCTCTAGTCTTAAGGCAATGGCATTTCCAGCGATCTGCTTTGCCCACCTAATTGATAATCAAGTTCTGCTGAAAGCCTGCGGCAAGAGTTTTAAAGCCTACCTTACTATCACCTTTTTTAAATCAGAGATTAATGCAGTGTTTTGTGTTCTTTAGAGGTGGCTAAGAAGTTGCATGTTATCCCCGTTTGCAGTCCATCGAATTTCAATACTTAGTTGCAGTAGCCAAACCACAGGAAAGTAAAAGCCTAAGCAATTATTTCAGTCCTGGAAGTTGCCCTGTGCAAGACTAGTAATTAGTCTCTCCTAAGATAAGAGAGACGCAGGAAGAGATGGGCTGGTGAAGATGCAAATGTTCTTTAAGACCTACCGCGACTGTACCTTGTCCCATGTACACGCGTTACTGGGCTGCATCTTCAGCTTGCTTCACTGCAGCTTTTACAACAATCTCTGTGCTCTTTGCTAAAATGTTATTTTGCAATTCCCTCAAGGAGAAGTCCCTAGTAACCATCAACAAGTATCCCTGGGCCTTCTATCACCGCTAAGGAAACTCAGCTTTTTCCAGTAGTGCAAACATATTTTTGTCACAAAAGAGCATCTGCCTTGACTCCAACATTTCAAGTATAAGGAAATGGGTAAGAGAAACTGCACAGGTGATATTAAGCTAAAATGAAAGATTAAGCAAGCACAATGCTTGAGACTGAAAGGAATTAAGACTTTGTAAGTAATGGCCCCATGACTGATGAAATACTTTACAAGATGCATCATTCCTGATATTCTGGCCATGCCTGATAATAGCATATCCTGTCGTTTAGATGTTCTTTTATTCAACATAATATTATCAGCACAGCCTTATTTCAGCCTAGGGTAAACCGATAACTACAAGGATATGAAGCAATATTTGAGAAGCAGGTCTTCAGTTGATCATATTAAAACAAGAAAACATAACCAGACTCAGAAGCTGGGTATACCTCTCTCTGGACTCTGAATATTTGACTCATACACATTTTTTTCCATTTGTTCTTTACATTTCTTTCAGTCCTAATCATAGTTAATTTCTGCCCATGGAAATGAAACCCAACAAATACTTTACATGTGGTTAGGAAACACTTAAGTACCAGGCAAATTTTGCATAATCAGGCCATCAATCTTCATTTGAAAGAATGCTAAGCCATTTAGGGAACAAATCTGGCATGTCTGAAGAATGCCAATCACAACAGGGTCTCAATCCTGATAGAATAAAGCAAGTATAAAAGGAAAAATTGTGAGGACATCTAGACAAATGCAGTGTTCACGTGTGCTAAATGTATTTTTGAAGCATGAGCTGCAAATCTAAAATGCAATGTTTTTATTCATATGAAAGGAAAACCTACGCCCCCACCCAAAAAAAGAAGAAAAAAAGAAAAAGGTGTCTCACAATGACAATGGTGACATTTCCATCCTTTGAAATGGTCGATATCTACTGAGGTTCTTTTCTTGCTGCTTCTCAAAGGATCTAAACCACCTGTGCATCAGATTATTCCTCACTTAACCTTCACTGCCCTTTCTCTTTCATACTGGAGGTGTTTAATTACCTCAGATTCACAGAGCTGCACTTCAGGTGAACATAGTCCTAATGGTCTCATTACCATTTACACAAAGAAATACCCACTGATTGTAACTGAGCAAATATCAACTGTACACCCTCTTACACAGGCAAATTTAAAAACTACCCAAGCATTCAGGTTACCTGAATATTCTTTGGTCTCCTATATACTCCAAGGGCTGCAGTTCTGAAGAATTACCCATTACTGTTTTCTGTACTTCACAATTTCTCTTCTACATATAAATAGGTTGTGACTTAGTTTGATGTGCTTCCTTTTTAGCGTTTGCAGCCTGGTAGCTTCTAAAGTAAGGTTGTATATCTGCGTGCTATTGTTAGTGACAGCATTTTTGCTTCTCAAACACAGGCAATGGAAATGAGATAAAAAGACCCTTTCACAGATTAATGTTTAATGTGCTGCGCCTGTGCTGCAATGGCTGCAACCAAATCTTTAACAACTAGTTTTGTCAGCAACAATTTTGGGGTGTTGGAGACAGAGAGCCAGGACAAGTTAAGGCTTGAAAGAGTCACAGAAGGAAAACTAGTGCAAGGAGAGCAAAGATGTAAGCAGTAGAGTCTAGACACTAGTCTCTCTACTCAGGCACCTAAGGAGTGCTCATACAGCTAAGCATCCAAGTGCAATTCTGTTCCACCTTGCTCCAGTTCCAGAAGAACCGTTCATGCGTTTGCTTTCGTCCAGCTTAGCCTTAAGGATAAGTCACAGGAACAAAGGAGAAGCATGACTCTCACGTGTGCAAGGCTGTGTGTACGCTTGTTCTCTCTCATTATGGTTTTTATAATATGAGAGATATGTGTATGCACACTCACATATACACACACGCATGCATGTGTGTAAAGCATTCTAGACAAGCAGACAAAAGATCATCATTATAAAATTAACTTAAGATGTTTTAGGGACCCAAATATGGTGGAACAGGATTGCACTTAGATGCCCAAGAGGCAGAACAGGATGCAGCCCTGTATCCACATATCCCCAAGGGTCTTAACAGGCAACACATTTACATGGGTGTACTTTACATCTGCTCTGCAAATTAATATAAATTGCACTGGGATCTGGGGTGGACACAGCGGCAGCTATTGCTGGGGTGGCTGCCTGCACTGTAACGGGAATGGGTGCTGTTACAAACCTTTGTCACTACATGCTAGGGGAACAGGTAACAGCCCATTTATCTTGAGCGAACAAGCACCCCAGAGTGAAACGCAGACAGACACCTACCTTGCCATAATTTACACTGGTGCACTTTTACCCTCCACTCCTTCAGTAACTAAGCGTGCACGTGTGCAAGGGAGAGGGGGGGGCGGACGACATGTGTAGGCACATGGGCATACACACACACACACACACACACACACCAATAATTACCCAATGGTTACATTTTCTGTACATCTCATCATAATACAAGAGCTTTCGAGCGCACACACACCCAGCAAAATTCTGAGCGTCTCCTGTGTTTGCTGGCTCCTTCATAAGCACACATATAGCTGTTTTTCACTGTTTAACGTCTACATGGTAAGCAGTAACTTTTCCCGTTTCGTGCAATTTAACTGTACTATTTAAGCAGCATCAACTCACCGTTCCTTTTTCTGTCCGTCTTTAAACCTAGAAGGTAACCCCATATTTGCTGCTACATGCTACAAAGGCTGCAGGAAATGTTCCCCATCCTACTGCACTGTATCTACTTGTGCTAAATGAGGAAATAAATCTGTTTTTGGTTTCTGATAAAATTAAAGATACTTCCAGTTTTATTTTTTTACTTCAACTTTACTGCAGCATGGAGTGCTTCTGTCATAAAAAGATTGACGTTATTACTACGTACCATGAAATGGAGAATTAAGGACGTGTCCAGCATTGTTTTTAAATCCAAAAGCTGTAGTTTTTGTCAATGAGCCATGCATTAATGAGCCTCAGAGCACATACTAACATGACAGACCATAGCAGCTCCAGTGGAAGGCCTGTTGTGTCCATAATCCATGGCTCATTTCCTTTCACTGAAGCCATAATGTCCCTGAAGGAGCTCCTTTATTCTCAATGGCACAAGTGTAATAGTTCCAATAAAATCTGAAGTTTGAACTAGACACAAGTGGTATTATTGTTTTTACTTCGTCTTTAGCTTATCCGTGGCCCAAAGGCCCAGTAAGCACTGATCTTTTGAATTTTCTGGCTTTTGCATTCTACATACAACTTTAAAAATAGGTTAACTTTTAATTGATGCATCCCTTGAACAAAATTTTGCACTGCAGCTAAATCTCTGAATCAATCTGGAAAGTTGTAAGAGTGATTTTCTATTAGCCTCTACTTGGAGAAAGATAAGCTTGGTGCTAAAGTCTGGGAATGGCAGTCAGAAGACCCGAGTTTTATTTCTGGCTTCCTGACAGGCTTCTAATGTGGCCTAAGGCAAAGACAGAGAGGTTATGACTTCAGTTTCCCCATTTATTATAGAATTACAATAACGATGCATCTCACTCAGGCATTGTGCTAATTTTAGCAATTCTAAAGCACTCTGAAATCCCCCAAAAAAGCATTTAAGTATTTATTCCTCAATAAATTAACAAAAAAATATTAAACAATTCTCATGCAGTATGCACAAACATCAAGGGAGTTCTGCTTCTTCCTTAAAATTAAAATGATCCTGGCACTACCAAGTCTTCACGTTATATATTCACACATTCACTCATCTCAATCAAGTTCTCCATAATCACTACTTTTCACACTTTCTGATGTACAATATTGTAGCTTAAATGACAAAGCATTTAAATAATGCATTTAGAGAGACTGATGAGTGAATACAAGTAAAGCAGCTCCTGTGTTCTCTCTGGAATAAATTAATACCTCAAACAAAGTAGGCTACGCAAACTGAACTGCAATTGTTATCCTGCCTTAAGAGACTGTAAAGCCTTTTTTTTTTTTTTTTTAAAGCAAGATTGTGACCGCTCAATATGAAGATTATTTCTAACCAAACAGGCACATATACATACAGACTATCCTAGGAGTGTTTTTAAAGAAGATTTTTATACTTCTGGCAGTTCAGGTTTAAAGGTCAGATTTAAACTATCACCATGTTTCAAAATGCAATCTGTGCAATGCAGCATAATGAAATGGTTCAGTAAAGGTGCTAGTGGAAATTCTTTTAATTAGGTCCAAGGCTTTTCAGTTGTCAACATGAATAAAGCAAGAAACATTCTATTGCAAACACAGTATAAGAAAATAAAAGTGGAAGTTACCTTTCAAAAATGGATTTGCAATTGAGAAGCAGAAATATTTCTAGGCTCCCTCAAAAATACATTTAATTTCCCACATAGTGGAAGAACAGCAAACCAGAGGCTCTCCTAATTGGGGTAACTCGCTAACGAATGGGACCCTAGCACCATGCAAAAATAAGCTACGGGGGCAGCAAAATATAATCGGAGGCTAACTGCAAGTACTCAGTTACACAAAACACAAGTCAAAGCGACTTGGTGCTATATACCATACATTAGTCACCAGAAATCAATGGCTTTGATCTAATAAAAACTAAGTACAGAGATTAACTTTTATATGTTTATTCCTCATCATCTGATGCTCTGGCATCTACATTTTGGCTTCAGCTTCAAGATTAGCCTATTTGGAAGGATTTGACAATAAATCTATGGGGCCCGTACCAAATACACACAAGCAGAAAAATTTACTGCTCTCTCCTCCCTCCCCCTTGTAGTACACAGAAAAGGGATGGAGGAAACTTGCCAGTAGCAGATGCAACTGAAAGGTAAACTGCAGTTCTAAGTGAAGCTCCTTTCTTATTATTGCCAAGCGAAAAAGGAGTCCTGCTGCCCAAGTGCTCTCTGTCATGGCTATGCCATCAGCAACACGCAAGGGTAACGAACAGAAGGCAAGGCAGGAGCAGATCCCAGCATTTCAACTATCTGCCTACTAATGTAGCCATTTGCAACTTATTTGTAAAAGACCTGAGCTGGGCGATTCAAGAAGTTCGAGTGCTAGGAGGTACCTGTAACAGGAGGGACGGCAGGGTCACCGTGCTAGCCCTTGCCGCCTCCTCTACTGTGCCAAGCTTTGGACTTGCACCCTCCTATTCTCGCCCGCCACGACTTTGATGATGTGTGTTTTTATAGGGAGGCTACCTCTCCTCCACTTGGCCACAGTTCTCCTGCTCCGGGTGTCCTGCGTATCTAAGCCTTGCAGGCCTTCTCTGTACGCCACCCTTCTCACTAGGGCCTTCTCCATACTGCTGCCCTTCTCACTGGGGCTCTCCGCACCCTCACTGGGGCCTCTCCATAATGCTGTCCCTCCCCTGGGGTTCTCCGGGCCCACACTGGGGCCTCTCTGCAAGGCTGCCCCCTCTCACGGGCTCTGCTTTGGAGCTGGGGTCTGTACCCCCGAACTCTGTGCCCCCTCTGGGGCTGGGGTCCTCACTCTACCGTGAGTCCCCTATGAGGCCTCCTCCATCCCCTTATAGCCTCACCCAAACCACCGGTGTTAAACAAACTGCAACATAAACTCAGGCCTCTTGGCTACAACTTAAGCCTAAGCCACCTGGCAGTAACGACATTGCTCGGACATCTTGGAGCTGCTACCCTTTACTCTGCTAGCGGTACCTGCAGTCAGGCTTCTCCTCGCATCACTGCTCCAGGAGCTTCGCTCTCTCTCTCTGGCTGCTGGCAGGGAGCTCCTTCTGCCTCGGATGCCAGTAGGGAACCGCCTCAGCTCCCCCCTCCCTCATAAGAGCCAGGCCTTGCCCCTTATAGCCAGCTGACCGCTGGCAGGTGTGGGTCGTTTGCTGCCTCCCGTTGCCCTGGCAACCAGCACCTGAGGAGCCTTCGTGTCCTGCTACAGCACCGTCCAGTCAAGCCAGCGTGAAGCGCCATGTTTAGTGTCTAATCCAATTCTGCTGGACCAGGCTCGGGGGGTTATCCAGCCCCTCTGGCACGCACCTTCAGCAGAAAGATATTTTATCACGTTCATTTTCACTCCGATACCAGGAGCGACTAACTTGCCCTGGGCCCTTAAAAGACAACATCTTGGGTAGCAATGTCACTACCTGAAACCCAAGCACGAGTCACAGCCCAAGTCTAGGAAAGTCACAGCACTTTTAAAAATAGCAATAATAAAAAAGATCCCTTAAATGTAACAAAAAGGGCTGTTCAGAGAAACAGGCACACTATGAACGTTTTCTATTGCATCAATTGCCTGCCGGTGAATGCATGAAAGTAAATGTTACTCATCACTGCTGACTGTAAATGGATTTAATTCAGCAAAGTAAATTTTGTGTATATTCAGGAGCTAATGAAGTGCTCAGTGTTTACATTAGCGAGCAATACTGAGAGCATGGTTTGTCTTAACAACCATTCATGACTGTGGCACTATTACAGACATTTTCAGTGCCTCAGCTAACGTAGCCTGACTCAACCCTCAGCAGATCACAAACGCATCCATGTAGAGCAAGTCCAGCGGAAATGCAGACTTGCCAGATTCTCCCCATCTTCCTTTCCTTTCCCCCACCCCGGAAGAAACTGTGTATAATAGATCAGCTTCACAGTTCCCCTGCTGCGATGAACAACTTGATCCACTTACAGTTCCAAACACATGATGCATGAAAGAACTGACAGAAATTCAATTCTTGCAAAGAAAAGCAGCTGCTCTCTAGTGGTCAAAGCCAAATATTAAACAGTTTTAAAGGAAAGGAAAAGACCTAGAGGAGAACCCTTCATTATCTAGGTAACTAAAATAATGAAGCAAGGAGGAATACAAATGAGGAATAAGACAGAAACATTGATTCCAAACATTAATTCCAAACATTAATTACACAAAGCAAAATGATTCAAGTTAAGTCTTTGTTACAACAAATATTAATCCCAGCTGTGTTTATATAGCAGTTGTGAAAAAAAAAAATACACCATGTACACGATTTGTGAGCCATGCCAGTTAATTGAATTTGCTGGCAGCACTTCCCCTGCAATGCTCCAAACATCCTCTAAGATAAAATGTAGCTTTTAAATAGACCTGCAGAAAACTGAATCAAGAAATTTAAACTAATAAAACACAACTCTTTACTGTTATAAAAGTGAAGTAAAAGTAAATAATGAAAGGAAGGAAGTCTCTTAAAATTTATGACATTCCAAAGCTTGAAGTTTTGGGTTTATTGGTGAAGTCTCTTCTGATGTTCTACAGCGCTCCTGCAATAGCTCCTTTAACGAGGCCCCATAAAATCTAATATAATACTTGATTGTTGACAAATCATATACGTGTTTGAGGCCCAGGATTCACTGTATCCAGACCTTTCTTACATAATTCTATAAAATTTACAAGTCTGTCATTTCCAGGATTGTGGATAATGGCAGGAGTGATGATCAGCTGACAGATTTGGGTGAAAAGAGGGAAATCAGAAGGAAGAATTATTTAAAAAAACAACAAAAAACAAACAAGCACCGCAGCACTGAAGTAAAAGTTATGAACAGAAAGGCTGCCAAAAAGCCAGGGAGTTTTGCATCAAGATGGACCTTCCATGCATAACTCGCTGCTCCCTGCCTACATGCTGCGGCGCACACGACTACACGCAGTGAACTGACTCATGCCGCAGGCCCCTGAGCGGCGAAAGGACGTTGGAGTGCGAGGCAGTGCGTACGCACGAATTCCCCATGGCGGCAAATGGGAAGCTTGCAAATGTCTAACTACTGCCAGAAGGGCGTAGCCACTTTCCAACAAGCAAACGCTCTTTCCAAGCCATGGAAGCTGGAAATCATTGTCCTTATGCAAACTATGAAAACGCAAACTAACTTATATTAATCCATGATGATGCGCTGGACTTTTCCCAGCAAAGGAATGGAAACACTTCAAGGGCAGAGGTGAGGGAAGTGTGTCACTTCATATTTGGCAAGTCTAGAAGTTTGTACGTGTTTCTCTCTGGTAACGCTCCATGATCTGCAAGGCTGCAGGCAAGGAATCCTGCAGGGCAAGGACAGATGTTTTCAGTTACGCTTCCGTTTCCTTCTACAGAGCAACTTTAAAGTGATTCAGGCAATCAGTGTCCTGAACTCCACCCCTCCAGCTCTGCTTCATGGATACAGACCATGATCAAAGCCATTCCCAACCTCTTGACTAGTGGTGGCTCCTGTGAAATGGGTTCTGGGGTTAGTCCCAGTCCTAACAGACAACCACATCAGAGACCGACACCTCTGTAACTAGCTGGCAGTCACAAAAGGAAGCTCCTGGGAGTGAAATGAATATGGAGGGAGAATGCTAGTGATCTCTTCCACATAGCTCTCAAGAGGAATGCCTAAAGTACACCGCTGATCTGTGGAGTTGGGCACTGGCTGACCTTCCCCAGGCTCCTTCAGTCCTTGAGAAACACACTTGTTGGGACAGCTGTGTCATGTTCACGCAGCAGATGTGCATGGTCCATACACTGCACCAGAACTACAAACCTATTAAGTATCTAGACAAAGCTGCCAACTCGATGCTCATCTCATGTCAAGACTTCAAGCCATGCTTCTTTATAGTCCCCGAAGTGTCATGGCTTGAAGTCTCACTATTTCAGTACTAAGAAAATAAAAAAAATCAGGCATTTGCCATGTAGGGAGTTATCCATTTAGCCTAGATAAAAGATCTTCATCATATTATATAATTTAAAGGCTTACCACAACAGCCAGACTAGTTAACACATTTGTATTTTAAATCTGAGGATCTAAGCCGGTAGAAGGAGTCCTTTAGGTGACATGCATGTGCTGGAAGAGAAGGTATCCAGAAGTAGGGCATTTATTCATCATCAAGCAGCAGAGTGCACTTAGATACTCATAGAGTTGGTCCTGCTATAAAAATGAAATCATGCTTGCCCTCTTACAAAAGTTAGTGCCAGGCCATGGTCAGCCTGCAGCAAAATCACAGCAGAAAACCAATCTGACCTGCTGCAAAGAATGTGCCCCTCCACCATGAATGAGGACAGAGCAAGATGTTACAACATCACAGTAAAGTCAGTCAACCGGGCAAGCATGATGGTGGTCCTCTATCTGCATGTCTGCAAGCTTTTTAAATAGGCAGAAGCACCTCACAAAATCCAGGATTCTCCCGGGGCTGAAGTACAAAGGTGCTCCCTTTCCATTTCCAGTTTGAAGAAGTTTAACAATAGGCTCCAAGCAGGTACCATGGAAAAAGAGCCCTCATCATGGCAAACTCCTACTTATCTGTGAACTGCAACATTGGCCTGCTCTGTGGTCACTAAGCAATGACAATTATGCTCCAAACGGGTGCGTGACAAGACAACGGATAGCAGAGCATTCTCTTATTGCAGGTAATATTCAAGAGCCACAAAAAGAAAATCTATACTTGAGTTTCTTCCCTCAACCCACAAAAGAGGCAGCTTGTTTTAATTTCCCTGCATATCAATTTCATATTCAACTGTACATTGAGGCAGGATTTTAATTAGGCCTTCAAATGAAGGGCCCTTTACTTTTATAGATCCTTATAGTCAACTCAATATCTAAGCATGGGTAGCAAGAATAATTCAGATTTTTCCATCTGCTCTAAAATAGACGCAGGCTGACCTAGAGATGGCTTCTAGTGCACTTTCTCTACACACTTTACCAATTCTATCTTCTCTCAGCTTCATTAGTGAAGAATACTCCAGGAACGGGTGGTGTTGATACAGTGTAATGCAAATTGGACACACATGTGGCTCAAATGGGGAAATTAGAGCATCATTCAAGAATTTATACAAGACCACCGATTTTAAAAATATTTTTAAAATATTTGTAAATATAGTGAATATTTGAGAATTACTGAAGCACCAAAACTGCACAAGACACGAGCAACAGTTCAGAATTATATGCACAAACCAGTCTGAGCAATCAAGTGGGCAGCCTGGCTCCACAATGAAGGATACTAAAGAAAATATAGGGCAAGTAGTAAAATGTGAAGCACAAACTGGAAGAAACATTGGAGAAAACTCCATTTGCTATTAGGTCTCTCTTCCTCTTTTACAATGTGCAAAACAGCATCTTGTTTGTCCTTCCCAGGGGCCTCATGTCCCCCAAAAATCTGCTTTAATTTATTTTTTGCTTTATTTCACAGGACACACGCATTTTGCACAAGTTCTCTCTTCTTCAGGCAAGACTTTGTAATCTTCAGAGAACTTGGAAACTAGTAAATGAGCTGGAGATTCGGAGCAAAGCCGAGGCAGGCATTCCCAACCCGATTCATCAATCTTGCTTCCCTTTCACTTCTGGGCTACACAAAAAGCAGCCCAAGCTTGCAGGATCCAGATGTTCACCTGAGTTCCAGGCCCTTCAGAAATGGTCAAACACTCTTCAGAAACAGCAGAAGAATAAAGGAAGCATTTCACCTAGTGCGCAGGGCTTTGGCACAGCCAGTGACACTTGTTAGGAAATAAATAGGTTAAAAACAAACAAGCAAGCAAGCAAAGTGTTTGCAAACAGCTGCTTTATACATACATACATACATACATACCACATCATTGGGAAGACTCTGAAGATCATCAAAAGGGGTTTCCAGTGTGTTGGTGTCAACATTAAGAATCACAACATCTTCCAGGACCATATTTCTAACATTCTAGAAAATAGAAAAGTCAGTAAAAGGGGTGGGGTGGGGTCAAATCTGATCCGTAAAGACATGTCACAACACACAGCATCCTTGTGCCGTGCTATTTCCCACATACATTTAAAGAAGCTAGTGGTTTCTCTCTCTGCCCCACCATTTATTGTGCTTTCCCTCTTTATAAAAATAATTTCTCAAGACGAAAGGCTCAATCTGCAGAAGGACGTGTCTTACCACATTGTATACTGCAATTGCTGGAGAAGTCGCAGAGCCCCTGTTTTAGATCATGCAAGCAAAAGACACTCCAAGCACCACCAACACATATCTTACTCCATGCACTCCTGTTTCTAAGCACAAGTGTTAGCTCCACTGAGACTCAAAAAAAATCAGTAAATCTTAACATAGTCTACACTGAGTTTAGACAGAAGAGTAGGGTAGCTCTTTTAGTTACAAAACTGGTGTTTAGGCTAAGGCAGGATCTGGCTTTGCCGTTCCATCTCAACCACTGCTGTATTCACAGATAAGGTGAACTTGAGTAAAACTGTAAATACTAGGGCTAAAGTTGAGGGAGAGGAAAGCTAAACTCTTTCCTTAATTCTCAGAGTAGGAATATCCCAGCTGTCCAAACTTCTAGCATCATTAGCAAATACAAGTGAAATGAAGTCTGAAGACTCGCGAGATTTCCAGACCACCACAGATATTACAGAACACAGATTTCAGAGACACCGACCGCGCGAGCATGCGTGGGATCCTCCCACCGCTGCGAATAACCAGCCTTCTTTATGTAGCAAGTTAGTAAGAGCGAACTGCTCCTCCACTCTTTTGCCAGTCTTTGTATGGCAAACCGTTCGATGCAATGGTCTAACTCACATTTTGCCAAGTCTGTTTTCCAAGGAAGTGGGAAGTGAGTATGCTACAAAACTGAGAGCTGTTTGGGGATTCTCTCATAGCTAGAAGATTTGAAACTTTGAGGAAAAGTATTAGGTTTTCGCTTCGAAGACTGATCTAGAAGGGAAGCAAGCTGTATGGGTTATGGAGTCAAGCTAAAAACTCCAGGTTGTCTGGGCCAAATAGGGACGAACAAAAGGACTCCCTCCTTGTTCCTTCTGAATTGCTTTCAGTAAAAAGGAACGGGGGAAACAAACACGGGAGAGAACCACCACAAAAGGAAAAGGGAGAACAAGAGGAATGTTTTTCCTGGAACAAAAAAATCTTTTCATGTTTCTGTTTCTACAAAGGGCAAAAAACCTCTACAGAGTAAGCCCCACCGCACATGCCCTCCTCTCGACGGAAAGTTGGAATAAGTCTGACACAGTTCCCACTCCCCGAGTGAAAGCCCTGTCTGCTAATCTAGTCTGAGTGTTTATGTTTCTTACAATGGCGCAAGGATGCATAATAGAAGAAAGGCATGGCCTCTTTGGGAAAATAATAGCCATTGGTACCTTGGGCCACTTAAGTACCTGGGAGCACCCTGTGGTCCAAACCCAGAGGAGAGAAGGATGCCAGATCCCATTTCCTCTCAAGCAGCATTAACTGAACTGCCGGTGGCCCCAAGAATTGAATTGAAGTATTTGCTCCTAACCACTTTTTCCACACAATGTGGGAGTTGTGTCCACCTATTGCTTTTAGATTCAGTTATTGGTGCCAAAGTACCATATTTATCTATTCATACAGTAGAGCTTTACTCTGATCTTGTTTTTCCATCTGTGGTTTACCACCAGACAGAAGCAAGGGACTGGTCCAAGCAGGTCCACTGAGATAATGGGACTCGTCCCATGACTGGGCAGTTAACATTAGGGGCTATAGGCTGTACAGGCGGGATAGAGAAGGCAGAAAAGGGGGGGGGGTGGCACTCTATGTCAAGGAGCACTACACATCCTCTGCCAGCAGTATGGGGTCAGGGGAAGGGCGAGCTGAAGTGCTCTGGGTCAAGATCCAGGGGGGGCAAGGCGAGAGGGATTTGACGGTGGGGGTCTATTACAGACCCCCCAATCAGGAGGAGGAGCTGGACAGGGAATTTTCAGGCCAGCTTGCGGAGACACTAAAAGCAAGGGATGTAGTTGTCATGGGCGATTTTAATTACCCGGACATCTGCTGGGAGGAGCAGTCAGCCGGGACGGACCGCTCCAGGAGGTTCTTGGCCGAGTTGCAGGACCTCCACTTGATTCAGGAGGTGCACAGTCCCACCAGAGGAGATGCCCTGCTGGACCTGGTCCTGGCCGCAGGCGACGACCTGGTAAGAGGCCTCCAGGTTCTTGACCACCTGGGCAATAGTGATCATCGCATGCTGGAATTCACCATCCAGCGTAGAGTGTCAAGGGCCCGCAGCAAGGTGGTGGCCCTAGACTTCAGGAGGGCCAACTTCAGTGAGATGAGGAGATTAGTGGGAGAGGAACTGGGGTCCTTGAGGGCAGAGGAACTCAGCGTCCAAGAGGAGTGGTCGTTCCTTAAGGAAACGATACTCGGGGCCCAAGGGGTGTCCATCCCGACAAGAAGCAAGGCGGGCAGGAGTGTCCAAAAGCCCCCCTGGCTCACCAAGGGTGTCCGGGAATGCCTGCTTGCCAAAAGGGTGGCGTACGCCCGGTGGAAGGGGGGTGTAATCTCCAAAGAGGAGTATACCTCCTCTGCTCGGGCCTGCAGGCGGGCTGTTAGGAAGGCCAAGGCGGAGATAGAGCTCGGATTAGCGTCCAGGATTAAGGATAACAAAAAGTCCTTTTTCAAATATATTGGGAGGATGAAGAAGGCGCCGGGTAATGTGGGGCCCCTGCAGGATATGCGGGGCAATCTGGTGGTTGCGTCAGAGGATAAAGCGGACCTCTTTAACCAATTCTTCACCTCCGTTTTCTTGTGCAGGGACCGGGACTTCCCTGCTGTGATAGAAGCCGGACGCGAGGGGATCGCCTTCAGACCTCAGGTTGGGGAGGACCGGGTTAGAGAGCTTCTGGAGGGGCTGGACGCGTTCAAGTCAGCGGGTCCGGATGCTCTCCACCCCAGGGTGCTGAGGGAGCTGGCTGGGGTTATTGCAGGGCCCCTGGCACGGCTCTACGAGCGATCGTGGTGCTTGGGCCAGGTGCCAGACGATTGGAAGGTAGCTAATGTGGTCCCCATCTTCAAAAAAGGGAAAAGGGAGGACCCGGGCAATTATAGGCCCGTCAGTCTTACCTCAATCCTGGGGAAGCTCTTTGAGAAGATCATCAAGGAGCACATTTGTGATGGGCCGGCATCCGAGATGATGCTCAGGGGCAATCAGCATGGATTTATTAGGGGGAGATCATGTCAGACCAACCTGATTGCCTTTTATGATCAGGTCACAAAGGCCATGGATGCAGGTGTCGCGGTGGATGTAGTCTTTCTGGACTTCAGCAAGGCCTTTGACACCGTCTCTCACCCCATCCTAATTAGTAAACTAGGCGACTGTGGCATAGATGCCTACACGGTCAGATGGATTGCAGATTGGCTGAAGGGTCGCACTCAGAGGGTGGTGGTGGATGGATCATATTCGACTTGGGGGGAGGTGGGTAGTGGAGTCCCTCAGGGCTCGGTCCTGGGCCCTGCGCTGTTCAATGTCTTCATCAGCGATCTTGATGTTGGGGTGGAGAGCAACCTGTTTAAATTCGCTGATGACACCAAAATTTGGGGGGAGGTGAGCACGCTAGCAGGGAGAGAGAGATTGCAGAAGGATCTGGATAGGTTACAGGGGTGGGCAGACAGGAACAGGATGCGTTTCAATACGGACAAGTGCAGGGTGCTGCACTTGGGTAGTAGGAACCAGCAGCACACTTATACGATGGGGAACTCCCTACTTGAGAGCACGGAGGCGGAAAGGGATCTTGGTGTCATTATTGACTCCAAGATGAACATGGGCCGACAATGCGAGGTCATGGTTGGCAGGGCTAACCGGACCTTGTCGTGCATCCACAGGTGCATCTCGAGTAGAGCCAGGGAGGTGATCCTCCCCCTCTATGCGACGCTGGTCAGGCCGCAGCTGGAGTATTGTGTCCAGTTCTGTGCGCCCCATTTCAGGAGGGATGTGGACAACATGGAGAGGGTCCAGAGGAGGGCCACCCGCATGATCCGGGGACAACAGGGCAGACCCTACAGTGAGAGACTGCGGGACTTGAACCTATTCAGCCTCCACAAGAGAAGGCTGAGGGGGGACCTGGTGACCGTCTATAAACTCACTAGGGGGAACCAGAAGGGTTTGGGGGAGACGCTGTTTCCCCTAGCCCCTGCTGGCATAACAAGGAATAATGGGCACAAGTTGATGGAGAGGAGGTACAGATTGGACATCCGAAAAAACTACTTCACAGTCAGGGCGGCTAGGAGCTGGAACCAACTTCCAAGGGAGGTGGTGCTGGCCCCTACCCTGGGGATCTTTAAGAAGAGGCTGGATACTTACCTGGCTGGACTCATTTGAGTCCCGTTTTTGTTTTTAGGGTGAGTGGTTTTGTTTGTGTTTTTGGGTTGTTCTCCCGCCCTGGCGGGGGGTCGGGCTAGAAGATCTATTAGGTCCCTTCCGACCCTGAAACTATGAAACTATGAAACTATAATTCAGACAGCTGAATCTCCACCGTAATCTCACCCCAAAATGGAAATTCTTCCCCCTAGGAAAGCTGAGCCACCCTCACCAAATGTCTACAGTATCAGGAAGGGAGGGGGAGGAAAGAGGGGCTTCCTATGAAGCAGGGATCCAACATTGTTTGATCTTCTACAAAAACATCATATTCAAAATGCTTCCAGAGCAAGATGACTCAGACTGATACTTGGGATGCACTAATGACTTTGACAGAGTCACCAGTTTATGCTGGCACAAATCCAGGCAAAAAAGTAAGGGCGTATGAAAGAAAGTAGTTGGAAAAAGAGAAAGGGAGGAAGTTAGAAAGGAGCAGAAGAGCCTGTTCAAAATGAACAAGGAGTCACTTTGCTTAACTCCAGAGAGCAGGGCCCAGCAAGTTGTACTCGAACACTGCATCTTCCTGGCCTCAGAAAGGTAGCAAAAAACCAGAAAACATGGTGACAGCTCTCAGTTGAGGGCCAGCAACAAAAGCCAAGACTAAGATACAGAAGAACCATGTGGGGGAAAAAATGTGATTACCTGTGGTTGCTCCTCAATATTAAAACGATCAAGAGTTCAGAAACTGGCTTTGCAGTGGCTGAAAAATTAGACATGAAGCCTCTCCTCCAGACACTGCTCACTGGGTTCAAACACAGAAGAGGTTTCATAGCGTCACCCCAGAGGGCATCAAAGCACGGAATTTGGCACATTTGAATCGTTTTTAACACGAGGGAGCTACGTCTGGTGCTGGGGCTCCGGCACGGCGCTGACTGGATCAGCTCCAAGAAGGACAATACCTGGGCATTAGTCAAGTCATTAGCATCAAATGCTATATCCAATTAGAAAAAAAAAATCCAAAATGGAACTACAACGTGTGATCAGGGAGATTTTCCATTAAATAGTAAACAAAATATTATCTTCCTAGAAGTGTGCCAGTCTCCTAAATAAACAGCCTGGCTACTCTTAAAAGCTGTTTGAGGAAGCCCTTTTAATCTTTGCCCCTCAAACCATGGAGATTCAGGTCTTAAGCCAGTGCTTCAGCTCAATTTAAGCACGGTGTCACGACGCAGCCAGAACAGATGTTTAACACACATTGGTGCAAGAGGGACTGCAACATGAGTAGCTTGCACTTTTAAAAGTTCTGGGCATCAAAAGTCCACCGATTTCCAGGACAGATCCTGAATTAAAAAACAAAAATGCCCAGCTATTTATTAAATAGCCAAGTCTGTACTTTGGAGCCAATATTTCAGAAACAACAGCATAAATGTTCACTATTAATCCAATGTTTAATGCTAAATAGAAAAAAATGGCTGTTGTATTCCCTGCCACAAATTTAAAAATCTCCCACGATCTGCTTAAGCATCATGTGCTATGAACAAGTTTGTCTTATGCATAAAACCTAGCCAGGGGCATCTCTTTTGTTAAAATACTTCCCTTAGGTTTTCTTAAAATTAATGAAGTGACTTTGCTACTTAAATGGGCCTTCTTAAAGGAGCAGGCCATCTAAGGCATTTAAAATGAGGTCCTGCCCAAGTACTGTGTCAGATTTTAAAGGAAGGATATTCCATTTACTGCCTTCCTCACAAAAGAAACACAAGTACTTCATGAAAAGCAAGGTACTTACTTCCCTCCCCACCCTCAGAAACCAAAAGGTCATTTAGTTGGCATGCATCTGATAAACTCTAAAGTAACCCAGGAGTCTTGCTTCTTTTGGGAGTCAGGAAGCTGCAGACAAACTGATTTGCTCCTTCCTGTTTCAGAAAATTAAAAATCTCACTTATACTCAAAGGACTCTTGAAAGCTTCAACAAAAAGGTCTTTAGCAATGCGCTTAACCAAAGCCAGAAGCTTGTCAAAACCAAGTGCCAGAAGGACAAGACAGAAGGCTTGAAACTTCCCCTGAAATCCTGCTGCAGAACCAGCAGTGACCCAGGCATACAGGCAGGGGAACTTGCTAGCGAATGCTTTTGTAACTGGGGCAGATGCAGATTCATCATCTATCAGCAAAATGATGTGGATTTCCACTGCCATTCACATACAGTCTTGGCAGGACTTGCTATCTAAAGCTCAGGTTCATCTCAGGCTTTGGCAGATTCTACTACTGAAATTACCACCCAAGAAAGCAGATCTGGATGCAAGGATAGTACGTGCTCGTCAGTCCGATTCACCTCCCCACAAGGCCCAGCATTACCTTGGTCACTCAAAGCAAGGCTGGCACTAAGCTCCTGTGTGCTATGGCCCGGTGGGAGCAAAGGATGCAACTTCTCTGGAAAAAGCTCAATGTTTATTAAGACAATGATTTCACTGCAAAGGAGAGTCCTTCCATTCACAATACTTGTAACTAGTTTGAGCCAGTATCTAGCAGTCCCATGAGCAAAATAAAGAGTCAGCTTCTAGGCTCTTACACACTTACAATTCCCCAGCTTCTAGGTTTGCTGTTCACATTGAATACACCTATATAACACACCACTTTCCATGAGCTGTAACTCCATCCATTTTCCATAGCTACAATTTATACATGCTGTCACTGTTTCTCCCCATTTATAAGCCACAAATAATCATATTCAATTTATCACAGCCTCTTGACTAGCTGGACAAAATACCTGAAATAAAGTGCTGCACAGCAAAAGGAATGGAGCGGGTTGGTTAAGTACTTTACAAACGACATCTCTAGAGTAGCAGGATAAGCTCCCACCTATGAAAGTGGGATATATACTTTGTGCAATACACTCATTGCATCTTAGAAAATGTATCGATTCATATGTGGACACTGGAGTTTACACATCGAATTTAATTATAAACTTTGAGACTATGTGTTGATTCAAAAGTCTATAGCGAAGGTTGAGGTCATTTGCACACAAAAAGAAGGCTCCCCCCTTTTAACTGGATTCCTAGTAGTCATCATTAATCCATAATAAAATACAGTGTGCCGGACTAGCATCTCCACCTGCCTTTTATTTTAAATGTCAGTTTTTAAAGAGTGGAGCGGTATGGAAACCTGGTTTAACAAGCGCCCTGAACCCATTGTTTATAGCCTCCATAAACATGGCTTAGTAAGAATTACTGACTTAATCAGAGTGAACTTATCTCCTGGTGAAAAGAGCACTTTAAATTTCAGAAATGGCACCTTTACTGTGAAAATCTCTTAACTTTTCAAACAAACTCCAGGGGGCCTTAAACACCAGGTCAGTAAATAAGCAGCAGTTAGTGGGATTCGTCCTACTCCTGAGCAGCCAAACACTTGAGATAATTAAGCTATATTATTTAAGAGTTTGCAAAAACTACATTCCAAAGAAAGTATAAAAATACTGTACCGAGGAAAAGGGCCCATAGCCAATAATACACTAGAAACAACGTTATGTTCCATTAATAGCTAACTTCCACTTTAATACATGTTGGTATCACTATTTATACTCCTTGTTTACTTTTTGCACTTCCCATCATTTGTACAACTCGCTCACTGTTACACTCGTTTGCAGTTAGCTTCATTTGCAGATCCTCACTATGATGTTTGAGCTTCAAATAATGCACTCTATATTTAAGATGGAACTATTGGCACTAGTTTTTTTAAGCAAATAGTTCAAGTCCCTGTTTGTTTTAGGTTTAGAGAATTTTAAGATGAATTGAATTTAATGGTAGCTTTTTGTGACTAGATCCTAATGCTGACAAGCACATATTAACACTGAGCTAAGTTCTCTCTCCCCTGTCAAGGTTATAACTGTTCTAAAGTTTAAACAGAAATATAGGCATCCATTCATCAGTACCTAGTTTTACGTTATACCTTCTTAGAATGCAAAGTGTCGTTCACAACAGTAAGTTTGAGATCCCTGTGCTTTATGAGTACCTCGCTCCTGCCTCCATCCGTCAGGGTTAATGTTTATAGTTTATTTACTTAAGAACACCACTACACGGCAGACAGCAATGTGTCAATCTGGCTGCCAGAAGCAGGAAAAGCAACGGATATAAAATTTTATTATTTCATGCCCCAACAGCAGCCAGAAGGACTTAATGAAATCGCTCTTAGATTTACAATCTGAAATCGCTATTCAACAGACAGATATGGTTAAGCTAGATGTGCCCTTTGACCTTTCAACCCTTTGATCCTTGCACAGCAGGTGGGCTGCTACCCCCCCCTGTGCATCTTCCACTCTTCCGCCAATCTCCTAACCTTGATGTGCAGTAGCCCTGATCCTACACAGGTGATTCTCAAGATCCTTATCACAAGCAGCTGCTGCAAACTGAGTGACAAAAATCACTAGTGTTGATACGATCCAATGCTACTGGACAGAAGGAAAAAATGTCTGCACCTACTGGAAAGCTCTTCAGTGCTGAATACGATAAAGATCTTTCTTAAAACTTCACGTAATGTCATATGACAAATCTCTTATTAAATCTAAAGTCGTTCCTCTCGTGCTTACAAACACTTTTCAGCAATACAATAGACTGTTTTACAGATGACTTCAAGCATTTATGACACATTTTATCCACACCCCTTAGACCATGCACAGCAATGCTTGCCAAAATTGTGTTTATACCAGCAATGTGTCTGCATATGTATATGTATAAATGTGCATAACAAAATTCGCTTTCAACAGGAGTTGAATTTAAAAATCCCCTTCCTCTCCCCAATATCCATTAAGCTCCTTATTTTAAGATTTGGAAAACAGTTCCACAATTCCATAAATACAATTCTTAAAAAAATTAGATTGATAATACACTTAAACTTCACAAGATAGGCCCTTCACAAATAGTATTAGCGCTACAACTAGAAAGGCCCAAGGCTAATGCCAAAGACTTCATAGTCGCCGCCAGAATTTAACATAAAGTGCGTGCACGTGTTTTTCAGACGCGCACACTTGGTAGTCTCTAGATCTCCGGACGAAAGTTTTCCACCCTGTTCTTGTTTACTCAGATACAGCGGGTTACATATGGGAAGGGCTACTACACTACACACATTCTTATCACACTTATTGTGTTCTACCAAATTAAAGATTTAAGATGAAGTTTAGTGAATCTAGACGTTATGCTATGACGACCACATCTATTTTCACTGGGCTGAAACTAACCGTTTGCTTCACTGAACAGATGCAGGATTTGCAATGCTGGTAATGGCCCATGTTGCTTGGGGGCAGCAAAAGAAAATAGTGTTTTTCTCTTGCTGATAAATTCAACTGAAATATTTTATATACAAACTAAATGTCCATGAATTTGGCCAATGTAGCTTACTTCTACTACAGATGAAGACGGTCTAGTGATGACAGTTTAAAGGTACAGAACTGTCTTTTTGTTTATGCTGCCACTGGCTTTCTTTCTAAGCAAATATTAGTTTTGTGCCCTGAATCAAGCACGACTAAGAGATGCATTATTGTATAACTTCTGTAACTGTGGAAAGCCTTGAATGGAAGATTGCACTGTCAACCATTCAGAATCTGACTGCTACATAGGACTATCCCCAAATGCTTAAATGAAACCACATGCGTTTCAATTCCAGTAAGTATTCCACTAGGTCAAAGGTATTCCTCTTCCATCAGCACCGCCACACTAATAACCTCAGCTACACAAATGGGAACTAAAACCAATTCTGTCCTATGACACAGTGTGCAGAGGCTGCCAGCTAAGCCGGCCATTACTTACAACACACTGGCCAACTAAACGTATCACAAATTCCCAAATAACATTTAATATAGGGTTAGTAACAAAACCGGAAGACTGAAGATGGGACAAATTCATTTGAGATGGTTCCATTTTCTTATCTCTCTGCTATTTATCAGTACTACTTACTTATCTTTGTCTAATATGAATTTGATTAGTACCGTAAGTGAGCTCTATTATTCATGTAATAGCCCAAGCCTTGCTTATCTAACAGCTTATAAACTTTCAGTCTTCTTTGAAGTTGCTTTATGGATTGCTAAATGGAAATCTTATAAAGAATGACTAACTAGGTGATGATAGAAAGGCTGAAAAATAACAGCACCACACAGTTCTGTATTTTCTACTAAGATTTTCTCTCATAAATCAGCTGGAGCTCTCTGCCCTATAACAGGAGATTATCTTATCTCACTGGAGAACATTTCAGTCACAGCAAATTAGACTTAACAGTCAATGGATCCGTTTGATATTTTAATCATAAGAAAAAATTGTCATTTTTCATTAAAGTAACTGCTCCGCCAACAATGCCAAAACTCACAGCTAACTTTCAGGTGCACGGCTGTTTGGAAAGGGCTCTAGAGGCAGAAAACATGGGTATCTTTTAAAAAAACATTTAAGTTGGGGGAAAGGGAAGATTAACTTAAAAAAATGCAGTGGTACTTTCAAGGAAACAGGCTCTAACAAGTAAGCCAATTCTTATGTTCCAAGTTAACCATGCTTTAGCCTTTTATTTCCACCTTAGTTACATCTGTATACAGTAGGCTCTCACCCAAGTAATTCGGTACCCTGCCTGTAGTAACGTCCGATTTGGTTGCCGGAGCTGCAAGGACAGACCTCTGACCTATGTGGAGCCTCAGTGACTTCCATGGATCCCACACAGGCTCAGGATCCACCTGCCTGAACCCAAATGCAAGACTAGTCTTGGGGCCTTGCCTTGCTCCCATAACGTGCATGTGTCAAATGCTTTGCAAGACACAGAGGATGCGATTTATATACTTTTTTTTTTTTATAAACTATTTTGTATTGCTCTGAATAAAAATCATTAGGCAATTAGAGTATCATTTTAATTGCTCTTTAAACTTATTTTATTTTAGAAAGATTGTCCTAATGAATACATTTAATGATTCACGATTGTTAGGACACAAGGAAGTATTTGGTTTCTACAGTATTTTGCTAAGAGAACTGTAAGGTTCAATACATTTTTCTATGTACAGAGAAAGGCACAAAGGGAAGTGGGCTTTCAGCAGCAGAACCAGAACAACAGATAAACTACAATAATGGCCTAATTTGACAAAAGTCCATCTTCCTTTGGCCTGGGCACAGAGAAAGTATACTTTTACTTACAAATAAATAATAAATCAAATAGCCTATTGTGTGTGTGGCTTTTTAATGGCAATGGCAAAGATATCCAGGAGATAAACTGAATCCTTTTAGACACAAACAATGTACCTTTAGGAGCTAATAGAGGACAGGCTCCCTAAATACCAGGGCTTTGCCAATATGCCTGCATGCTATTTGAAAGCAATCCTGGCTACGTCAGATACTAAACCCAATCTTTTCCCCTTAGATATTTACATGGCTCCATCTCTGTACTATCCGGGTGTTTGAGAGAGAGTTAAATGTCATGTAAATCTAGAATGTATGCAGGTTGCACTTGCACAGGACAAGGAAACAAATCTATGTCCTCACTGTAAGATCACCCATTAATCTTCATCACCATCTTGTGCTGTCAACCAATCAACGTAGTATTTTTAGCAGTATGAGGGGCATCAAAATCCATCTACAGACAGGAGTAAATCGTATGCACATCCTGTCTAGCTTCTGAGGAAGAAAGGCTTCTTCTGCTGAGTTCTAAATGGGGGGGATCTGGTTCTAGCTGATCAAATGCATCAAATCACACGTTCCACGGTGAGACTTGAAGTCTTTTACAAGGAAAAGGAAAACAAAATATTTCTCCCAAGACAGAAAAATATGATGCACCTCATCCTAACCAGGATACTGGATGCAAATGCTTCTGAAACTTAGAAAATTGATATCCAAACTTGCAGGGTCAGGCCCACTCCTCACAGTCAGGAAATCTGACTCATTGATCTTAAACTGGGCACCCCCTCAATCCTTTCTTTAATTCATTCTGTGCATCATTTTATCCCCATCTGGCACTGGTCATTGTTGGAAACAACAGACAGATGAATTAAAAAGGCAATCTACAGTACAACTTGTTCCCTTCCCACCAGCTGTACCACAGAACTATAAGAGAACAACAAGGTTAGTAAATCTTTTCTATAAGTGAAAGGGAGACCTATCAGCTATACAGGGGTGGGTAATTATTTTGGGCGGAGGGCCACTTACTGAGTTTTGGCAAGCCATGGAGGGCCGCATGACAGGCAGCCAGGGGCAGATAAATATTAATTTTCTAAATTTTTTAGTGGCCCTTGTGGGCCGGATAAAATGGCCTGGCGGGCCGCATCCGGCCCCCGGGCCGCATTTTTCCCACCCCTGATCTACAACATAAGAACAACATTTACATGGTAGATCATTTTCAGGAACTCACGAGAGGGGGTTTGGAGGGGTGAGTCCATTCTTGTACTTGGGAAAAAGTATCAACAGCTGTAGGCTCTAGTGTGGTAACTAAAATGCTATTTAATGCCTGAATGGCATGTTTTTTAAATAAAATTGTGAAAACATCTGCCTTCACAATATGCCTGTTGTTATCATCCCTGTCCTAGAGATGAAGAAACCAAGGCGCACAGATTATATGACTTGCTTAACCAGCTAGGATGAGAATTCCCAATCTCCTGGCTTCTAGCTTCAAGCAAGGTGTGGTGGATTGAGCATGGATTCAAAATACACTGTTTGGGTTTTGTTTCCTTGTCACAAGTGCGTGAGATCATATGCAAGATAAGGATTGGAATACAGTTTTAATTTAAAAGTGAGAGCGGCTCCAGGGCCCACAGAATTTGCTGCTTTTCAGCAAATAAGTGCAACTTTAAAGGTCTTTAAAACGGAACGTGTATGTCAGACTCCATTTGACCCACTGTGAGAAACTGTTTATGAGTTGCTGCCCTGCATGATAGAGCTTTATAAAGTAGTACAAGCACGGGGATCTATGGCTCTTGGGAGAACACCACCCTGGATGATCCCTGCTAGGACATACAGGGGAAAGGAAATCTGTGACCCATGCTTGGTTTTGATGTAGATTCCAAATGTTCTTGTATCATATACTATTTTATGTGGTACGTATCTCAGTGCCTGCTACGCTGTAAGACAGTGTACAGCACAGCTCACACATTCAACTGGAGTGCTTAAAGACATACAACAAATGAGATAGTTTACAGAGGTACGGAGCACCGGTAGCTCCTTAGACACCAAGCTTGGAAAATCCTAACCCGTGCTGAGGCTTGCATGCTTTCTGAACACCAACCACAGAAAACTTGTCCCCACTTCCAGAACTGACATGTTTTTCAAATGCCCCTCTTACAGGGCATGAATGACCAAGAGTAAAATATTCCCATCCAGCACCTTTTGGAAACACAGATGCTACCCACTTGTACAACTTTTGAGTGTTAATCTAATAAGACTACTCTATAACAGTCTAGAAAAGGCAAAGTACAGCCTGGTCCCTATTTATGTTACTGAAGTCAAACTGCCCCTCCAGACAGTTGCATGCAGTCGTGGCAAGCTGGTTAAATAAAATAAGCTTCACACCACACAAGGTGAGGAGATGGATGCCACATGCCCCAGTTGCTGAATCTGGCTTGAAAATGGAATCAAAGGCAGTTTACCCAAAGGACTACAAAAATAACTAAGTGAAGCTTTGTGATACAAACATTAAAATTAAATGTGTAAATCACACAACCAATTCCAGTTAGCTGGATTAGTCACATATTTAAAGTTCAAGTTAAACACATATGTAACCACTTGAACTGTGGACTAAATCACAAAAATACAGACTACTCAGAGCTGGCGAGGAAGACTTACCTCCATTAAACTTAAGTGTATTCCAATGAGGTAGGGCATTGGGGCACTGCAAAGAAAAACAAACAGCTGGTTTATATTCTGATAATGCCAAAGATAATTAACAGACACTGCTTCCAAGATCAGCTGCAATGCAGATACTGGATACAGGGTTAGATTTTATTCAAAAACAAAAATCCAGATTCTGAACTGAAAAATATATCCTTCTCTTCATTTTCAGCCAATGTTTCTCTTTATTTAATGAATTCATGTTACAGCTTGCATGGTAGAGCTGCAGCACCTAAACAATAGCAGTTAAATACCAAACAAATATCTGTATTTTGTTCCATTTTTAAACAAACACAGAGAATTCCCAGCATACAGCTCAGTACACAGACAGAGAGATCCAGAACTAAAACACTGGATATCTGTAGATCCCAGAGTCTTCTAGTGGAATTGTGTAGAGCAGGGACAGGCAATTATTTTGGGCGGAGGGATGCTTACCCAGCGAGCAGCTGTGGCGCGGGGTGCTGGCCAAGGGGCAGGCGAGGGGCCACTTCTCCCCATGCTCAGCACCAGCTTGTAACCCACCCCACTGCCAGCCTGGCAGTGGGGCTGGGTTACAAGGCAATGCTGAGTGCGGGGAGGAGGGGAGAAAGCAGCCCTCCCCACCCCATGCCCGGCGCCCCGCACTGCGGCCACTCGCAGCCTGCCTGGGGCTGCCTGTGCCTGCTCCAGACAGCCCCGCACAGGCTGCGAGTGCCTGCAGCACGGGGCGCTGGCCATGGGGTGGGCAAAGGGCCGCTTTTCTCTGTGCAGGGAAGGAGCCCAGGGAAAAGCTGAGTGCAGGGGGGAAGCAGCCCCTGGGGCTGGGGCTTCCAGTTGGGCGGCGGGAGAGGGGCCAGGCAGGCCCCGCTGTTGTTGGAGCCCTCTAGGCTTCCCCTGGGTCCTACTGCCCTTGGTTCCTGTCATTTTTTGACAGGAACTAAGGGCAGAGAAATATTAATTTTCCAAATTATTTAGGGGCCCCGTGGGCCGGATAGAGTAGCCTCATGAGCTAGGCTGTATTTTGCCCACCCCAGTGTAGAGGGTCATCCATACAGAGTAGTATGTGTTGATTTACTTTTATATGCATCATCCAGTGACACCGGCCATCAAGTCCCTGGGTACATGCATTACAAAAAGAGAGCATTTTAATATTAACTTCTGAATTCAACAGATTCTTATGGTAAGTGACACCCACACATTAGAAATGTTTAAGAAAAAGTCTTTGGATACAACTAGAAGATGATTCCAGAGTCCCCATGACCTCCAAAAGATATAAGTTGGCAACTGCTATTTGGCGTAAAGGCACTGTATTAATACGTGAACAGATTCTAAGAGCAAGTATCTGCCCCCAGATCTGGGTGTGTAATTCCCCGATATCATGCAGCACGTTAAGGCAACAAGTTGGTCTGTTCCACTTTCTGTCCTGACGAAAATATTGACAGCAGTCAGAACAGGACAAGTTAATACAAAAAAGACCCTGAAGGGGAAAATGATCTTTTGGCATACAGTATCTAGCATATCTAGCTTTATTGGAGGACTCCCAGTCAACTAAGCTGGGAAAGCTTCTATTTTCATTGCTGATCCCTCCAATGTAAACAGACTATTAAATTGAAAGGACATGGGCACACATCATTTTTCCTCTCTGGACTGGGTAAAATGACCCCTCATTTGATTTTGGACTGTAGATTTACTGAAGAAGGTTCGTTCTTCTCATCTTATGTGAAGAGAGGGAGAGAGATGTCATTGTAGTGACTTGACTCAAAATCTACTATGTTGCCTTCTCATGGAAGAGCAGACAGCAGCTCAAAAATGTTGCACTGGCAGCGTTAACGGAAAAAAAAAACTACCAAAATCTTATACAGGAACTTTTCCTCACCACCATCACTGAACACCAAGAGCCCTCATTGTACTAGCTGCTAAAAAGATGGAGGTAGCCCCTGCCCTAGGAAGTCTACAATCAAAACTTTGAATCACTTTGTAAAAAGACATTCTACATAAAAATTTCAATATCCTACAAACTCAACTTTTTCACTGAAGTGTTTGATTTCACATTGTGAGTTACTAAGTTTTTGGGAGCCATAAGAATGATCCCACCGTGGTGTTTTCCAACACAGCAATTTAAAAGTATCCACTTGCTAGAAAGTAACTCTCTCCTTTCGTTTCTTTAGCGCAGGGAGAACTCTGGGGTTTCTGGTTCATTGGGAGACCTAGCAGTCAGAAGCAGTATTTGAAATCATGCTCTTGAACACTAACTTGTGCAGTGTTACGAGGTGTATGCATTACAGGTTAATGCCATCAAACTGGAGGGTATTTTATTTGTCACTGGTATGCTTTAAATTGTGGGAAATAGAGATGTCCTTTACACATACAGCTTTATTTCTAATGGCCACATTCCAGGGGCAAGAAAGTGTCCAACAATTTTAAACTCAAAGTGTAAACCATTCGTTTAGCTGCCAGCTGCACAAACGCTCAACTTCCCCATGTGCCCGGCTGTGCTGTCCAAGCCTTCTCCAGTATACACTGAAATAAATGTGTTTCTAATTAAGTAGCTTCAGGAACACGACAGCTTCAATGTCAAAAATACAAAGTCTGAACCTCGGCAGGAAGTCTTAAGACTACAAATGTCTCATCTAGTGGAACCTTGGCTAATGTAATGAAAGGAAGCAGGAAGGGCGCAGTATTCCAGAAAACTGGCCATTTATTAATGTGTCCAGAAGCACAGCCTGTCAGAGTGCATAGAAAAACTCAAATTTGTAAAAGTTAATTAACTGTACCATGTCGATCTTTCGATCTTCCACAGTTAATCAACAAAAGGACTGAGGAGAATAATATATTTAATAAGAATAACAGGACTGCTGCAATCAACTGCCAACAAGTGAGATTTTGAGATGCTGGAAAAAAGATACAGCCCAAGACATCTTGAATTAAATAACTAGGTGATGAATTGCCTGTTCAGTTTACTAAACTTGAGGGGCTGAATTCAAAAGAAACAGAGCACTTGAATAGGTATCGCTGTTTGGAGAAAGTCTACCTGCTTTTAATGGCACCATTCAAGGTTAATGTGTGACTACTAACTTTTTAACCATAATGTCTAGAAGTCCCAATCCCAGCCCAGAAACCCACTGTGCTAGGTGATGTATAAACACAGAACAAAAAGACAGTCTCTAGTCCAAAGCACTTACAACTACGAGTACGAACAGTGAAAAGGAGAGAGGGAATACAAGGAAACAATGGGACAATATTAGTTGGCCTGATAGGCAGTGAGCTCCACACACCAGATACCTAAACAACAGTCGAGTCTTTCGTAGGGCAAG
>NW_005841869.1:2564370-2567700 GCF_000455745.1 Alligator sinensis
GGAGGAGAATGCATAAGTTTTGCAGGCGTTTACAAGGACCTATTCCCACCATCCCCTGAGACGTGACAGGGAGCATGAGAAACAGCATGGAAACACCTGGCTGAAAATTTAACAAGTGGGCAATGGAAGCTGGTATCAGCCCAATCGGAAACAGGATTCAACGTCATCTCAACAGTGAATGGAAGATGATAGGCAGACTTGCGATACTCTGTGAAAAGCCCTGAAATACAAACTCTCACACTCAATAGGATGGAGAAGGCAGAGCCACTGTAGATACAGAAAGAAAAGGAAGACAGAAACAGAACAGGAGAACAAGGCATGCTGCAACTTTCTCAGAGTATATAAGCAGAGCAGGGCTGCATTTGTCAAAACCAGAATGAAGGATACTGCAGTAAGTGAGATGCAGAACGACGAGAGCTCTGACACGAGTCTAAGTTGTGTGGATGAATAATGACAATCTTATTTTAGATGTGATGCAGAAGGGATCTGCAAAATGTAGACATAGCTTGGCTATCCAAGAAATGGGGATTGAGCAACAGGAATGCTGGTGGTGCTGTTCCTCATGATCAAGGAATAAAGTGGCATGGAAGAGATGGTGTGGGCTCTGAAGATGTCTGCAGCTATCCTCAAGGAGATGATGTCAAAAAGAAAGACTTCAATTTGGTTGGAAGGAGACAGGTCTGGAGTAGAGGCAAGCGTACAAGTCATCCACAGAGATCTAGTGTCTGTACCTGCGTTTGTGAGCAAGGCTACCCAGAGGCAAGGTATGCTGCAAGGAAAGGGAGCAAAGGACAGAAGCAGTGGACCCCCTAAAGAAAGTTGGATGTGGAACGAGGAAGACGCTGCAAAGGACACGTTGGCAGAGTAGAGAGAGAAACAGAAGAACAAGGATGGGAGAGTCACAGGTATTAAAGGAGAGCAAGTTTAAGGAAAAGAGCAGAGTCACCCTACCAGAAGCGGTCAACAGGTCAAGGAGAACCAGGATTGAAGACTGGTTGACTCTCCAGCTAGGAAAAGGTTGGAGACTGGCGACAGCCATTGCACTGGATTTTCAAAAGCGAAAGCAGGATTGAAGAGGGTTTAGGACAGAGTTGCAGGAGAAGAGCTGCAGACGGAGACTGCAAATGGCATAATCAATGAACTCAGAGGTGAAAGGAAGATGAGAGAGCAGCTGGAGAGAGAAATGGGGGCAAGGACATTTTTTTTCTTTTAAGATGAGTGACATCAAACATACTTATTGTAAAGAGAAGAGCCCGATATGACATCTGAATAAGCAGGGGAAGGAGATCGTGACGGGGCACTGGAAGAAATGGGGGGGGAGGGAAGCAGGAATTAGAAACAAAGAGCAGAAGAAAAACCTCCTCATATTATCATAATGGTACCCCAAGTTTCAAGAAGAACATGAAGGACTGCCATGAAATATTTATACACCTTTAATTTTGTGCATTATTTCCATACAACAGGTGTCAAAAGGTGTCTCACTGCTGGCCACGGAATTTTGGACTTGAAATGGTTTTCTGACTATGTATCAAAACCACAGCCGTTTGGTATACACAAGTAAATTCTCACATGGCTCATGAGATTATTGTCCAAAAAGCATATTAACACGTTTAAAATATATGCCATTTTAAGGAAAACCTACTGCAAAGTACTTTTCTGCTAACGGCTGTGAGTGCTTTTAGTCCGTTCTTTCTACCACCATTCAGGTTTCTCCTAGGAAACAAATTAACTGAGCCTGGACTCTTCTCTTTCACAGCATATCGGATGCCATGACTGCTTAAGACTTTATATAAAGCCCTATTGTCAACTGTGTTCTGCTACTAGAAAATAAATACCTGCCATCGCACATCTAGATGCCTAGTATCACCCCATCTCATAAATGGTCTCAGTATACTGTGATGGCTCCTTCAAGCCCCTATTTAGGTCTAACAGCATGAAAAAACTAAGCAATTTTTCATACTTCCCCAGTTCAGCCAGGTATATTTCAGCAATTTCCAGTAAGGCTCTGGTGAGCTTCAGCAGAGGGCATCCGGCGCAGGTATAGAAGAAATGTGCTTTCACATGCTCTAGTCCCTCTGAATCATGATGCAGACATGACAGATTCTCTCTCTCACTTCAGTTTTCACCTATTGTTCAACACGACCGCTATTCTAGTCCTGGGGCTGCCCACAGCTACGATTACCAATTACACAGAATTGCCTGGTGGCAGCCAATATCTGTTAAGTGCAAAATTAAAAAGCACTAATTTCCAGCACACACATTTACTGCTTAAGCAAAACGCATGCCTGGATCTTTGGAAATGAAAAGGTAGGCCATTAATCCACTGTGCTACACTGTTTCCCAATGAGAAAAGGGTTATTTATAATCAAATGAGTTATACAGGTAAATATCAAATAATTAGAGTAGCAATGCATAAGCATGAATATGGATATTGTGGACTTAACGGCTATACATTGCCCATTCATTATAACTGCATTTTTACAATTTGTTTAATTTCTTTCCTTGGGCTAACTAGAGACCTCTTAATTATGCTCCCAAGAGGTGGGCAACTACTAATTGGAAGAGAGGCAGGTGAAATAGAGGGATATTTATTCTCAAGTGCAAAAAAAATATTTAAAATACTGCCATTCAATACAAAATGAAATTTAAAAACCACTGACATCAAGAAGAGACATAATGCACTGCTGCCCAGGGAGTTATGCGACTTTGCCAAGTTATTCCAGGGCAACAGGCACTTGTCCTGGTTTCTGTGCATCACGCTAGCTCTGTAGGTGTCCAAACATGTGAACACTGCCTTAATCTGCTCTCCATATGCCCATGAACTGGTGCTTTCCTTTGCAAGCAGTGTCACTGATTCCCCAGAGAACTACTCATTAAAATGGGGCAAAATATGACCCCAACCTTTTGGATGGCTGTTGCAAATAAAATAAAAAGTGTATTAGAATTTGTTTAAAGAGGAAGAACCTAGAAAACATACAATGAAGGAACCAGAAGAATCACCGCAAAGGCCTTTAGTGCAGGCACAGAGGAGAACCAAACTGGCCACGATGCCTAGAGTTCGGACATGAACTCAGTCCCTTGCTCCCTGAGCAGCAGAGGGAGTGCTTGCTCTCTGGTTACCCTCCCCAGCCAGATGAAGAAGCACATCCGACTGCATTTGGGATCTGAGAGGAGAAAAAAAACTGCTGGGAAAAAAAGACCACAGCAGACCAGTGGATAGAAAGGATGGGAGGGGAAAAATGAAACCCCAAACCTCATAAAGGGTCATAAAGAGGAAAATTAGAAGAGGACGAGAGTGAAAAGCAAGTGAATGGCACAGCCAATGGTTCA
>NW_005841869.1:2567725-2570229 GCF_000455745.1 Alligator sinensis
GCAGCTAAACCAGGTCAAAGGACACGTGCAGGGAAATGAAATCAGTAGCTGTTTCTCTCTCAGCCCGGTAAATTAGCATGCGAGAGTGTCTGAGAAGTGTTGGCAAAAGAACAGCCACTGCACCCAGGCACCAAATCCATCCATCCACTGCTTGCCTTGTTCAGTGTGAACATACTTCTTTCACCAGAAATGGAAGAGTATCACAAACTACATCGAGCAGTGGAGGCGTTGTGCTGTCGCTGCCTAAGTCTCACGGGCAAACAAGAGTTCCCTTCAAGCAGTAGAGATGTAGGGTGCTGCTATCCGTGGGGCATTGAGGAGCGCAGAAGGACTGTATTTTTTGAACACTTTTCTAATGGATTTAGCAACACTGAAGTGGTTTTGGAGGAACTGTCCAACAGTCCCTCCCCCCGGAGGGTGAAGAAATGCCACAAACAGGGTTTTAAAGAGAAGTGATTTCAGCAAGCAAGATCCGAAGTGCCACACTAACAAGAAAAAAAAAAAAGAGCATCTCTCTTGTTAACACCTAACATGCCATCTTAGCATAGGCTTTCTGAGAGACTTCGTAAGTACCGGTGCCTCCCCTTAAGGCAGCATCACTGTTTGAAAGATACTATATGGAATCCAATATCACAAGGTCTCTTTTTTTAGAGTTTGTAATTTGACAGTAATTGGGGACATGGTAGGAAAGAAATATTGTGTCTGGTTAATCCCTGCCATACAAGCATGTGTATTTGGAGAGCACATTTAAGGAGATAACGAACCAGGCTGGGAATCAAAGTTGTAGACTTGAAATACAACCTTCCAGCTGCTCCAAAAAGATTAGATTCAAGCAAAAGCCCAAACTCATCCCAGATAAGAAAGACCGACTTGGTGAAACATACTTGACGTTTTGTTGCATCTCAAACTTTTTTTTTTAATTCATGGATAAACTTTGTGTGGAAAGGAGGAAAATAAAACTTCAAACTTAGTTATTAATAACAATGGACTTAACCTAAAAAGTGCCACTCAAACTTTGCCTCCAAGCTGCTTCAGCTCCTCCCAAATCCCCTCCTCAGGAAAGTGAGGGTGGTAGAGTCTTAACACTGATTCTGAAACATTGGACAAAACAGCGTAGGAAATCTAAGTGATGACGCAGAGAATTTCTGCATGTCACAATTCAACTCAACTCATTTGTAGAGAATTTTTCTGCTGAAACAAACCATCAAAAGTGAATACTCGGTGGGTGCTGATCCATTCTGAAAGCTTTCAGTGACTGCTAATTGTACTTTATAGACACAAAGGTCAGTCCCCCCCAACCCCTTTTGTAGATGTGCTTGGGTCTTCAGACTACTCAGTCATTGTCACAATGACCAGAGAAAGCTTCAAGAGCAGCGAGCAGAGGAGTCAATGTCGACAGAGTCAGTTGAGAGCCTTGCTGGAGTACAAGCTCCAAGTACGATTTTTAGATTTCACTAGAGCTGGAGATGTCTCACTCCCTTAATTTCCTCTACCATCTGCTTTAGTTTCAGCTCTTTTAAATTCTTATGTCACAGCTGCAAAGTAAACAACCAGACAAGAACTGAAATGAAAATTAAAATCAAAATAAAACCCTGAAGTTTAAAAATAAACGTCAATCCCAGTTCATTTCCCCGAAGATGCAAAGGCCCATAAGTAATAACACAGCTTTACAGCAGACGGGAAGAAGTCGATTTATCTGTTTTCATGGCCAAAATCACCTTTCCAAGTTCACACAGTAACAAAATAGATGGGAGCTATTTTGGGAAACATATTTATGGCTCATAAATTGGTGCTAAATTGATTTATTCAGACAATTACAGTGTGCGATTACCACTCTAATTAAAGTTCACATCAGGCTAAGATAATCAGTTGTTGTATTTGTGAATGTGCAATTAGAGTCTCCCTGATAATTATAGGTTTTAAAATCATACTTTTCGCCTACCAGCCTGTTTCATTCGTTATACTCGCAGGCTGAACTGAAACGCTACGAAAGAGCCCATTCAGGCTGGCTCAGCTATTCGTGCCTTTATTTCTTTGGGTACACAGCCCATGTGTTTGCTTTGTGCACACCTGTGCTCCCAACTGTGGGGTCTGGTCTTAGCCCCTTTTAACATGTCTTTGTCAGGAAGTCAATGAATACCTAATCTTCAAACCCAGTGTAAAAGCCTCTTGTGGCCTACACCGTTGTCCTGAAAACTCCTAGCAGCATGTACCTGAAGAAAAAACTGGCAGCAGCAGCCTTCATGTGTTAATTACACATGCGAAGCCCATTATGCATCGAAAGGGCACCTGCTGGCAGCGAAAATGACTAGAATCTGCCCTTCCTGTGCAGTGAGTAAATTGAAGGTTCATTTCTACAGGAGATAATAGTTTTTAGATTCCATTCTGTGTATCCTCGACATAGGCATGTACTTAACATTTAAATCATCCACAGAGGAACAAACCTTCTTTAAATTTACATGTTCCCGGCTCCAAGCATTTCACTTAAAATGCTAGTTATTCCT
>NW_005841869.1:2570260-2657024 GCF_000455745.1 Alligator sinensis
GAAGCACCGCAGAGGCTTTTGCTCAAAACGCGGGGAAAAAGAACAATATCATAAAGTTATTAGCATAGGCTCCAATTTCAAGACAATTATGGATACTGGCTGAAGATGCATAAGTTCATTTAAGGCGATGAAATTGCATTTTGAGCAGATGATCTGCTCTTCTCAAAAGCAGTGCTGTTGTTTAACAACCACCGGGTTTCTCGTTTTGTTTCTGTTCAAATACACCCACGGATTTGTTTTGTTGCAATATATTGTGGGGTGGAATATCCAAAAGAACTCAACGCAAGCAGCAGCATTTAGCAAATAAAACATTCGAGGGCACTGATCTAAGCATACACAGGTCATATTAGATCTATTTCCAATTCATTTTGCTTCAGGAATTCTAGCCTGGTATTGTATGTCACCAGTGCCTATTATATGCCAGGAAGGCATATAATGTCTTCAACATTCACTTTGTTATCTTTCCCCTCAAACAACACTCGGGCATGTTATACATGCTGGAATGGTCTGTTATTACTGAGTAAGCACTGTTCCACACCAAACGCATGTTAACGGAAGAACAAAGGGTAGAGACTTAAGTTTGAATTCAAAGACACATCCCACCACAGTTCTGCGGCCACGTGCTGCTTGGTATTTGTGTGAATTTATGGTAATAAGAGCATTTCTTAATTCACACCCCTCTCCAACCACAGAGGGAACATGACTTTTGGCTTTCAGTATTATAACAACTAAAGGATTGGCAGCCGCTCTACTGGATGCCACAATCAGGGTTAACCAGGCACTTTTCAGCGTTTACGTTTCTATTCACAGAGCCCACAATCCGTGCCCCCTCTGGCAGTTGCACTTCACTCCTTGGGGGAGAAATTAACAAGGAGCAGTGCCGAGCTCCAGCGAGAGAGGCAAGGGGAAGAGATTAGGAACAGCATGAAATTATCACGCAAATTTTAGGGAAGCGACAGTCTTACAAAGCCACGCTGCAGAGGCTCTGCTGACAATGTGGCATTCGATGTGCTCCTGTGATTGAAGACCCTATCGTAATTCATATGTGCAAGGGGCCATACTAAAGTTGTATGGACCACCTTTATGCTGGAATAGTCTAATTTTTGTGTCAGGCCCTTACAACAGTGTATTGATTTATGATTTTTTTTTACTCTAAAAAGTAGAAGGCAGCCTCTACTCTTCCATGTAGAGGCTGCCCTCCCCACCCTGTAGAGCTTCACTTCAAGTGAGCCTGGAATGCCTCAGGACCTGTGGTTCCCTCTCGCCACCACCACACAAACATGTCCTGTGCTCTCACGGCAGCATCCCCAAGCACACTGTGCTGCTCCCTGGCCTGGAGACAGTGCAACTGAATGCAAGCTAATTAGCATGGGGCAGATGAATCAGCACCGTCACTTAGCAGTGCCACTAGACCTATCCAAAGCCCTGTACAACCGTGGTTACATGGGTTCCAGTTTCGGAGACAGCTCACCTGGAGCACTGCCACATACTTGAGAATGCTACTTTGGACCACTGTGCAGATACAGCCTTTGGGTTCCCAAATTACACCAGCCCCACCCGCACCATGGTCAGCACCATTTGGGAAGTGTATTGATCCTGATCCCTTTGCTCTTCCAGCTGAGACTACTTTGCCCTATTCCCTGTCTCAGCCTCATGCGAGTTCAAAGGTTGGGTTCTGTGTCTCCAAGTCGCCCAAGAGCAGGCTTATCCCAGCAAAAGTCATCACGTCCAATTTCACTTCTCAAATTTGAGGGAAGCATGCTGGAATAGCATAGAAATTACAAGCCAAACAAGTCACAAACAGAAAACTTTAAGACCAAGCATCATGAAATGCAGAGCTGTGAGCTCAGAGCTCTGGGCTGGATGCTTACTGACACAGCATTGAGGATAACCTTAAATCACCGTCCTTCCCTGCTGTTGTGGAGATGCCTGTAACAGGTGCAAGCTGTATTGGAGCTAAAACATCTATTTAAATCGTGAAGGCTGATACAGAATTATAATCAACACCATTTCAAAAACTAGCTCTGCCTTTCATACCACTGTCTCAGAGCTTTCTATTTGCAACTTGTTATTTGGCTAGTGATTTCTGGGCTACACCAGTATGCTTCCATCAAACGCGAGAAGCAAAATTGATGCTCTGCGTGATGGGAGAAGGAGGGTGACAATGAGGGTGACAATTAAACCAGCACGCACAACGAAGAAAAGATGCATCTAGTCTCATACCCATATCTTTTCCCCCAAATTATGAGTAAATTGTGATACCACCTTGTAAGCTCACCTGAACAAAAATAAAAGTCACAACAAGAAAATTAAACAGCATGAGTCAAAAACCTGAAAGCAGGAAAGCCACGGGAAATGCAAAGGAGTTTTTTCTGATGGAGCCTTTTTTGTTGGATTTTTGATTCCAAAAATAATATTAAAATAAAGTCTAGGTAGTAACAGTGTATTTACAATTCCAAATTTGTATAAAGCATTCAATGTGAACATGCTGTGTTAGACAACAGCACTGGTATGCTACAAAAACATTGTATTTGACTGACTGGGTCAGCCACTTATTTAATATATGTATTTATTTTTAGATTAATGGTTGCATCATAAAAACACTTAAGCTTTAAAACATAGAGATGCATAAAACTGTTGCATGTCTAAGTGATATACAGCCTTACCAGCAGTAGTCCAAGAGATGTGGGGGCAGAACGGGAATGTAAACGTGTTGCCAGAACATTGGGTAGAGCATAGCTGCAGACCCATGAATGCAGGCAGTTAACTGAAAGAAACAAATTAAAATCAGATCATCAGTAAGACAAAAGCTAAGCTTAAAAGAAATAGCTAGCAAAAAAACAGAAGTATCAACTGTGTTTTTGTCCCTGAATCTCTCGACTGCACAACACAAAAGTGTACTCTTAACAAAGGCCGCTGGTGGGTGGAGTAACACTGGTTTACAATGATGATTGTTGTTTGACCTAATTTTGTTAATAGCCGAGTACAATAATTCATTCAACAAACAAAACCTGAAGAGAATATTCGGAGTCTTCCACAAACAATAGAAACCAGGGAAAGAAAACAAAGGGGAGAAAAAATAGAAAAGTATTAAAGGCAGAAAAAGCTTGATCCTGGCAATTACTATCTATAAAGCAACATACCACTGTAATGAAATTATGACACAAATAGAGGGAAGAATCTGGCAGTGTCACTAGTCCGGTAGGGGCGCAGGGTAACACAGTGAAAACAGCACGGGTTCCCTGAAAACACAATCATATAAAAACTCAGTCACTTTACCTAGAATTACCAAAGCAAGCAAAGAATAGAGTTTATCTACTTGGATTTCATGTACTGACGGTCACACTCTTACTTTAAAAATTAATTCAGCTAGGCTTTAACACCGACAGAAACCGAGAATTAGAAGGACCACTTGTAGTAAAGATACACTGCAATCAAACCATGGGAGGAGCCTCGTGGGATGCTGAAGGAATGGTTCCAATGTAGACTGCAATCTCATTCAAAACTTTCATTAATAATTTGGAAGAGAAGTAAGGAGGACATTGGTGGCATTTACTGAGGACACTAATAACGTGGAATGTGTTGTCAACCCCAGTTCAAGCTCCTCCGCCACCATTTTTAAGCTTGGGGATGCTGATACGCGAGACATGGCGACACTTTAATTAAAGCGCTCTAATTAAAGTGCCGCCCCTCCCCACCCCATCCCCCGCAGCACGTGTAAAAGTGCCCAAAGTGAAGTGAAGGAAAAGTTGGGATGAATATCAAGACGTGTCTTGGCTGAAATCTATTAGGTTGTCAAGTAGTCTCCAAAATGGAGCAGGAGAAGCCCCATCAGCTGAATCATTTGCAACTGGACAGACCACTTACACTTATATTATACAACAGGGAGTCAGAGCTTGGCAGAGAAAATCGTCTAGGGGAGCAAACAGGTCATCGTATCTAATTTCAAGAATAAAACTAAGGCTTATCCTATAGCACACCAAAACGTAAGTGGCTGTCCCACAAGGCCTCCATGTTGGGGGATTCGGTCTCAACTGTGAACCTATTTCTGCCTGTGTTTTATTCCAGAACTTTAATGTACTTTCAATGCAGTTTTTGTTGGCTTGTTTTAACACATGAATAACTTTTACTACATAAGCAACAAAATCTGGTTTTAGCGTTAAAGTGGGGCTGACTGGGCATGAAGAATGGAGGCAGAGCATATATTTTAAAGCACATCTCTTTTTTTAGCCTGTAGACTCAAATCTATTGCAGTCCAGGGAAAAAGCAAATCTGGATAAGCTATGACTGCAAAACAGGAACTGCTGAAACTCTCTGGAGGGAAGCTGAGGCTCTGTGCACCTTGATGCAGCCCAAGAACCACAGTGATGCAAGAGCCCCATGAGTGGCTGTTTTTATTATGGTTGCTTTTCCACCATGAAAATGAATAAAAATAGATTTTATAATTTACAACTCAAAAAAAATAGATGGATTTTTTTCAATTTTTTTTTTTTTTTAAATCACTCCCAGGCTGAGACCTTTTATGCCAAATACAAGCCCTCGGTGGACTTTTATGACCGAGATATAAATCCCTGAATTGGGAAGCCAGAACCTTGCACTGTACTCTGTCACTAGACAAGAGATGTTAGAATATTTAACATTACTATAGTTAAAATAATCTACAGTAGTTACAGAACCTAATACTGTAGCCCTGTGAAAAGCATTCACAGATTTGATGGAACATGAATCATTGCCTGTTTTATGGCATTAAATATCCATCTGTCTCTGTTATTAGGGTCTCAAGCTCTCTATTTTCCAATAAATCTGCATTGAGATTCACACACTTACTGCTGATCACAATATCACAAGGGTAAAGGAGAAAGACTACAGCAACAGCCTAAAGGAGGGGAAACACAACATTTTCTATAAATACTTTAAAATGAAGACAAGACAGTTTCTAGAAGCAAGTTCTAACTGAGATGCAAAACATTAGAAGGAATTTTCTTGTCTCCTACTAAGAGGGGCAGGGTGGGAGGGTCAGCGTTTAATGACCCATAAAAATACTTGTGGCAACCGGCACAAAATCCACACCGGATCTGGTGTACCATGGAGGAGTAATAATGCACTGGTGTCCACAGTGCTCATGCTGGCATCCCTTATTAGTATTGTGAAAGGGAAAACCACCGCACGTATACCGAATAAGTTCTAATTCTGAAGAATTTCCGACAGGCCTATGGGTTAGTCCGCCGTTGTGCTCGTTAAACATACACGCACACCCACGCCCTTTAAATATCTGGGGTTTGGCCAAAAGATTGGCTTATATTTTTCTAACGCTATTTGCTCATCTCCATTTGCAAGTGGCATACTTGCAAACGGGGATGAACACAAATATGATCAAGGTTGATTTTCTGTTCCTTAATGCCGAGATGAATATATTTAAGAAAAATCACATGTAGGGGCATATTCTCAACCTGAGGCCTGGAGTTTTTGCATTTAAAGCCTACTAATATTAATGGAAATTCACAGAGAGAATACACCATGCACTGAGATGAGAATACCGTTCTTCAACTAACACTTCCTCTGTACTCCTTTGCATCTGTAAGTACATTTCCAGGTAGCGGGAAAAAAGAATCAGTCAATTTGAATAATTAAAACTCACTGTTGATGTATTTACAACTCTCCAAGTCTCTTTTTTTGGGACATAGAAGGAGAGCTGTAGCATCAACATTTAACCTAAATAGGCTAATGTCAAAATCTTGTTTCAAGTAATAAAAATGACACAGATCTTATCTTCAGACTAATGTTATACATTAATACTTCCCTGTAACCTTTAATACATTATGAAGTGGAATGTGAGGACAGTTAAATCACTTGTCACTTACCAAGTCGAGCTTTTGAAATGTCACATCATATCATCAGCTACTGATTTAGTAGTTACATGGTCACATTTCCATGTAGGCTAGAGCACTACAGTTACATTTATTCTTCTAGCATAAGAAATGCAGATTTTAATCTGATAATATTTTTATACCTGAAAAGAATCATGAAAATTCTTGTTTTCTTGATCTACAAAAGCTCTTTTAGTTATCAGAGTGCACATAATCAAGTCAAAGGAAGGATTATGTGGGAGACAATTTCCACAAGTAATTCCTCCCCCAAAGTCTTTCTTTTAGGAAAGTGTTTTATGTTCTTTAACTCTGTATTTATTCCAAAGCTGTTCTATAAACATTCGCTGCCTCTGACAAATGCATACTGGGGAAAGTTACTTCTATTAGATCCTATATGCATATTATATGTGCATACATTTTAGGCAGTGTTTTAAAGGCTAACAATGAAACATGCATATTTGATTTCGCATCATCTTTAAAACATTCTGTGTACAACAAAGAGGTATTGTGAATCTTTATTTTAAGTGTAAGTTAAGAAAATGAACCTATCAAAATCACACTCAGTGGGAAAATAAGGAAGTCAGTATGTGTAAAATTTGCCTAAGGTCATTAGTCATAATGAATATTCATCAGGAAGCAATTATCAATCCTATTTAATGTCTCCCAAAAAGATTTTGCCCTTAAGCATTTGAATATTCTGGGCCTGTTCACAAAAGTACTTCAGGTAGATAAATTACAGTACCGCACAAAACAGGGGCTTGCCCTGTATGTTGGGAAACTGGATGCTAACTGCACTCCTTCTTACGTGGCATCTCTGTTACTGGAGGTTTGCCACCAGGGATGTTTTGAGTTAAATGAATTATTTGATCTCAGTGCACCATCCTCATCTAACACCGGCTTGAACAAAAGGCAGTTATGGCTCAATAGCCTCATTGATGCATGTTAGAATCAGTCTCTCCCTAAAGCTTGTCTAGGGGGCACAGAGGATAGAGATAAGCCAACTAGCTCTGAAGCTCTTCCAGTAATTTTTCTGGTTTGGGAACTGCTATGACGTTTTCCTGTACTATATTTTTAGGACAAAAACTGTTTTGGAAGCACACCAAATGAGGACATGAGGCCCAGGCGTAAAAGAAAATCTGTGTGGATGCCTTGCAAACCTGGTCTTTCCTGGCGACCCATCAAGTTTGAGCTTGAGCATCCAATACAGCTTTCAAGTCTTCCTGTCCTACATTATACTGTGGTTTGCTAGTAATCCCACTGCATCTCGGTGCTTTCATTTGGCAGGCTCTTGATTGCTCCTCCAAATATACTGGCAGGCTTTCTGGCAAAGCTAATACTTACCTTAACACCGAACATTCAGAGCTCTGGGGGTGGCTTTGGAGCAACAGAAATGTCACAACAGAAGGTTCCAAGAGATCAAAGGGCTCATGGCATAGTTACGCGGTATTCGCAAATTAAAACATGAAAAAGTTCCTTTAAATGCATTGCGTTCTGTTGTAACTTCATCCCATACACAAAACTCTCTTCAATTTTTTTTCCCATTTAACTTTGTTTGGTTCAGGATTTTGCAAGACAATGATGAAACAACCAAATCCAAATGATACCTGTGCATCAATGGCATATATAAACTGAAAAATCCTAAAGAAAAGAAGAAAGAACTTAGCACAATACCACATGAGCTAAAGTTAATTTAAGACATCATAGCCACTGAAGTCAGTTTAAAGAGGTATGCTAAGGAAGCACTGTCACCAGACTAAAACTGACTAATCCCTGTAATAAATTAACTTCCACTAATAATATTTATCTCCAACCAAGAGACCATGAAAATACTCAGGAGAGTGGCTGCACTATCATGCAGGACTCGTTATTGATTACACTAATTTTGCACAATTTATCATAGAATAGCATCCGTATTCTAGACCACACTGCCTGACATCAGAAGCCTCACGTCACAAACCCGAGGCTGGCAATAACATGTAAAATCGTTAATCACCTAGGACATCACTTCCTGTATCCTCCGCTTCCCTATACTAGCTACCCGAGACCACCAGCTTTAAAAAAAACCTGGATTATTTTAGGCACAAGCCATGAAATACCATAAACATGACATGCCTACCTCAAAACCATGTATAACATTCATAATGCAGCAATACCAGCACCTGAGACAGCAGCAGAATAAAAGTAGCCAATTTCTATTTAAATCCATTTTATGCCACTGAGACACTGAATCAAAAGAGAAAGAAAGACAGTCTACCTAAATCTGAGTAAAAGGTCTGGAACTGTCTGTAATAATTTCCATTTCACTGTCACTTGCATTAACAAACCCTCCCAGACCCTGTGAGATCAGGTTTGTCAGTGTGCGCACACACCGCACCACTACACGAGTTTTCCCCCCCACCATTGCTGTTAAGGCTTTCTTCGCTACAATAGTCACTGCCGCAGCAGCATTCCTCCGGGTCTCGGCTCTCCACCACCTTTACATGCTTTTCTTTGGAATATGGGGCCTAAAAACAGCATTCCAAGATGAAAAACCGAGAGGTAAAATCCTTAAAGGAAAAGGTAAAGTAGAGCAGCTGGATGCACTAAGCCCAAAGATCCATGAAAGAATGCAAACGGGGTTTGAACCGTAGACCTAGAAGAAAAAGGCTTTTCAGGAATATGGCGGATAAGCAAGTGGCTGTGAGCACAAGCCTACCTCCTGCTGCAGCATTCTTTAGGAAAGCCAGGCCTGCTTGCAGGAGCGCTCTCTCATGACTCACAATGAAAAAAAAAAACCATTAGGCAGGCTTCTCCAATGGTTAAAGCAGAAAGTTGGAAATCCAAGGTTTTCTCCCCCCCCCCCCCAACCTTGACACAACACACAAGGTGGGCTCATTGTCGCGTCTCCTGCTTCATGGCACCCCCATTGTACAAGGTAACACAAGGAAAGGTGATTTGAAATGACTGAATAGGACTCCCGGCCTTTGGAACCTGCTGAAACTCCCTGGAGGAGTCCACAGTTCATTTCATCCATCACAAACCCTTTTTTAACAGTTAGCACCACAAAAAATGACACTTTTTCTTAAAGAAAGTTTTTCTATCATTCAAAATGGAAGGGCAGCTTGAAACATAGCGGCTCACACCATGTCACCTTGTCACTAGGGTGATGTGCTTGTAGTATGCTCCTGTTTGCCCCGAGTGCTCTGCTCATCCCAAGTTCATTCTCTCATCAGATCACTTTAATTTATATATACCATACCTCCCCCTAAAAGTCACTCTTGCCATGTAATGTGAAGTAGAGGGCTTTTTTCCACCCATCCTTCTATACATCTTTATTTATCCAGCCTAAATGGTCAGAATTATCATGAGGAAGCAGAAGACTGTAGTAATGGGTAAGCAGATGAGCAGCACAATACCTAATTTAGCAGTCAGAAAGTGGCAAGTTTCCAAAAGAGCACCCCTATGTTCCTGTGAAAGTCCCAGATGCCGGAGCCAGGTCTAGGGGAGGCAACCAGTGCAAAAGCTGGGGGCCATGAGGCATGTGGGATGACATTATGCTAAGCGAATCAAAGTCATCCTATGAGCAGATGGGAAGAAAGAGGGGCCAACATCTTAGCTTCTGCCCAGCACCCTCGTGTGTCTAATACTAGCTGTCTTGTATGTGCCCTAATTTTGGTGTCCACTCTACAAGGCACCAAGATGTCTGGGAAGAACTGCTTAAGGTGGCTCTGTACTTAAAAATAGCTTCAATGAGCAGCTATTTGATTATTTTCTGACACTAAGATTATATTATGTGGTTGCCTGTTACGGCAGGGTACTGAACTCAATGACCCAAGAGGTCCTTTCCAGGCTCATGATCCTAGGATTTAAAACTCAGCAACAAAAGATTAAAAGACAATGCTCAACATCACAGGCATCTGAGCAGTAGCTGTCACTTATTTCTGAAATGTACTCCTACCTTGCTACCTGGCATGAATCCAAATAGCATACCACCCTGGGTAAGCTCCAGTAGCGCCCTTCAACTCTGCCAAGATAATGGCTCATAAAAAAGAAATAGCATATTAGCTGGAGACCTCACCTGATTAGTGACTACCATATAGAAAACAAGCAGTTAATAAGACAACAATCTGAGAAATGACTGACTGTTAAAACTACAGCAATCCAGCAGACTAAAAATGAGATCAGTTCAACTACTTCAGCTTCCTACAGCTGCTGCTAGGGAATCGCGCGCACATGCAGCCATTTGAGAGAGAAATGGATCCCTAGTACCACTCGCTTTTTCCAACTTCACATTTAAAATTCAAAAGTCTCTATGCAGGCAAATCAAACAGAAGAGTGTCATATTCAGAAAAAATCAGCCACTGATTTCAAACTAAGGTGGGGCAATTTCCAATACACTTCACAGTCTGTCTTTAGATGCATTAATGCATACAAATGTTACTGTACTAAGGGTGAAACCTGAGACTTAAAAATGGAGTTTATACTAAAAAACTAGCTACTTCTGAGTGCTTATAAGCTCAGCCATTCCACTAGGTTTCTCAAGACAAATTTAAGACAACACTGTAATGGAGTAGGACTACTACTGCAGGCCGTGGCTGCAGGTCAAGACTGAGGTGCTGTGGCGGAGTTGGAGACTGAAGGAGGGTGGTGTTCCCAGGAGGAAGAATTGGTGAACAGGGAGACTTGAAACAAGGGCTGCTACAGAGCTGCAAGAGGGAAGCCCCCATCCCATCCTGACGGCAAAGAGCCCGTGTCAATAAGCACGTGCTACATTTTCATGGGAGAGAAGATATTTACTTATCTTTCAAACATGAGACCGTGTTGGAACAGTCAAGGAACCGTATTTTGAGCATCCCGTAAAATACACTTGGCCAGCTCTCCACTCCCAGGAGGGCCATGGATACTATGCCTGAACAATATTTCTTCTTGGCACTAATGTTTGCTTAAGACTGGGGAATATCTAAGTTATGGACAAAATAAACCTCAGTGAAAAGTAGCCAGGTAGGGACTTAAACTCAATTCAATTTGTGAATTTTTCCTAGAGCTACTAGACTGCTTACTCTGGATACTTTACTGTATTTGATACTGCCAGCTGCATTAGAGCAAATAGCTAACATACTTTATTTGGGCAGGGCTATAAGGGCAAGCCATGCTGGGACCCAGAAACCTGGTTAAAAGAGATACTGGCCTCCACTGCATTTGTTACAACACACATGGCAAAACCAGGAGGCCACTGACAACTGCACAGTGTCAGGTAGGCGTGTTTAAGTCAGTCTTTCCACAAGGAGCTAGACCACACAAATGTTTACAACTTGCTTGTGAATCTTTGTTAAATTTAAATTCACAGAGCAGCGTTTAAATGTTCTGAGCAGTGAACTGTGCTTCCATTTGGAAAAAAAAACACGGCAAAGGCAATGCCCTTCCACAGGGCTGAGACTATAAACAACCAACGCAGACCAGCTAATACATTAGACGCCATTCAGTTACCCCCACATCTTTCTTAGCTTGCCCCTTTAATTCATAATACGTTTGCCGAGCTTGCTGTATGACCAACCATTTAATTCCATCATAAGGGTCATTCTTCTCAGCGTTGCTTTTGTCTCTCATCTCCTTGATATTTTGATAGAAATGTTAAGCATTACGCTTATTATTTGTCCCCAAGAGGTAGACATTAATTATGAAGAGTTTCATTTTTTAAATCAGGACACCGGCTACGCTTTGAGAAGTCTCAGTTTGGTAAGTTTCCAGTTACAAGGTCTTGGCTTCCGCTGAGCACAGTTTGAAATAAAATAATGCAGCTTGTTCCTACTGCTGGAACACGCCGAGCCAAGTGTGCAGGCAAGGAATCACTGGCACCAGCCCAACACTTCAAACCTGTCTGAAACTGTCACTCCAATCTTGGTGCAGTTTATGTATAAAGTTGTGAGATATGAATGTACACCCCTCCTCCACCGAGAGCTAGACAGCCTTTTATCTTGGGCAGAGGCAAAGGAAGAGGAACAGGAGGAAGAGAAGGAAGAAGAAAAACACAAGCCTGCTAGCGAAGGAGCTTATTAAGGAAAACAAAGTGACAGGTAAGGAAGTGATGCTTCTTTCCAGCCTACCTTACCAAGAGCTGCGTGAAGGCAGTCAAGTGCATAGCTGCTGTAAGTCAGAATACTTTACTTCATTCCTAACATTTGCATTACTTTTCATTCATTACCTCTGTGAATCAAACAGAGCCCTCCCCCAATTCATTTACGCCCCTGGCCTGGGTCTACCGCGCGGTGCACCTGACCCTGCAGCGGGCCAACAATGCTGGGCACATACAAAAACCTCAAGTATCTCTATAGGCTTTCTCTAGCTTCCATCACCGTGACATTTGAGCACAAATGGCTCTTTGCAGGCTTTGATCATATAAATCTAAGACATGTTGGAATGTCCCAGAGATTATACTGAATCTCCTGCCCTCATCTGCCTTTTTTGTTAATTAGATTGAGATAGTTCAATTGAGAGATTGAATATAAGAGGATTTTGTTCTCCCCCTCCACCATCCCAGCATATACAGGTTATTTTTTCAAGTCTTTGGTGTACATTGTTTCGGCTTTCCCTGTTTTCTGGAAGTCTATGATGGAGTTATAATCAGACCTTGGAAATATGGCATTATCTGGCCTCTTGCTATACAAAATGGAAATGGGAGTTCTTACTTTAGAAAGAGGCTTTCAAGTCTTTAGTCCACAGCATTAGAAGGAAACATTTAGTTAACCACCCTCTGTTTATCATTCATAAAGGAAAACAATCAATACCCATTTACAGAGCAAACAGAATGGAAACTTAACATTTTCTTTTATATAGAAAATCACAATCTTATTGACTGATAAACCTTGAAATGAGGAATGCTAAACTTTGAACTAAATCAAGCTGGGTTTTTTGGTATTGATGTGCAGCCATTTTTAGAAGAGACAGCACTTTGGAGTGCTCAGCAGCTTTCATCTTTCAGATCCTTGATGGAGTCTAAGTAGCATTAAGCCTACACCTTATCAAACAAAATTGCGAAAAATGTAGTTTGCCAATGTGTTATAGCCCACCATCTGGGTTCATCAAGAGAAGGTCACCAGAAGATCCATCTGAAAATATCATTTATCTGTTTTTTCTTTCAAGTAAGCGTATGAAAAGGGGCTTCACTAACATGGTGTAAATGTTAGTATATGGCATCTGTATCGAGAGCAGAACTTTTTCATTCAAGCCCTTGAGAGGCCATACCACCTCAGCCAAAACCAGCTCTGCTGTAGGATTTTCCCCAGACCAAGCACATTCATACATTTATTGGTATTACAAACAAAGAACACTAGAGATTTTTCAGCAAGAAATTAAGTATGACATATCGATACTGACCCACCAGTGTACATCTGCTTCTCTGCTCTGCAATTCCTTATGTTGTTCAATTATGCCAATATATACAATTATTATGTGGTTATTATTTATTTCCACCTCATGGCTATTTCAATGTGTACAATGTTTATCTCAGTATACAGTATCTTTCTAAGTAGAGTGGTCCTTTGCAGTATTAATAAAGTCCAAATTCACCGTGATGTTCCTGGCACACTACAAACAATTTAGAACCACCATTTATCTCAAACTATAGGTACTCCAGAAGATCTCCTGTATAATTGTCACTTTTTAAAGTGCTACATCAATGGAAGAGATTATTCTAAAAAGTACTTACAGTGCTCAGTTTACTACAGCAGATGAGGATGCGACGTTCATACAGCATACTAGCATAGAGATGCAGCATGTTGTTGACATCAACGGCTACAAAATACTCTGTCAGATTTCTCTAGGAAGAAAGATTAGAGAGGTTTTGAAAAAATATTGCAAACAAAAATATCTTAAAACAGCAAAGAATTAGATTGCTTCCCAGTGTCTAACCACCAACAGAAAGCTGCTTATTAGCAGAAATCTATGGGTCAGCCCATGCGAGCAGTTTGTTTGTGTGCTGTCCTCGAGCTTTTTTAAATTAATGCCAGCCAAAACACTCATTTAAAAAAATTATACTCAACTTGTAAACTACAAACTGAAGAGATTTTCTGTTGGAGTTAAGAGGTTCTCTTACACATAGAGTATATATACATTTCTGCAAAAGTGTTTTAAAAAAGCCCAGTTACTTGCAATCCAACAGAAGACGACATACTTACTGAAAATGTCTAATTAAACTTAATCATTAAAGAATCTGCTAATGGCACAGCCTACTGTAGAGCAATTGTGATTATTGGGACTATAGAGGCATTAAAATACAAGGCAAGAATAATGGTCCTAATATTCAGGAGTTTGTACTGCTTTAGGAACTTGAACCCAGTTGTTACTATGAGGAGGGGCAGCAGAAAGCATCCTCAGCTAGAGACAGGGAAATAAGCCATACAAAACCACCGCATTTATACAGCTCTGAGAAAGGAACAAGCTACACCAAGTAGCTCTTTATCCCACACTCTCCCACCCATCCTGGGGCTGGGCCTGAAGCTCTGTCAATGTGGGTGTCCCCCACGCTGTTCGGGGGCTAAGAGGGTGTATTACGGTAGTGTCGGAGCAGTGGAATGGCTCCCAAACAAAAGACAGCAAGTGAAAATTAAAAGCCAGATTCAGCTGCCTTTATTCACACAAGTGGCACCTCACTCCACATATCTTCCCAACAGAAATCAATGGAGTACTTTCATGCATAAGGAGCTCTCTCAGTGTGAGCAAGGTTAGCTGAAACCGGCCTTTGATTTCTACTAAAAATGGATTCAAAAAGCCATTCTAGAATAGGAAACCTTAATTCATCAGGAGAGGCTGAATTAGTGGATTTGATTCAAAGTAAACTCTTCATGGATGTACTATAGACTGGTATAAGGTAGGATTTATATTTATATATAAAAAAGCACATGATAGAGCAAAATTAGACTAGTCATGAATTCAAGTGGGATCTTAATCATCATAGAATAAAACAGAGCACAAAAAAGCAAAAAGCAAATAGGATTTAGAAGCTTAAAGAAGCTCAGAAAGCCCATTAGCACTTTTGACAGATCCAAAGATAACTCTAAAACCACCAATACTTGGCCTGAGGAGTCTGCCAAGAAGCTTCATACTGTGCAAAAATATGTTCCACAGCTTGCCATCCAAATACAAAGAAAGAGCTAGAGACAAGAACTGAGCCTGGTGTTTGGAAGATTTTTGTGGTCATTTTTAAAAATTAAATATTAAAAAATAAAGTCTCTTTGCTTAGTAAAATGCAGATAGGTATACAGGCATCATTCAGGTCTCACCAGACCCCTTGTCATGGGAAAGCTATGGCCACATACAGGTACATTGAAAAAAAATATGCATTTTGCCAAAACCCCATTAAACTGTCATGTACTTTTTCTGTATTTCTCATCCCATCTGTGCTGATTAGCATGATATTTGTGTCTAAACAGAAGCTGTCTCCTTTAAAGCTCTGCTTCCCCCATACACCCATCTCTCTGTGATGCCAAAACATAGTGCATGACGACACAAAATGTTTCAAGCGGTATGAATTAAGATGTTACAAGTACTGAAAGGTCTGTTCTTCCTTGAAGGAACTTGCAGCGCACACTGAAGCTAGCCGAGATATGGGCATAGCAAAAGGAGGAGTTTACAATCCTTCAAGTGAATCAACTGCACAAAACAAAAGCTTTCAGTATAAAAGAAAAAAACAAACCCAATCAGTGGAAGGAAACATAGGAAGAGGACTTAACAGATGAATCGGGATTTGATAAACTATTTGTATTTTATGAAGTTCGCCTTAGCATAAAGGTGGCTTGGAGGCACTATTGTTTCCACGTGTAGACAATGTTATCTGGTTTTATATTCCCGCTGGAAGGAACTACACATTTCTGAGTCCAGAGAATACCTGTAGAACATGTGGGCTCCATGGCAATGTGCCAATACGAGAGAAATTCAGGTGCAGGAAGTTGTAGCTTTATTTATGAAAAAAAAGTAGTAAACTAAAAGAGGAAGTTCACTTGGGAATGCCTGGCTGACTCTCATGAGTGTCACGAGACGAGTAGGGACAAAACCTACAGAAAGCAGGAGACTTCTAACTTAGTTTAGTTGCTGTAATATTTGATTCTCAGCATTAAAAATTCTTCTGAGATAGTAAAGCTGGGTTTTTCATGCTGGATTTTTAAGGGAAATCGCATATCTAAATTTCTGTTAAAACAAACAAACAATGAGAATCCGTTCCCTAATTTCCTTCGGTTCCTTTAAAAATACCTCCCTACATGTGTTCACTGACTGTGCAGTTAATTACTATCGGCAGGTAGTGGCTGATTGTGCACATTTCCAAAAAAACAACCCAAATCCTTTCTGCCTTCCAAGGAACTTCTCACTAAACTTGCATAGCACTAGACTTACAGAGACAGATGTACATGTCTTTTCTTCTGCAGCAAAACCAAATGTGTATTATAAAAACAAATGTAGGTATGTCAGGCAGTCATTGGGTCTAAACTTCATTAAAAAGTGCTGTAAAGTACCCTTTTGGAAGAGACTACAGTAAAATGACTTTATTGAGATGTTTATCATGTTTGAAATAACGCACTAAAACTTACCCTTCAGAGATCTAATAAATGTGCATCACATGTAACCCAGGATACATTTTATAACAACATACTGAGGTTCTGAAGGGAAGGGGGGGAGGGATCAAAATACAGAAGGGGGTGTATTTGTTGAAAATGATTAAAGATAGGAATCTAAAATTAACAGCTTGAAAAAGATCATGAAACACAAGTAGTAAAAATCATATATGCAAATTTTAATGAAGGATATCATGAACTTTGAGGTGACAATGTGAAATAAAACGCAAGGAGTCTGCATCTCAGCAGCATCAGAGGGAAACTTTCATCTTCGCTGAAACAGCTAAATTACCTGACAAATCTGAACTACAATGGCTAGTGTGCCCAACACGTCTCGGTAATGCGTTTCCTGCAATGAACCCAATGTGTTTATTTCTGAAAGTCACAATGCGTTCATAAATCCTTCATGTACCCAACCAAATCGTTTGAAAAAGTGAAATCTCAGTTGTTATATGTAACTGTCCATACTAAATGCTTTTGTGGATCATTAACCATTCTGGTCTGACACAAAGCCAGATAATTACAACATGTTTGTTAATGTTCCAAATGGAGTTCTATGCGATTCTCCATTAATCATTACACACAACTTCAAAATCTGGCACTACTAAAACATTTGTTAATACAGGCTTAAAATGTAATTACTGCCATGATATGTGGCATTTAAAAAAAAACCCCAAAAAAACCCCCAAACCCAGGTCAATTGTTTAAAATCTATAAAGATTTATGCTCATTTAATGCCTTTCTGCTATTCTCTATATAAACCACAATCCTACATAAAAGATACCTTGACAGACAGATAAAACCCTAGTGAGCAATTACACACTGATATTCATTAGGAAAGCAAAATACTGTGTTTATTAAGCACAGACCTGAAAAATAGCTGAGAATCTGCTGTAACAACAACCCTCAGATCAGAGTTTCAACATTTGTTTCCCATTCTTGTCTTTACACTGACGAATCTGCGTAAACATTTATGGGACTCTGCTTATCGCCCTGGCTGCTCACTTACTTTTCCTCCTCTGGGCGAGCTCTGCATCTCCCCCAGAACAGCCGAGGTCCCTTCCCTCCTGGTCCCCTTCCCCACCCTCCGTGTCCACATTACAGCACTGTCTTATTCCCTGTGAGGCCTATCAGCCCATTCACTGGTTCAGAGGGGATGCTTTTAAGCATCACATAACGCTGCCTCCCCTGCAGGCTGAACACACTGCTTTCAAAGGGTTTCCAAGTCCTCCTGGCCCAAGGCCTTTGCTTTTATAACAGTCTTTGATTCATAAGCATTCATCATGTCTCCTGCTCAAATGTTTTGGGAAGTTGACTCATACCTTAGGACTCAAGCCAACATCCCTGGCAGACGTAACAGACAGAGGGTAAATAAGACTATACATTCTGAAATCATTACTGCGTGCTGTATGCGTTATTAAACTGCTATCTATTAGTTAGAGCAGGAGACTGCCAGCAAGGACTCTTATATCCTACTTAAAGTTCTGCCACTGGGTCACAATTCGATTCACTTTTCCACATTCGTCTCTGCCTCAATTTACCCATCTATAAAATGGAAATACTACAGCTTCCTTACCTCTTCAGGTAGCACAAGGCACGTTAATTAAAAATTATAAAATGCTTTGAGATCATTGATCGAGGGAGACGTTAGAATAAGAAGTTGCCACCACCAGAAAACTTCAGGTGTGGGGAAAAGGAACAAACGTTCCAGTCAGACTGACAGCTGTTTTTAGCTTCAGGAAATGGGTCCTGTATTACCCCTAATGTATCAAACTCCCATAAAAATAAATGCTCTAAAAATAAAATATGTCTATTAAATTTAATGATACTATTTCTATTTACAGAAAAGCTAGTAACTACGTATGTTTCCAGTGGGAAAAAACAAAGGGAAGACGCACATCTGCTGCATAAACTCTCTAGGCAGCAAACTACTACATAATTAGAAGAAGGTGTGGCTAGACTGTTTTATTTTAATACTACAAATGAAGATTTGTGCGGTGCTGGATCTGACCTTAGAAGGCTCAACCTCCTGGTCCAATAGCAAGCCCTTGAGACATCAGGCGAATAGACTAGGAAAGACTCCTTGCAGACAGGCATTAAAGAGCTGGGAGCCCCAGAATGCCAGCCTGGTCCACTCTTTGCTGGGCACTTAGGGTAGAAAGACACATCACCTGACGGCGCATTTATGCCACCATATGCATTTTTACAGCAGCACAAATGATGAGGAATAGATGGCTCTACCCTTTTGCACCACAGCACCAACTATGACTATAGAACAGCGCCACTTTATTGCAGTCTACCTCTATTTGCTCTGTGGCAGGAGAGCACGGGCAGCCCAGAGCTACCCAGACACTCCAGCAGCCCCAGACAGATGCCCCAGGAGCTTGAAGGACCTGAGCCTGAAAACTTTTGCATGGCATCAGGATGGAATGGGACCTGGCAGAAGTCCTAGCATGAAGGCATGGGGCACCAGGAATCCCACGTGTCCCATGCTGTCCCGTGAAGGAATCCACACCAACCTGTGCCTCCATGCAAGGAATAAGTTGGCCTGGGCCCAAGCAAGGAGGCATGAACCAGCGAGGGACACAGGGAAACCCCGAGCAAGGGGGAACACGTTACCCATTGTCCTGCACCAGGACTCTGCCCAATGTGTGACAATGGGGGACATGTGTTTTGCCCAATAATGTGAATCAGCTATGGTGGGACATGTCCTGCCACAGATGATCCACTTCATTTGCCAACACCTGCTTTTACCTTTACTGATGTCTCTCACTTGCTGACACATCTAAACCATGCTGCAGCCTGTACCAAGTTTGCTTAACAATGGTAAAACTAAAAAGGGTCACTAAGCTATCCCAGAATAAGTAATTTTCTTGCTAAGTTATTTTTTGTTTAAATGTCCTTATTTTTGACCTAAATAGAAACTGAATGAAAAGCTATTGATTAACAGCTACATCTTTGAAAATAAATGTCTTGACTTGGCAGTTCTATCAAGAGACCATCATTCTGTCACAACTTCCCATTCACTTGATACTTGGCCTTAATTAAACAGGCATTTTAATCTGATCATCTAACACTGTAAATTGCCTACTCAAGAGAGAATACTTGAAATGGGTTTATGGGGTTAATTTACAGTGACTATGGGAAAAGCTAATTTACTGTGTCACTGGTTAATCCTACAGAAAGCAGTTAAGTAGCAGGCATCCTTTAACACACCTTAGCACAATAATACTTAATGTTTTTAGAAAATAAAGGAATTGCAATGTTGCTGCTGTAGAAAGCAAAAGGAAAACCAGCTCTAAAGTACATAGATATCTATGCTACTCACATTTTCAGGTATGCTAGGAAGTTCTCTGATGTCAGGCACAGTAAAGTAAGAGTGCTGGAAAAGAAAAGCAACAATTGGTTACTTGGCACAGTTCAAAGCAATATAAACGTATTGTTTGGAATCAGTAATGTGTTTAGGCATAGCTGTAAACCATTAAACAAAGCCCTGCTAAAGAAAATGATACAACATTTGCTCTCAACTACCAGTAAGTTGGGTTTTTTGGTCATTGATTTCAAATGTTGGCTGCTTCTCTGTCACAAAAGAACTACAAAATGTTGAGACAAATATCAAATGTAGCTAAAAGGATAAATGTTATGTTATTCTTACCCTTCAAAGGTATTGACTCACAGCCTCACACTATTTATGACAAGCCAGAAAAACTCCAAAGCCTTCTATAATTCAGACCATGCTTCCTCAGCCCACTGCAAGATCCATGACTGAGTACGGGATATACAGCAACAGTCAAGGCCTTTTTGGACTAACACTGTAGAGTATTAGTATGGTTCAGTTTATAGAGGAATGGGGAAATTGAGATTATTGAGATGCATCTACAAAGGATTTATACTTCCGTAGACTGACAATGACTTACTACTTATCTTGTGTCTTGAACCAAGGAACACTCATTGTTGCCCTCCTTAACCACGCAAAAACTTTCAAAGAGCCCTGACACAATAATAACGGCTGCTCTTGGTCTCCTTAACATTTCTCCTACTATAAACGATCATGTTCTCCAATGGTCCGCTAACCGTGTTCTAAATGGCTGCAAGAGGATGCATAAAGCTAAGCAGTTGTAGCACCTGGTACAGTAAATGAGCCTTCCTCTGGACAAGTGCATACCAGGATATTATGAAGTCAATTGGGCAATGTTACTCATACTGTTTTCTCCTAATCCAAAGATACGTTTCATTAACTACTCTTTCTCCTTACTACTGCTTGCACTCAAGTGCTGACAGAACACTGAACAGTTTGAGTTCCTGCACAATGCACATGTGCCCAAGACCCCACGGTTTGGGAGAATCAAATGGGGAGGGGAGGGGCAAAATATACACCAAAAATGCTCCAGCTTGCCAAGTATCCCCTCATAATGCTACAACACACCACACCAGACAGACAAATTGCAGGCATGAAATGGCTAGAATTATTAATAGCAGAGGCAATTATTTCAAAACCACATAGTTAAGATATATAGGATGAGCAGGTATTTATCATCCTCTGGTTGTAACAAAAATCAGACCCAGCAGCAAACAGTGAGCTGAAGTGCAAAAATCCCATCACGTGCTTAATGACCTCTCTCAAACAGACAGACCTACAATGCAGAAAACACCTGACTATCAAAGACATAAGTTATAATGAATCGTTACTGCTTGTACAGACTATAATGTGATAAAGTAACAGTTTTACTTAACTGCAGAACGTGGACATTTAAAAAAACCTCAATGATCAAATGATTATGCAGCAAAAAGAAACAAAATGGAATGAATCCTTTTTCAGGTACAATTAATAGCTCCATTAGGCTTGGCAGATGATGACAACTAAAAATGCATTCACTATTAGCTACTATATGTGGAACCAGCCCAGAAAATGTAATGGGTAGTAAAGGAATGAGGGAAATGAGGAGAGCGTAGACAATTCACTGGTTGCAGTTGTTGCCGCATGCTGAAAGATGTGTCACTTGACCACAGAAGCCATGCACAGTTTCCAAATTTAAGATGACCCAATAAATAATTATTTTCTTGGTGTCCTTTCATTAAGCAGAGTTGTGTCGCTTCTGTTGGGACTCTGATCTTGCCTATGTTTCATAGGATTAGCATTTTCAAATATGTGCAAATCATATGTAGTTGTTAGGACACCACACCACCTCTGGGGAGGGAGGTTTGGGGGGAGGGGAGGGCTTTGTTTTGTTTTTGTTTAATTTCTCCGCTACACTGGCTTGGTTATAGGAAGGTTTCCTTCTTGGTGACTTTCCAAACTGTCACCAATCCTATTGATAGGATTCCTATCACTTTTTACAGCCATGGTTATGTTTCTGCACAATGCTAATAAATCTGGAGCAACTAATGCACATGATAATGGAGGTTTCAACTACCAGATGCAAAGCCAGTGCTATCAGTATCAGAGGTAATCTACATTAATGTTTAGTGCCCGGCACTGCAAAGACGTGTGTCTTAATTCCAACAGGACTTCTTATCATGCACAAAGTTCAGCACATGCACATGTCTCTGCAGGATGAAAACTATATTTTTTCCTCTTAACTTCCTTCTAGTGCCAAAACAAGGGACCTGCCTTTATGTTTTTATGGTCATTTAAAAAGAAGAGAGAAAAAACCTTCAGCCTGTTAAATCATTCAAACAACCATATCCATCCTTAACTGGATAACTTGTATAAAATTGTCAAGTTTTTATGTTATATCTGGATATCATTTTACCAATGGCCATCTAGGTTTTCCAATTCCATGATGCTTCACTCCTTTTCACATTGTTTAATGGTAAGTTTTACTGCTTTTTAGTCCAGAAAACTATTTTATTAGTCACTTTGATAGAGCAAGACCATTTTTATTATTCTTGTTTTTAGGATTAGGAAAAGAGACTTGGTATGTGTGTGTATAAATTCATATTAATTTTAAATGCTATTACATTAATGTTATAATTAGAACTTTATAATAATTATACATCTTTATAATGTCATAATTAATGATTCAGTCTAAGTTAAATGATTTATTATAAAGCCAATTCTTTTCTTTTGGGTTGTAGTATTCCTAGGATGTTACACTTCTTGCATTTTCACAAGTCAAAGCTTTATGGTGTATAACAATATTAGACATTTCCACGCCTCATGAATAATGTATGGCCTGGAGCACATAGGAATTGAAACCGCTACAACCAGCATAATGCAAACTTTAGCATCCTACTACCTCCGCATTTTGGAAAGAACACAAAAATAGGAGAGGGAATGGAATATGAAGGGAAGTGCTTAGCATGCAGTCTGCAGGCTAAGCTCCTGCAGATTTCTTGGCTGGTCAATGGCTAAACTAAAATGCTTAAGAAGCCCAAAACAAAAGTGGTCCCTAGACTGTCCCCTAAACTGTCCTTTAATATCCTTTCATGCTCCGCTGCCCATGAAATGTTTGAGAAAAGGAGAGCCCAACAGCATTCCTTGAAACCACTGGTAAGAAACAACTGAAACATCCCAATGGATCATCTGCTTCTGGGACAGCCTGTCGCCTGGGTCAGACAGACGTGGTGTTCCTACAACAGCGAGCCTCAATAAGACTGGGACAGCTCTACGGCCAGCTGGTGACCTAGCAAGGCCAAACAACTGCTACCTGTCGACTGACATTACAGGGTGAAGTGATGAGAGTAAGCTGGTCATAGCCAGCAGTTGGTTTGAAAACAAGGGGGTAAAAGGGAGGGAACAGAAAGGGAGGGAAGAGACAGACAAATGGAGCTACAGCTGGGCATCAGCAGCTCTAATGCAAATCCTGAAAGACTAAACAGCACACAAGGAAAGGTGTTCTCTGCATTTTTCACTGGAGCTTTCTGATTTAGCAAACACTTCCCAGAAGATGAGGCTATTCCGCAAGAGACCGACTAAAAAACAAAAAAAACTTTAGCGTTAAAAGGCCCACTAAGCACCAACCAAAATCATGAGTTCTTCCAGGATAGTCTCATTAAAGATTGTGACAAAAAAGAAAAGCTTCAATGCAATGTTATTTGTGAGGAGAAATAACTATTGAGCTGAGGTTGGAGTGGGGATGATGGAATCAGAAATCATGTGTTAACCAAATGGTTCATGCTCAAAGTGTTGCTCTTCCAGGCAAGAGCCTGAGCTTTCCAGTCTTGTTCCTAGTGTGTGCCAGCAGGGACTGAATAGCTAGAGGCACAACCATGAACCCCCCACACGGAAACATCATGCCGCTGAGTGGACCCTCGGAGCCGATTCAGAGCTGCACTGATGAGAGACGTCCTTTGGAGTCCTAAAGGGAAAGGGAAATCCACAGCTCCCGGCCCCAAGGACCCAACAGGCTGTAAACTGCAAAAAGGCAACAGACCTGTTTTGACATTTTTCACTTACTACTGTATAAAATGAAAATGTGCCTCCCTAATTTGTTACTGCTCTACTTCACTTACCACGCCGAGATGAACAGGTGCTCCTGGATCAGGGATGGGAAGTTTATGAAGCACTTCTAGGAGCTCATTCCTTTGGCAGTCCTGAAACAAGAAAGACCAGCTTAACAAAGGAAAATCGAGCAATAAAGCGACCCTGCAGTCCAGGCTGTAAGATAGAAAGTTCAGAGTTTGCAAGTGCTTTGGGGCTACAGCACTTGCAGATATAAGGAACAGTTGCCAAAAATGATTTACATTTCAGACTGAAGAAACGATACCTTTCTCTATGCAAATATCCTTGTGATAGAAAATGTTTTTTAGAACAAAATACATCTTCCCACATGTAGGTTTCTACATTTGCCTATGTTCCAAGAAACCTATTGGGGCACCATCCAATGTATTACATATGCTCCGAAACCAGGGAGGGCTAGCTTCCATAGCAACTGCTGCATAACAGTAATTACTTGCCTTGAGCTGGAGACATCATTATAAGAAAGCAAGTGTTCCCTCTCTTCAAATTTGTAAAAGTTTGATAAACGTAAGATATAACCATGACTGAGAAAAATGTAATAAAAGTCAGAGCAGTACCATAACTAGACTTATTACGGTTACACCGGCTCTATTTTAAATACCTGAAATATGCTTTAGGGTAGGTGCTGCAATCAACCTATGGACCATTAAGTTCCAGCTTCAGTCCTAGAGCTGAGCCTTAACATCTCGGCTCACATTTTTAACATGATATCAGTGAGGGAACTTGACTTTCATTTCACTTGCTTTAAATTCAGAAGCACCAGAATGAATCCTAAAAGCTTAAGGGGAAAAGAATGAGTGACACAGAAAAGTCTTCTGCCTCAGACTTGGTTTTAAACTGGTATTCAGGCTACAACAAAAAAGTTTAGGGAAGAGATCTGTCCTATACTCACTGAAGTCTATATATGTTCATAGAAGCACAATTAGATTTTCTTCTCAAAGCTCTTTTGCATTAAAGTACCCAAACGGCACACACATTCACTCTATAGTGCTGCATAATACTTAGCCTCTGGGCATTCTCTGATGACAGTAATTCCCACGTAGATAGTTTTTACCCTCTAGTATATTTGATCTTTGGAAAATGAAAGCGTTTAGAATAGTACCTGTCCTTTTGTTGTATAATCTGCCAAGACGTTGAGCAGCTTATAGAAGACTTCAAACCATGGGAGATAACTAAAACACAAAAACGGAAAGGAACCACTTGAAGATACTTGAAAATAAATATAATCATAGACTGGCAGGTTTTGTTGTGTAGGCAGGCAGGTGTGTCTGGGAGGATGAACCACCCTCCTGGCTCTCCCTCTCACCAGCGTGGCACTGCAGCATGGCTTAGCCAACTTGCCTCAGGGCTCCTTACAGAGCAGAGCTCCCAACACCCACGCCCACCACCAGCTAACCATGTGGCACTGGGTAAAAGCAGGTCTAATCAGACAGATCCCTGCTGGAAGATCACAGGAAGTCATCCTCACTGCAAAGACTACCAACCAGTGATCCCTGTGGAAGATGTCACTGTCTATATAATAGGTTACAATACTCTGAAATTGCTTATGAATTCATATCGGACAGATATTCACGTTGGAGATTTTAGTCAATCTTATTCTCTGTAGACCATGCTTCATTACTGGCTTTCAATTTAGCTGATGGGGCCTTAAAATAGGGAGGTTGCTCTATTACCGAATCCTGCCTTCAGCTTTTTTAAAGTTAGCAATAAGATCTGCATATTTAAAAAAAAACATTTTAAAAATGAATGGACAGACCTATGGCCGTGATATCTTCTCCAGCATCCTGTATCACTCCATTTATGCAAGCTCTATTTAGACCAAGCAGCATTTCTTACTTAGAATGCAAATGCACTTAATTTATAACATAACTGGTAACAAAGCATCGACTTTGAAAGACATGAACATGCTGAAAATTATGCAGCTTTTTCACTCAACATGTCTATCTAATAGTGCCATGCTTTCTAAGGGACTTTCCACAGCATGCAAACAAAGACGGACAGCTAAGGCACTAGTCTGTGCTGTAAGATGCTTGGCTGGGATTTTGTACCATGCTTCTATTGCACGGTTTTTGTCTTGATTCGTATTTTTAAATTACTGCAAGGAGTTTCTCCTAAGCTATAGTGAAAAGGCAAGCTAAGAGTATGAAGCATACAGTGATTACTCTTTTAAATCAGAGGCCTTGTGAAGCAAATAGAGTATATTTTTTGGTACAGCTGGACAAGATGTAAAAGCTTTTACACAATACGACTACACCCTCCCAACCATAAAGAAATCCGTGCCCCCATGATTACTAACTGTACAGCTTGTAGTAATAAATGAAGTGCGAGGCAACATACGTGACAGATAAAGTGAACAGCATTCCACCACTAACATGTGTTTGAAGCCTGCAAATGCTACTGTAAAATTTAAGTAGCTTATCAAAATATACTGATAAGCAACTTAACTTTTCACTTTATATGACAGTATTATCACTTATGTTAATATGTTTCAAGCAACTTTAGGAACCGCATATTGAGTACAGCAAAGAGAAAGACAATTACCACTTTAAACAGCGCTTGGCTTGGCATCATAATGTAAACATTCAAGAGGGATTAGACAGATGATAAGTTTCTCTCTTCCCGTTTAGTTAAATAAACCTCAGTAGAGTTAAAAGCCATTATAATAGTAACAAGAAAATCCTCTCGGAGCAAGATTCCTGCACAGAGATTAACAATTTGGTAAACAAACCCACACAAGTATTGCAAGGCATTCATCAAAAGAAAGGCCGAGTAAAACAAGCGAACAATCTGAAAGAGGGCCGATTTCAGGGAGAACTTACTGAATTAGACTTAAGCAGGCGAGCATCCTGAGCTGAAAATGCCATTTAATTTTTTTTTTTTTTTTTAAATCAGAATGAGACATCCAGCGCATTAAGAATTTTACTCTTCCGTTTTAAAAACTTTTAAAAATATACAACAGCACAAGACATTTGAATGTCTAGTGCGGCTGCACTGCACCTTCATGCAAAGATCTGTATATAGGATGTGCCCAAACATCACTTTTCAGAATAAGCTATTTCATGGTTTAATTACCATCTGCAATGAGAAAGGCCTTTAGAAATCAGCCGATATTCTCGTCTAAGTCACTTTGCTCCAGAGTTCGGCCGGCTGTGACAGAACAGTTTCCCGGCACCTTTTTGCACTGACTGATGCGTATCTAATGATGGCAGTGTTGAGGCTTTGAAACCAAAGTCGGGTTGTATCCCTCTTCAAAGAGCCACTGTTTTCCCTTGTTGGGAGGCCAGGGTTCACAGCTGAACTTTATCTTGCTACAGAGCCAACAGAGTTTCCTGTATTGCTTCATTAGGCCAAGCATGCCAACTCTATAGGTTTTATTCAGTTGCCTGCAAGGACATTGGATCCAAATTCCAGTTCAACTCTGTCACTCAGCTGCTAGTAAATAGTTTTTCTGTATACAAAAAGTGCAGATAAATATTTATATTTACACATTTCTAAAACGCCTGAACTAGCGGTCGCTCAGCATACGGCTCGTGGAGGGGGAAGGCATGCAGCCGGTCCTACCGCACTTGCTCGCTCCCTGTCTGCTCTCCTGCTCCCTCTCCTCTCAGGATGGAAGTGGCTACGGTCCCAGCCTATCATTTCTCCCCCTTTTTTAACCTGTCTTCCCCACAAAATTCACAGCCCCACATTAACTCCTTGCTCATCTTAGGGTTTTGAACAAGGTTGTTCCAGTTTGAAAGATCAGGATCTGTAGTTTGGGAGACCTAGGAAGGCAGGGGTGGCACATGTTCTTCTTGGGAAAAGGACACAGCACAAGTTATCCCGAAATCAGGACAGCTGCCATTTGTCCGTGGCTCTCAACCATGCTAGACTCAAGACCCCTTTAAAAAAATCCCAGCTCTTATAAGGCCTTTACTAATTTTTTGATAACTGGAAAATAATAGAGCAATTCTTCTGCGGCAAAGAACTCAGGAAAACCAGAACAGGTCAGAATGCTTCTGACATTATGGATTCCTATTCATAATCTCCGGGCTTATCTTGGGAATCATATATGGAGGTGTTAACACATCTACCGGTACCAATTTTATGTAGCACCTCACAGCGACTTTGAGAGGACCTCACGATGCCCTGGTTGAGAATCACTGGCCTAGATGTTTAACATATGGTTTTCTAGAAGGTTTCCTATCAACCCCACAAAGCAAGGCCCTGTGCTCAGTTTGCTAAGCTGTCACAAATGGACTCCGGACCCTCTATCCAAGCTTTACGTAACCCCTGGAGAATCCCAGGAGCCCTGCATTGCCCCTCTGTTCTGGGTCTAAATGCAGAAGGCTTCCTGTCTACAGCAGTTATCCTGAGACAGTCCTGCTTATTTGTGCCTCTTGGAGCTACGGGGAAGCAGCTGTAATTTCTACAGGCTTCTATTTCCCTTATTTTGCTTTTAGAAATGAGAAAAGATGCTTGATTCAAGTTCAGATAACCAGGCTGGGAGGGTGGCCTGTTCATTTTAAAGGCTTAGAATTAGAGTTGGAAGTGGTGACATACCTTTCCTGAAACAGTATCAACACGAATAAGAGCAACGGCCTACAACGGACACACACAAAAAACAAGAGGACCTTCCTCCAGCAAAGCATGGAGACGCAACGACACATGGCTCGGCAGGGAGAGAAGGCACACAGAAGGGGCACACTTCTCTGACATGCAGACATCCACAAGCTCAAATACTGAATGTGATAAAAGTCGTTACACAATTCAGTCTCTGCATTCGGTTAACTTCCTGACAGCCTCCCACTAAAACAAAAAGCCCTCACGTTCCCAGATCCTCTGCTCTGGAAAGAAGGGCATTTTTTTCCTCAATACATGTTTAATTATTGTGACAGAGAGAAAACTAGGCCTCTCTTTCTCAAATTATTCCTGCAATTGAGGCTAACTATTTGCTTGGAAAGGACTGACCCCCTTTTTTGTTATCACTTCGGAATGTATTTGCTGGTAGCAATGCCTTTAAGTGTAATGACACCTCCGCAGAAAATGTAGTGCAACTCTCCAGCATTTTCCGTGCAACCCCTGACCTTATCTTTCAGCAATTTACCAAACGCTGCCTATAAAGCAAATTTTACAGAACTGAGTGCTCTTTTCCATTCATAAAGTTTGAGTCCATATTTAAAAACCACTGCAGTCCAGTGCAATGCATGTTCATGCTGCTTAATTTTTATTTAAATCAACATATCTGCCGGTCTTTTGTGCTTAACCATTTGAACAACAGCACAACACAGCATCTCAGGACTTTATATGACCATACCTACCATAGTAACAAAGTACCTTACAATTGTAACGTTCATCCTTATAATAGCACGGCTAAGCCAGAAAGCAGTGGTGTTATCGAGAGGTCTGTGGCTAAGCATGGACTTGGGCCCAGGACTCTGGAGTCTCAGATTAACACCTGATCCAGTGAACCATACCGCCTCGCTGTAAAGAGTGAAAAGGAACATCTGGACGTACCCAAGGGGCTTGGGATCAGGCACTCACAAAATGGCATGTTTAGGAAACGGTCTTCCTCTTTCCATTTCTTTCAGCTGTTTTATTTAGAGATCTGCAAAGTTTGTTACATATTCTTCAGTTTTTACATCTCTATTTATGCCCTGCCTATAACTCCAGGCCTTCAGGATAAACTGTATAGCTCAGCTTCATTCTGGGTACTTGAAGAGTAAAGGACTAAGGATATGGGCTATGGATTGTTTGTACATTGTGATGAGCAAATCAGGTAAGTGTCAGAAATTCAAGACAAACAAGGAAATGAATATGCTATATGCACACTATATGTGAAAAGAAACATTTTTCTTCCTACCCCAGTAGTGTTAAATTTAATTTTTACCTCTGCCATCAACCCCCAAACCCGCAACGGCATGAGTTTTGACATGCGACAGGAAACCCCTGCCTTGGTGATTCAGATTCAGAAGTCCAGATTCTAACGACCCTTCAACAGTACAAATGGGAGCTCTCTCTCATAACAGAGATGGGGTGGCAGGGGGGGGTGCATGTCCAACCTTCCAATAGGTTTCACGAACGAAGTTTGCTTGTAGGGTCACATTTAGTAAGGAACAAGTTATTACTTGCATCCTAGTAGCCCACTGATATTTTTAGGATTTGTGACCTGTTTTACTGTTGTCTTGGCGCTGGGGGGTGGGTTACCTCCTCATTTGTTGGCTGATGACATGAATGTCATTTTACAAGTGAAATGCAACAAAAATAGTTCCAATTCTTTTTTAAAACATATTCGAAATGCACCGTAACAGGCCACGTGGAACTCCAAAGCACTGCAAGGAACATCTCTATTGTGGAAAGAGGCAGATCAAGTGGTGGAGCAGTTCAGATCATATATGCTTGGGACCAGGGCTGGCAACTGTAGTTATGCATGCAAAAAGCCTGGTTTTTTTCCTACAGAGATTTGTAAAAAGTTCTCGCTGTAAAATATGTTCCATGCCTTGACTAATTAGTGGTATAAACATGAGAGTGACATTTAAAAGGTCACTTGTTTGAAATCACCAAAATGCACTGAATTCCTATTTGTGAACTCCAAGACAGTCCAGGAATAGCATTTTTGCACGCGGCCATCATTCATTCCATGGTGTGCAGGTATGTACACGCGCTCCTTCTGTTACCATGAAGCACTCCTGGCAGCCACCGAGAAGAAGCAGTGCAAAGCAAAGCTGACAGGACAGTGCGTTTAACTTGAGTTGTATACTACACCCTTCTCATACTTTTTTTACCTTTAGGAACTGATGCAAAAATTTCCAAGGCATAAACAACAACAGAAAATTCAAAAGTATTGAGAGCAATTTCAGGCCTTCTCTCAATAAATAGCCAAGTCTTTTTATTTTTGTACAAACCACTGATCCAGTTATCATTAACACTTAGAGTATCATTTTGTGTTACAGTGAAGGGCTTACGGTGCGACAAAGCTACAGTTTCTTCAGTCCCGGGGAAGGTCCCTCTACATTCACGCCAGCCCTTGCTTCATTCCTTTGTCACGATACCATTCAAGATCTCCTCTCTCACATGGAAAGTGCCTGGCTGCCTCAGACTCACCTCTCCCCTTTGCTTCAAGTTTTACCATGCAACATGTTTACCACTCGCTCATCAATAGAGGCAGAACTCTTTCAGTTTTAACTTATTTAACTAAATCCACCAAGAGTGAGAAAAAGTAGCTGTGACCTCTGCTTTTAGATAGTATCTTGAAGATAAAAATTTTCATTTTACATTGGAGAAAGTCTACTTACCACATATTCTTAAAAAAGAAATCTAAGAACATGGAGGGTGAATTTATAACCAAAACACTCTGTACCACATGCGACTTAAGTAGCACAACTGGTAGCACTATGGAGGATTTATGGCTTATGACTTGCTCATATTTAATTTGTAACCGAACACTTCCCCTTCCTCTTAGCTACCTTAGAACTTTTGATTAACTCTTGTTTTCACAGGTCATAGGTTAAACAAAGGAAGGGAAGCGCTCGGCAGTGAAATTGCCCAGAGCACCACAGAAAGGAAAAAAAAAGTGTCCCAGTTCAACCAGCACTAAAATAAGTGATAGACTAAAGATTGTTCACGACAGTTGAAGTTCAAAGACTCCAATGTGCATAAATCAGGATGTTACTGGACAATAACCAACGTAAGCAGTAAGCCAACACTGCTGTTCAACCTGAAATTCTCTTGTTTTGGGACTACACTCTCAACACGGTGTGTCTCACATTTCTAAAGTGGTACTATGGCAATATTTGCCATAAATCACTTAAAAAAAAAAAAATCAAGTTACGCTGCTCTTTCCAGTCTAGGAAAAAAAGATAGGTTTTGCACTCTGCTTTTCTCCCCCACAGAAATCTCAGCATGCAATCCAGCCACATAGCTGGAGACGGGCCAGTCTGAAGGAAGCATGCTTATTTATATAAAAATAAGCAAATATGGGCACAGGAAAAACTACTTTTTATGTTATACCAGGTCTGCACAAACTCTACTAGACAAGTTGCACAGTACCTTATTCAGTAACTCATATGTCATCACCTTTTTAGTGCACTCCTTGAAAATACAAAACATCATTAGTTACATGTGTCGCAGTGATTAAGATCAGAAGCTTAAGACAACTAAATTGTACTGCAGCTTTTAACTCAAATGTTTTCAAAATAGTGTATTTAAAAAACCTGGAGGCAAAAACCCATGAAAATGACATGCAAACCATCATGGCAAAGTTCCAATTCTAGGTAGAAACAAATGGGAATTACAGCATAACCAGCAAGAGAGAGGAAAAAACAGTCCCTACAGTCACTGTAGGCAAAATGTCTGTGGTTAACAAAAGGTTTAGCGTGAAAAGGATAGAAGATTTGCATTATTCAGAAATATGGACTTTTGTATTCTAACCCTCCAGTAGCAGTCACCAGTACGTGAATGGGGGCCACTCGGCGTCTGCCACACCAGCAGCTGCAGGGGGACAAGTCTGCGGCCAGCACGGGTCCCAGTTGGCCAAGCTACACTTCAAGAGTCACACTGAGCAGAAAATGTCATCACCCAACATTAGCTGTTACACAGATGAAAACACTGTGCTGTGGCCAATTCAGCTTCCTAGTTTTTCAACATATTATTCCACTTGTATGTTTTAACATATGGAAATAAAGCGTCTTGTTTCACCCTGGCAGCAAACTTAAGAGCATATGTTCTGGCCTCCTAGAAGAACTGCACTCCAGAGGTGGAGTATATTATATTAAGATAGTGCGGGGGAGGTAAAGCAAGAGGACTTTTCATCTGTAGCCAGTTGGAAAAGATGCACACAAATTTTTGACACCCATTCTGGCATCTCTCTCTCCCACCCTTCTGCAAGGAGGAAGTAAGCTTGGTCTGAATTGAATTTTTTCTTTGAAATGCTGAGTCCTGTAATGGTTAGCAGGAAGAATGCCATTGGGAAGCGAAGTGTATCCATGTGTCTCCTCTCTCCCCCACAGAAATGCTGAAGGAACTTAATTCTTAGTATAATAAACAAGCTAACGTTTGTCTAAAATGAGAGTTATTTTCGGGGAATATCTCCCTGTCATGGAGTGGTCCTGTAGAGTATCTACTGGAACGGAAACAAGTGTACACAAACAGCGAGTACTGGTTTCAGGCAAAGGACATACCCCATTTCAATTCAGAGGTAAGGCCAAATGCTGTCCACATACAGTTCTTCGGCAGTAGGACTCACAAGCGTATAGCTTATGGCAGAATACACCTCTTACATTGTTAGGAGCAGCATAAATTGAGGCCTTTTGAAATTGCTTGAAATACAAAAGTCACGTCAGGGCGCTTTCCCTAATGCATTTCAGGAGAGACAGCTTTTAAAACCAAAAAAGTTTCATGCCACCCACAAGGTCCGTAGAATTATATAAAAGTGATGTACAGAGAAAAAAACAAAAAGATGTACACTTGTGGAAATAATATTCATTCACTAACCAATATTTCTAGCATTCCTGATCTCTAAGGTTAGAGAAAGTTCAGTAATGTCAAAGGCATTTACTGTGCCGGCCAGAGAGAAAAAAAATATTCTAAATATACATGTACACTTAATAATTACCTTTAAAGTCATGCTTCTCATACAATTACTCTGGAGGTTAATAGAAATAATTATTATTTTTTCAGATTTATCACTGGGATTGAGAGAAAGGAAAGATGGTGACTATTTCAAAGACTGCATTAAAAGCTAAAGGGATGGGGGTGGGGAGAAAGATGTGGAACATAAATGTGTCAGCAGCATTTCTCTAAGTTGTTCTTCAATGAGCGACTCTTTCAAGCTAAAAAACTGCAAATAATTCCATATGCGTTGCTGGCTGAGGGTATGCTACGTATTGTTCTTAGTTAACTAATTGGACAAGACTTGAGCCTACAGGATTTAATAAGCTCTAATAACATAAAGGATAGCAACAGTAATAAGAATCTGAAATCTGTCATTAGACAAACACGCAGAAGCTAACACGTCGTCTTTTACAAACCTCTCAGCTTAACTTACTGAGCCAAAGTTTAACTGTTCCCACTAATCACAAATAAAACACAAGTGCCTACGAAGTGCCAACAAACCCAGTGGGTCAGTCCTTGCACCAAACAGTCACAAAGCAGGCCTGGGGTAAAAAGTTCCCAGATATTTGTTCCCCAGAGTCTGCAAATGGCACAAACATCCCCAAGAGGATTATTCCGGCACTTCACGAAGGGTTCCAGCTCTACTGAATCCGTCGTGACCGCTGAAATTAAGCATGAGATTTATGTGGGTCAGGGTGGACAGTTTCATTATAGCTATATATCTGGAAACGCTCACTATTAAGTTCAGTCACCTGAGCAGTTTGGAGGGACAGAGACTTAAGGCAAAAAGACCTGTACTGAGGTCCCTTCTGAACCTATGAAATCTATGAAGGGAACCTCAGGCCCCCAGTTTAAACTATCCTTCAGCTTGAAAACAGGCATGTGCATGTGTGAGCATGCACATGCACACATACACATTTGCTCCTGCATATAAAGGAAGGAAAACCAACTTTTATAGACAACGCAGCTTGATACTAATTGTTAAAAAGCTTACCATGCAGCAAACTCTGAAAATCAAATTTCAATTGTTTGTATTTGCCAAGCTCAACTTCAGCAAACGAGAAGATATTGGTGAAAACTGAATGGTATTCTAAATTCCATCATGCTCTTCCTGTGTCTTCTCTACTAAACCATTCAATTACACCATTTCAGATTATGAATAATACACACACACACACACACCCCCCACCCTCCATCCTAATTGAAGGAAGCGATTGAAACACCATTGCATGACTTCAGCCTAAGGTTTATTTCACACGCAACAGCAAAGTGCTCACCGACTGTATAGTATTGGACTTTAAACTGCATGAAAATATCATGGCTTCACTTTCATCTCCAGCAGCATACAGCGGTTTGCCTCCAGTGAATGCATAAACAAACAGATTATGCATTATATATCACAAGAAGAGATTTATTAAAGTGACCTCCTGTGCTTAAAGGAGTGTAGCTGTTTCAGAAGAATTAAATTGCCCCAAAAACCTGGAATAAACAAATGCATTTATATTAGTGCAAAGTGTTTGGTAAGAAAACAAGGAAAACTTTAACATTTTAGCTGATTTTTTACTTTCTTCTGGCCAGCACAGTAAGGGTTTGAAAGATAAGGCGAGACTGTTTCCCCCAACAAAAAGCAGCTGTTTCTTATCTAATTCTGAGGCACTGCTAACGAATGAGATTTTTACAATAAATATGCTTCCCTTTGAAATGTGAAGATTCCTCCATTAAAAAGAAAATCAAAAGAAATTCTGAAGAGCTCATTAGAACGGTGGAGAATTAGGGGCCATATCACAGGCTCTTCTAAATCACTGTGGCTATCTCCACAGTACCATGCACTTTCAAGGTCAGGTGCATGAGGGGCCAGGCTCAAGAACAAGCATCAAATGTAAGGCAGGATGTCTGCTCAGCATTGCCAGCTCAGATTCTAGGGAAGAGGTTTCTAAACATTATCGTAGTAGAGACCTCTACTACAAAATAACAAACAAATTATGCAAACATGAATAGTCCCTCTCTTTAGCAAAACTAAACGCTGGAAAACAAAACTCAAGGAGTCGGTAGATAGTAGGAAGTCATCACTGAGAATCTAATTAACAGCAAGTCAGCAGAAAGTTCCAACATCACAGTGCATCACAGGTACGACGGCTTCATCTCTTAAAATTGTTAAGAAAAAGACTTTGCCAGCTAAGTTCTCCTCCTTTAATAGAGCTAATTTTTTAGCTTTGATATTGACAACCCTGGCATCTGATTTTACATCAGTGCTGCAAAACAGTGGCATCTTCAGACCACATACTATTAAAGTATTCAGGTATATAATGCAGCCACTCTTGGAGACAGTGTACACAACAAACCACACACAAAGTTCCTGACATTAACGGCAAGTCTTCTTAACCTGAATTATCCTTGAGCACTGAGAAATACAACATCTGTTCCATAATTAGAGTTGTATTCTTACAAGTTTATTATCATCATCATCATCATCATCATCAACAGGGCCAGCTGAATTCCGAGACATGAAATGACTATTCTCCCACTAATGTATTTGAGCAGTGCCACTAACATGTTCAAGTTGTAAGCACTTCTCGTCCACCTGTGGAAAACAGAGTTGAGATGTTTCCTATGCAATTTACAGTACAATTGTAAATATGGGTCTTTGTATTTCTGCCACCCAGGACAAACATAAATCTTCATTACCCTTGAAGTAAAATAAAAGATGCTAAAGATCAGAGACATCTTTCTGAAAGAATCTCAGACAGTGAGTTTCCATGACTTGCCAGGATTTCCAAGTTGGGAAGCTTGGGAGTGCCTGGATCCCAGCCCTTCACAGAGTCCACTGACCTACACAGCAAGCTCCCATCTCATTATATGAGACTGTATATATACTTCCATGACTTCACTGAGTTACTCTCGAGTCACAGCAATGTAAATGAAATAGGAACAGGGTGAATTATTTCCTTTCCTTGTACTACCTACAGTTGTACCAATACAATGCACAGATAAGTGTTTTGAGTTTAGCAGCCTCTGAAAGCAACTCTGAATTAATTCAAAATGTAGATGACCTCAATAGTTCTTGCAGTCACAAATCACTACAAAAATGCAGAAGGCCCCTATCTGTCAAATTTTGGCCTGACAAATGAGATACCTTCTCCTGGGAGGTCAGACTCATTTGTGCATGTGCCTGGTACCAGTAGCTGGTTACAAGGTTCACCCTCCATAATCACTCTGATCAGCAATTCTGTTCCAGGCCTGAAATCATTAGTGAAATTAATGTGCAGCTTTAAAGTCACAAATAAGATACGGTTAAAGCAAACTGAAAGAACTGTTAATTTGTTTTATATGCCTGCCAAAATTGGATTTCAGTGCTCTCTCTCACCTCCAAGAGCTATGGCAGTCCACCATTTCTTGCAGGAGAAGTAACAGAGCTTTGAACATGGACCACAGTAGGTGTATGCAAGGAAGAGATTTTGAACGCAGGGCAATTAAAAAAATCCAAATTCTGAATTTTTCAAATTACAGTGAATTCCACTAGTTGTTCACTACCTTCAATTCAGTCTCCGTCTAAGAAACATTTTGGTCTGTGGTTAAAACTTACAAATAAATATGAAAAACTATCTCCACCTTACTTGACCCAAGAGCAGTTCTTGCTTCCTGAGGATTAACAACAATCCTCCCCCTGGACAGCCCCACTCCCATCGCTGTGGAACCTGGGTTTGATTATGCTAATCTAATTTCAACAGCAAAATCTAACGAAGGACCCTTGCATTATCTCCTTGTAAGTCACCATACTGTTCCATGGCTTTATATAAAAATACTGCACCATTTTAAACAGCAAGGGAGCTTTTGGTACTATCAGCATTTCTTTGCCTTTGTAGCAATACATGATTTTTTTTATGCCATCAGTAGTTTAGTTTTTAAAAAATAAGCCCTAGCTAAAAACCTGTATGTATCTGGACAGGTTAAAATAGAAGTTAAAATGACCTAAGTTAAGGGCTAGTGGATCCCATGTATGTCTGTTATTTCCTTTGCATTGTGAGCAAGTGGCCATTTCAGAAAATTTCATGAGTAAAAACGTCTCTTTTAGGTTCATGCATTCACTCTTGCACTTTCTTAGAAAATGAAATTTAAAATCAAAGGATCCTCTGCCTGGTTGATTTGGGAATCACTTGCACATTAAATTCCCTACCCAACCTTTTTAAGTTCCAGCGTCTTCCCATATACCTTGTGGAACTCAATACGTTATTATTCTCTCTTCTACCATTATAGACTCTTGGTCTATTATATTGACACATTCTCACACTTGCAAGCTTAAACACACACACACACACACATCTCCATAGCAACATCTATGCATGTTGATGAGTTGCAGGCTTTCCTACCACCGGATCAGCCAACATCCTTCTTTGAACATAAGCCTATTTCTTGGATACAGGATTCAAGTTGTGCCTCTACATCAGAGTCTAATTCATTCAAAAATGGCGCTATGCTCAGTGCTTCTCTCCTTTTAAAATGGCCACCTGAACCCATTTCTTTCCTTGCTTTCATAGATTTCTTTCCCTTCAATATTATCTTCAATTTTGTTTCTAACTTCCTTTTGATGAATACCCAATTGATCTTTTCATGGTGCACCACTTTTTTAGTCGCAGCATCCCATGAGATTTCACTTCAAATTCTGCAGCTTAATGTCAGAGACTTAACCCACGACTTTACAGAGCTCTGCCCATGACAGATATTTATCTTATTTTGTCTTATACAGCTCCTTCAGTTTATGCAATTGAATGCCAATAAAAATAAGCTAAAAAACTCTGCTACTTGCCACTGTATGTTTAAAAAAAAAAATCACATCAATAGCATCTTGAATGTAACTTCTGCTTCCCACCCAGCGTGACCAAATGTAAGCAGCCTCCGCAAACCTCGTCTTTGCCAGCACAAAGAATCCCGAATCCACTAAATAAGACTATTGAACACAAGTCTTCCCCAAACAGCACACTAGCTCTTGAAACAGAGCAGCAGAGCTTCTCACAAAAGACAGCTCAACGGAGTTGAATACATCTCTTTAACAACATGAAGCCAGAAAACTGTAACAATAGAGAGTTATGATGTAACAATTTTACTTTTTTAGTCAAGCTAAAATGTGCAAGGGCAGCTTGAGGTAACAATTTCAAGGGTCTTTTGTGAGTGTGCTAACATCTAATTGGGACATCACAAATGGAAACTGAAGTCTGAGTTTGACAAAGCTGTCACCCTCTCTGGGATTCTTTGTGGTCACTCTAAAACCTTGAAAAGAAGTCCAGTGCAGCTGCACTGTGGAATTCATCTAAATAAAACTCATTGAGAGAAACTTCAGCATTACAGTCTGCACCATCATGTAGTATCTATCAACCCAAGACCCTAAAACCACCTGCTTTGTGCATAAATGAACTGCGAAAAAGTGGGGAGGGGGACCAAAAAACCCTACAACACACAAAACCAAACCACCACACAATGTTTGGCAGAACTACAGTGTGGCTTACTTATGATTTTCAAGGAAAAACATTTTGCAGAAGGAGAATGCACATTTTTAAACGCCTGGTGCAAAGGGCTGCACGGGAATATCACAGCTCCTTAATATGCAGAGATAGGTGATACGGCTCCAACCGCGCACAGTTGAAACAAAGACATTTTTATGAATTTGCACGCCCACAAATACGCGGGGAGAGATGTCAGGATGTGTCAAACTAACATTTCCCCTGAATGGGCATGGGTATTGGTACGCTACAAAGTAAAGCAACTCTGCTGAAGTTCATGGTGGCTTTTCTCATACTGAAATGATTTCAGACATGCAGCTGCAGGTTTTGTTGGACCGCTGTGCCACCCCAGTTTAGAGCAGAGATTTCAAAACCCTACAACATGCGTATACCCTCCATTCAGGAGATTTTGCCAGCCAGCTATTTTCCTTGCATTTCCATCTAGCACTAGTACCACAGTATTTTGAAAACAAGAGTTGGGGTCTATTGAACCACAGCGTGCAGAGGAGAACGTGCTCGCTTAATACCTACTCTCTTCCCTCTAAAATGCCTAGGGCCGAGGTTCAGAAAAGGAGAAAAGGCTCTGCACCCTGGCCGAGTTTATACGGAGCCCATGCAGAAGGGACCACCAGGTAGACCCCCTGCAGGGTCTGTGAGGTGCAAGGCCATGGCTCCCGTGCAATGAAGACAGTCTGCCGTTTTCATCACGCCTGTTCTTGTGCCCCTATCTTTTCATTTTAAGACTCTGCTGGAGCTCAGACAGTTTCTCGCTGTGCTTTGAACCTGCAAGTATAAATGTTTCGTTCCATGTACATCTTATGTGGCTCTAGCACTTTAAACTGATAAATGTTGTTACCTTACAAGGGGGTTTTTTGTTGTCGGGTTTTGTTTTGTTTTTTGCATTTTCTACTATATCCCATTATTGCACGTGAAAGTAAGTGGGAGGCCCCATAAAGTCCTGCACACAGTCATGTGGTCTGCTGTCCCTTTTCAAAGGACAAAGTTGTAAAACTGGCTCTTAATTTTCTTAGTTTTAAACCAAGAAAGGAATTTCTAAAGCATGCATGCTTGAGAACAAAGACAAGGGTTCGCAACACCTAATAAAGGTACAGACACAAGAAAAAGAAAGTCTGTTTGCATTTACCAAGCAAATACTATTACAAGTACAAAGACATCAGTAATAAAAGAAATTGAGGGCAGCAGTTAGGCAAAGAAGGACTGAGAAGCACATTTGGTGCGAAGATGGAGATGCTGAATTGAACTCTAAGTGTCTGACAGACGATATGGAAGATTTATCAAGTGCAATACAGTGTCCTCGGAGTTATGAAGGCAACAGTGATTATATTCTATCTGATGCCAACAAAACACTTTGACCAAGGTTTTAACCTGGCTGGTATGAAGGGAAAAAAGCCTTAACAGAGTTAACGAGAGGTCAGAAAACACTTCCAAATGAACAAAGTTACAGCTGCTACTGGTAAGCAAATCTCCTGGACATGAGAAAAACTGGTTATAAAAAAAAAGTAAGAGCAGCCTGGAATGTGGACCTGAATCAAATAATAGCATGTGAAGCAGCATAAGAGTATGAAGATCACCAGAGGACTGACAACACAGAGCTCCTTCACTTGCACAATTAGGATTCCAGGGGCTAAGCTGTCAAGCAATCTCTCCTCTTCAAATCGCGTTAAAAAGTTTACATGAAAGTGCTGGAAGAGAGAAGCTGGATGTGGCAGACAATCAGAGATCCCCCTAGGTTTACGACATCTGGCATCAGTTGAAATCCATCACATTTCATTTGGGGATCAAAGATTAGTCTTACCTCTATCAGAGGTGGGATGGCACATTCTGAACAATCCTTTCATCCTTACACAGATTAACCCCATTCTCCATGGCCAAAGAATCCACTCCTTATCATTCAGACTTCAACTCACAGGTGTCTACTGGCCTGGCCTGTGCATTTCAGAACAGATTATGAAGTCATATAGACCCTAACATTAGCATCAACTTTTTACTGCATATACAAAGGTGTTCCTCATGAATAAAATGACTGTTCTTCTCTGCTCTGGAAATCAGATTTTGCCACGCCTGTACCAGGACCTTGTTATGCCAAAGAACTTAATGCCCCAAGAGGAGAAAAACTTCTCTTCCCCCCCTAAAAGTCTTCCTGGAACTCTTGCTCAGCTACTGAAGAAATGCATCAACCAGTTAAAAGTCTAAGCTGGACATCTATTTGCTGTCTGTAATTCAACCTATCATTCTCAAAGGACCATTTACACTTGGTTTTCCATCCACCTAGTTTTGATGAAATAGTCAGTAGCCAACACCCAACGACAAATTTGGTAGGAAAAACATGAACTCCAGAAGCAGTTACATTTGTTATATCCTGGGGTTCATAAGCCTAAAGAGAGCCACAGCTCAGCTTTAAACAGCTTCAGAGGCCAAGTGACTGCTAACAGTCAATGCACTGCAAACTCCAAAGTGCCCCAAGCATCACCTCTCCCTTAGCACAACCAACTCTGTATAGTGCCAAAGCTGAGGTCTGGGAGGAAAAACACTCAACAGCTTGAAGAGACATTTAGAGAAGATTTGGAAAGTAACCAGAGCTGTCAGAGCAGCATCTAAGAAAGCAAATACCAGGAGCAAAGTCAGATGAGAAAGGCCAGAGCTCTGACTAATCATAGAGGCTTATTGTCACTGTCACCAGAGAGAGAATGAGCATCTGCCCTAAAGCCATGGGCAAGATTCACTACTTAGCAGAAGGTATGGTGTATGCAGCTCAAGCCTCAGTCCCATAAATCAACGTCACAGACACAAAAAATCTCTCTGAGAACAACAGAACAAATTCAGGTGGAAGTTTTAGCGGAAGGCAAACTCTTGGCTCAAGCTGATAAATACCCTGTTCCACAAAGGCCCTGGAGAGGCAAGCATATTGAGAAAGGCTGATAAACAACTTGGACTTTTGTGCAGAGCAGAGAGGCCGCATGCTTCCAGTTCCCAAGTCAGCTGCAGGTGTTAGTCCAGGCTCCTGTGTTGATTATTACAGTCTTGCTGGGCTGTTCATAATGAAAAGCAGCTGATGGCTGATAAAAACAATTTAAAAAGCTGTTAAAGGAAATAGATGCTACCTGTTCCTGAGATGACATTTTACTCACCTAAACTTGCTTCCCATTGGGCACTAAATGGGACTTACCATTAGCCTAGTGCATCACACAGTTGCCCTGCATTCACCATTGGGAAGAGGTACTCCATGTCTACTAGCACCGCAGATGCTTCTACTTCTCTTCATAAGATGAAAACAATCAAATATACCAACCACTTTCTGCAGAGTCAAATAGCTGCAAGTTGCAAAGGTTACATTCAAAGACCAACCAACACTTGCAAATCCTAATTAGAAGACCATAGCTTAATCCAGTAACATGGGGCTACCATAGTTGTGCCTGGAACGTGTACCTCAGGAACGCAAGCACTGCATTAGTCAGATAAAAACTGCTTTACGTTCAGTGAACAAACACAATCTGTTTCCAGCTAACCGCATCTGGAGGTGAAGATTATCCAAATATAGTCCTCCAGCCACACAGATTGCTATGCTGCAGGCTGGGCAATCTGGCTCACACAAGGTTACTGTGAAGACCAGATTAAGAAACCAGAGTGCCTGGCTTTTGGCTGTGGTGGGGGAGTCGCTGTGTGCGACCCTCGTTTTGGAAAGAGGCAAGTTTCCATCAGTATGAGAAGCACCTTTACATAACACCCATCTTGTCAAGACAGAAAATGTCCTTTTGAAAAGAATTCATCATGAAGACCAAGCTACACCATAAGAGGAAGGGAAATGGGGGATAACATTCTTTACAGACCTCTATGCATGGGTCAAATTAGGTCTGATCCAAACAGAGTAGGGATCTATGGGAGATATTTGTCATCAGAGGATGAAAGAATATTTACCAAGTCCGTGCGCTTTAAAGGTCACCTTTCTGAAGTACCAAGAATAAGTTCATTTACAGAACGAGGGAACGGCAAACAACCTGCTTTGGTTTTTCTTGAAAGTATAAGCATACTTCAATCACTATGTAAGAACAGGCTTCCTGCCTTGAATTTGTACTGCTGCAAGACAAGGGCATTCAGACCACTGTTTATGTGTATGGTTCTCCTTCAGCCAGCTAGTGTAAGTACTGAATATCAGCAAGCCCACCAATAAACTAGTCATACACCTGGCCACTAAGGCAATAATATGGAGTGACAAGTTTCTGGGCTAAAAGTCTTGCTACTGCGATGGGTAAAGCTACTGACATAATGGCTCTACCATACAGTGGACAGCAAAGGCTACCACAGTTTCTTCTAAAGCAATTAAGCCTTTTTAACTGTTCACATTTCTTTCAGTACACAACTAAACCCAGAGATGTTATGTTTGTTCTGAAGAAGTTTAGTTCCTTTAAATTTTGATGCACCACTTCTGGCACTTTTTCCAATGGACGTAGGGGGGGTCAACCCATACTGTGTAGTGTCAAACTGAGGGATGATGAGTGTAAAAGTCAGTAGGATGCAGTCCTCGTGAGGTGCCTGAAATAAGGGGTTCCTGCTCCATGCTCAAACATGAATGGTTTCTTTGAGAAAGTAAAAATGTGTCCATTCCTAAGGTACCTCACTGTTTTAGTTTCAGTAAGATAGAGAGCAAGCAGAAATCTGGGAGTACCGCCCTGCCGCATGGGCTTCATAGCAAATCTCACTCTCAGGTCTATACATGTACAGTTAAGTCTATGCAATTCAGGATTTTAGGGCCTAACATGGAGACAGAGCTACAGATGTTTTCTAACTTGAATGTGACCAGCTGAAGACACAGATTCTCCTCTCTTTTTCCTTGCTAAAGCACAGTTATTCCTGTAAACTCTTCTCTTTCAGTTGGCTTTGCCAACTATAAACATTTAATAGTGGACGTGAACATCCTCTCTCACACCCTGCCCTCAAAATGCTTCACCAACATTTGATGTTTAATGCTAGTGAAATAGTTAAGGAACAGTCCCGTTTTACAGACATGGGAGAAATGATGCATGGCATGTCCGATGAGTCAGGAAAAGAGCTGGGCCTAGAACTGGAGCTCTTGGCTCCCAGAACTAGACACTGGACCGGTAGGGGCAGGTGTGCCGTAAAGTAGCTCCACACCCTCCCCGAGTGCTACCCTGCCCCCCTTCCCTGCCCAATCAGCTGCTCCGCTTCCTGCTGGATCTGCTGCACTGCTGCCAGGTGCCACACACATGCCACAGGTTGCCCACCCCTGCACTAGGCAAAGTTGCCTCCAGAGCTGGCAAAGGCCCTTTTCCCAGTCATTCCAATGAGGCCGTATCACAGCCCCTACCGATCACTAGACAAAGAGCAACTTCGAGTGTCCTCCTGCATTTCTCCCCGTCACACCAGCTCCTGCTTCTCTAGCTCCTAGTGTTGCTTGGTGGTCTCTTTCCAGACCTTGTTTCAGGAAGGAGGAAGTTGCCTTGTAATCTCACTGGGTGAATGTCCTGTGCATCTGTCAGCAAATCCAAGAACAGCCTCACCCCTGACAGATGCATTTCATAAGCTTAAGAGTGTCACCCGAAGCAAGCCACTAATGAAAAAGGAGATCTTTCCATCTTGTGCCTTAACCGCTCTCCCCTTACATCTTTGATGTCAGGGAATTAGGTTTTCCCAAAGGGATGTGCTAATGCAAAATGCATTAGTGCTAAAATGGGAGCTCCCAAGCCACCCAAGGCCAAAGGGTTAATAAAAAGTGACAGGATTTTATGAATACTGTTAACAGTTGCTTGGCAACTAGAGAAGGTGTGTTATGAAGGCCTAATTAAAGAAGAACTAGTTTCCAGTAATTCAGTGAGACTTTCACTATTTGCTAGTTGCACTAGCTGGCCCAGTATGCAATATTCATAATAATATAACATTCATAATAAAAAATGCGACTAACTTCACACTCAAGTGAATATGTTTTACATGCCAAGGCGTCAACCATCTTTACTACTGATTCTTCTAAGTTTTCAACATTCTGCGATAACTTTCTTTTGTCTTTTCAATCTGGAGGAGTCGGCAAAGCCGGTACTGACATTCAAGCTTTGGGCCCTTGTTTAAGGACTCTGCCTCCTTAAAGCGCGCACAGACTGCTGCAAGAGGCCATATGGTTCAGAAAGTTGAGGCTAACTATTCTACTGCATATTTCAATACTACATATGCCCCTTCTTTGATCAAGTCTGACCTTGTTTTCCATTCTCAAAGCTCAGTCAAAGAAACTGAAGCTATATGACAGAATTTCAATCAATCACAGACCAGCACTTTCCTATGTTTCAGTGAGGCATACTGAAAACCTGTCCAGTCCATCATGCGTGCTGCATACAGCACAGCCGCAACAGCCACATTCGAGGTGCATTCTTGAAGCTATGCTCCCAAACACAGCCCCCCCCTGCTGCTCTTCAAGCAGCCAGGACGGCATCGTCATAGAACTGCTGCAACTCCTTGTTTGCTCACTCAATGATGGAGGACATTCAAATTACACTTCTGTTTCCCAACACTTCAAATATTAGCTGGAATTTGTCTGATCTACATGGTCCCAGTGTTACAACCTGCCTCGGGTCTGGAACTGTGGGCATTCCACGTCAAGTCTTATTGTGTAGACTCATGGAGCAAGAAGCATGATGAAATGACCAGCTTTACCAAAAGTCATGCTGAGGGCCAACAAAATCATGGAAAATGTAGAGAATATTACGGAAGACAGCTAGAATCCTTCCTTGTCCTGCAGACTCTGGTCCATGAATTTATCACTCATCTTCTCTCCCTGTTGTCCTCCTCCTCTTTTCAGCTTCTCCTACCACTAAACATTTAGATCTCATTTCTTTCTCCTTGTTCTTCCCCTCTTCATCTTTCTTCCCCAGACTACACAACTAGCTTTACCTTGGATTCTCTCCCTGGTTCCCAAAAACCTCTTTCTACAAGGATTGTGCAGTGCAGCACTCTATTCAACAATCAACATTTTCTACACAATCTCAACTTTTGACCGCACTTAGCTACAGTACAATACCCATGAGTTCAATTCCCTCAGCTTCGTGTTACCACAATTAACAGCAGCAGGAAACGGGCCCAGGATGAAGCAGCAATGAAGGAATGCATTAGCACAAGAGGGAACACAGAAGACATATGCAGTGAGATCACTGCAGACAAACTTTTGAAGGAATTTTACATACTGCACATGCTGCATATGTTTAGGTTTACAACAGAGGCCCAGTCCCTAAAGAAGCTGCAATCCCTCTTTGGAGAAAACATGAAAGCTACAGGACTGAATTCAAAGCTTGGGACAGCTGAGAACCACACACCTTATCAACATCACCAGAATGCAAGTTCCTGCAAAACCTGCAACTGCAAATTTGGGGAAGCTTTGCCATTTTGAACATTTTTCTCCCATTCTCTCTTGCTCCTTGAACTCTTGGCATGAAGCGCTATGATTGAAGCCTAAAGCTTTAGTGTAAAACAGAAGCTGTCAGGGGAAAACCTATGCTGAAGAGAGTCAGGTGCCTTATTTACCTGTTCAGTACCAAGAGGGCAATTAAATGTTGCTAGCAAAAGGGAAACAAGTTGATGGTCTGATTGTGAATGTGTGTCGTCTATAACAATCTCAGAGGCAAGAACCTTGGTGCTTTTGATAAGACTGCATTTTTGCAACACTACTTTAGGGCAAAAACTTTCCCTCAGCTTTGCAATGGCAGTCATCCATTACTGCAGGTTCTAGAGTGAGATTTGGAAGCATTTTGCTATCACGCTCCTCATAATTCAAACCCTGTTTTGTGTCTGTCTTTATAGGTCATTGTTGGACAGATGGAAAATATTAAGGAAAAAAGATTGCAACTAAATCAATCGGCTGTAGTGTGCTGCCAAAAGGCCCCAGGCTAACTACAAGCAGATTTGCAGGCAGGCTCTGCTCTGTTACAATCTGAGATCTGGCACATCCTTTGCCCTGACTAACAGCAGGAGGGCACGGGGCCAGCTGAGAGCAGCTACTGTGCCAAACAGACTGTGCAGGTCTTACTGCTTGAATGCTTCCACAGAAAGGGAGAATCGATGGACTCCTTTGTAAACAACTCCCTGTACTTTCTGGCTCCTACCAACTTCAAAAGTGGCACAATTTTATCCTAGTACAAAATTATGCAAGTATATAGCTTATATTTTTCAACAGATTCAACTTTTTGAAATATCTATGTTACAAGATGAGACTGAAAACAAAATGAGATTGAAAGATGTAGACATTAGAGAGAGGAAGGCAAAATGAAATCAAAACAAGGTAGCTTGATATTCAAGTGTTATTGCCTGGGAACAAAACCGGGAAACCTTTAAATTGATAAACTTTGTAAACGACAACAAAAAAACCTATTAAGAAGAGCTCTGAATTAAAATCCTTCCGTGCATCCTGGGCACTTTTCTGGGGGAACAAGGAGTATTAAAAGGGTGAGAGGTTTGTTTATTTTTTCCAGGAGATTTTAAAACGTTTTCTCAATAGCTGGCATATCCATCGTTCATTAATCAACACAGCTGGCATTCATTGATCAGCACAGCTACTCTTTCCAGAGCTGGCTAACCATGGTATTTCCTTAATGGGCCATACATTTCACATCCTCAGATGTTCTTTAACTTTATGCCATATCATGCAAGAAAAAGGACCACTTCAAGTATAGTCTTTGCTGACCTCTCGTGAGCAGATCACCAATGCTTCGGGAAAAAGTGCCAGGAAGGAACAAAAATGTCATGGGAATTGCAGAAATGAGCATGACATTTGCATTTTACAGCAACATGGAAACTTGTTAACTGTGCAGAGATGCCGTTTCTTTCCCGTCAAAAGGTGGCAGATACCCAAACTAAGAAGGGAGTGGGACTTCTGTTTTGAGCACCATCACCAGCTGATCCCAGAGCAATACAGCAGCTGCAGCAAAAGATCTGTGGCTGACCATTCCAGCTGCAAGGCAAGTGTCCCATAAAGTAGAATATGAGTGAGGCTGGGGGAACGAAAATAGCTGGCCAAGAATGAAGACTGTATTTGGCTGGAATTAAACACTTCATCTCCCAAAACACTGACGCGGAGCATGATCAGTACTCTCCTCCCCAAAAACACACCTCCTAGAGACACGGGCACTCATTACTACAGCAGAATCCAGCAGTTCAATGACCTGATGCAATTGGACTTTCGCAGAAGTTCAATTGCCCCCTCTCTCCCCGCCATTTGGGAGCGGGGGAAAAACGAGAACCCACATTTTGATTCATCTCATTTACAATACAGCCCCAGTAAACCTACAACAGTGGCCAGGCAAACCAAAATGCAAGCCTGTACATTCTTTGAATTATTTAAATAAATTAAATAAAAGGGGCAAATATCAAGAAAAAGTGAAAGTAGATGGCTTGATGGATTTATTTAGATAGTTACAAAGCACTGAATAAATTAAAGGCAATAAGTGTACTACAGGATATTTTTAAGAAAAGTGAAGCCTTGGTAATGTGAAACCCTGCCCCAGCCCTCTAGCACATTTCTGCTGAGAGGGGAAGGGAGGCTGCCAACTTTTTTGCGCAGATTATGAGGTGTGTGGATTAGCAAGGTTCTACTGTATTTAAGTTCGAACAAAAATATTTAAATTGATTCAGCCATGTTTTAAACTTCAAGACCAGCAGGCAAAGCCTTTACAGACCCACTGACACCACAATGAAAACTCTGCAGCTTTTCATTTAGTGTCATTTTATATATCCCTCTTGCCCTGTTATTTACCAACTACATCTGGCTGGAGCTGAGATTTCGTTATGTAGGAGTTCAGTGAATCAACTCCTCTCACAGCCATAATATTCCACTTGCAATTGCAGAATCAGTTGCTCCAGTTGTGAAGGAAGGGAAAAAGAGCAGAATTAATAGGATTCTGCAGTTTCCCATCATGTGTTTTTTGTTATTTGGAATGGAATGACTCACAACTTTAGCTATCTTCTCATATACTTTTATATCTACGCAAGTATAAAACTAGACACAAACATGTACAAAATTCATCAAGTACAGAAGCACCACCCCACATTGTCAATGTAAAGATGGCTAATGCGTCTACAGTAAGGATTTTAAAAAGTTAAAGCCAAAACAAAAACGACGCCTGACTCTGTTCAGAACACAACATGTTATAAAAGAAATACAAATCAGACAGACAAGCTATGAGTCAAGCTTTCTCCAGCTCTGTCATCAATAGGTTTATCAGAGCTGCCGTCTACGCCACCTTGCCATACTTACTCTAACTAGGAACCACGATGCAAGGCTACACGCGTGTCCAGTGGAGCAGTGCAAAAAGCCCCAAGTGCTTGCAAGATGGAGCACAGGGAACTTCCGAAATGGATGATGTGGCACGGTGCCTGCTACTGCAAGGGACTGGACTCAGTGACCCAGAAGGTGCCAGTCCAGTGCATCGCACTGCTAGAGCCTTCGTCCTATGCTTTTCAAGTGCTGCCATGCATAGGATCCACAGGATCAGTTTTCTGATCATGGGAAGAGCAGGGAATTCTGATTACCATATCAGTTGTTTTGCTCTTACTATAATTTGGAATAGTTAGCATTTCTGTACAAAAAAAAACACAAGGTTTCATCTTTTAACATTACACAACTTTGGTAGGACCAAGAGACATTCCCTATATTTAAATTAGTTTATTAAGTAACTTTTTCCCAGAAGCTCTACACTTTGGACAACTCCATAATATACAAGGAAAGGAAACAGGAAACCTCTACATCTCCAATCCTTGTTTGCATCTAATTCCGACTCTGGACATACGGTTTCGTCTAATGCACAAAAGATCTTCTGGTGGGATAGGCATAGCATTCCCATCACCGTCTTTTTTGTATCATGTCCCATTTTATTCCAAGATTACATGGTCAAAGGGTCCCTAGATTCAATTTATTCTGTAGCAGTTGCATAGGGTTTTTTTGCTCTGAATCTTCCATTAAGTATGCACTGAAGCTACTGGTTGGACATGCTACCCATTTTTCTTATGAGTTTTAGCAAGCACAGGGACTCAGGGACTATGTGAATGCATCAGGCCCAGACTGACTAATCTTTTAACATCTGGTTGTCACCAACCCTGGTTTTTGAGGAGACCAAATGATTCCTTCAACAAATTCTCTAATATTTTAAAAGCAAAATTGGTTTTAAAGCAAAAGAGATGAAAGACACTCCCCTTCCCTGATATCTGTTTTATTAGTGGAGCTAATTTATCTCACAGAATTAAATCCCCATGTAGCAGTTGGTGGAAGACTAGATCAGGATTTTTGGTTGCATCAATCTTTGGTGATTTCTGTGCATATCTAACATGTGGAGGTTGACAGCAGAAGAGGGGGAGGGGTTTGGGATATCTTGTTTTAAGGGGCTGTGTGCGCTTGGTACTGCTGGCAAACCCGCCTTTTGAGAAAACCAGTTTAATACACTAATCCAGAAACAGAAATCTCTCTCTCTGTAGGCAAAACTAGTTTCAGCATGAATTTACTTCCCCTCCTCTCAAAATGAATTTTCAACATGGAAGTCTAACTTTCTAAAAATGAGCATCAACACAGAGAAGGGAGATGAGCTTATAAAAAGCTATAAAATATGAAAATATTACTTTTAGTTGTAGAGGCATACAAGCCAAAGCTTCTCCTTTGTTCAGACTTTGTGCGACTTTGGAGACAAGTACCTTAAACTCAGACCTGCCAATTTAAAGTCCCAGAAGTGAAAAAAAAAACCTCTTCAAAACTAGAAAATGTTCTGCCTCAGCCCAGCATGCATAATATTTTCTAATAGAAAACCTCTAGATTGCATGTAACCAGGTTAATGCACATGGATAAAAATCACTAACCGTATCCCACACAGTCTCAAGTGGGCCAAGCGTAACGCTACCCTTTAATACTAACAAAAATGTAAAACCCGCCCCAAAAATCTGTTTGACTCAGCTTATTGGGATAAAAGCACTGAAGATAAATAATGGCCATGAGACTGCACATTTCTGACATCTGGGCTAAGTTACATCAAATATGTTCTTTCTGTTCAGCAACAGTACACAAAATATATTAAACAGCCAACTTTCCCGTTCTAAACCTGCCTCTGGAGTAGGAGTGTAACTGCCAACTCCATCAACAGCTTCTGTGCTTTATCGCCTGCATTTTCAATATATTTGTGTACTTTATTCCTTCCCCTTTTACCATTCATTGGCTGTTAAGTATTGTGCGCAAAGCAGAGCTACAATTTATTATGAGAACAAGTCCTTCAAATCCTAAACTGCCAACAGAAACATCTCCTGGCACAGCAACCATTTGGAGTCCATCAACTCCTTTTGTTCAGACATCCTTTTGTTTTCTATAGTTGTCATTCATGCAGTAATGCACAATTCAGAGTAAGCTGCACTAGACCTCTTGACAAATCAAGGAGATTAAGTCACTGAGTTACTCAGAATTTGACTGACTGTGCATCCTAATATTTAGTGTATCTTGACCTTTTCCACCTTCTGCTACATAATATGCTGCGTGATGCGAAATGCTTGTGCAAGGGACAGAGAATAAGATGCTAAATGAGACAGAGCATTCTGATCTTTTATCAGTCGGAATTCCACCTGTTTGTAGCTCGATGAATCGTGCACTTAGAAGTGTTGAAAGGAGAAAAGTCCAAAGCAACACACATTGTGTCAGAGCACTTTGCTGAAACCCAGATTTAAATACAGCAAGCTTAATTATTTCTTACAACGCAGGGGTCAGTATGTCTTCTCTCTAAGGCTCCCCATTAGAATTTCAGTGCCTCAAAATCTCTAATACCGTTTTTCTTCACCATCTCCGAGAGACGGGGGGGATCTAATGCCCACATCTTATGCACAGAGAACAGAGACTCAGACAATAAGGCCCTGATCCTTTTAACACTCCCCAATTTCACAGGAATGAAACCTCTGACTATTGTGAAGACCTGGGCTCGTGCAGATTACCCACCGGCAAGTCTGCTGCGGAACGGGGAACTGAAACTAGCACCCAGGCTAGCAGCCTGAGCAGCGGGCCATCCTCTCACCATTACAAGTCATGCTCAGCCAATCGATCCCACCTTGTACCCTCACTGGCAACGTGAACTGTTCAGAGCAAGTAGTTCTCCATTTTTTCCCCTCTACATTACAATTCCATGTCATAAGAGAAAAGTTTTGGAGTCCTGCCTCCTATTTAGGCACGAAGGGAAAGAAGGTGGTTTAAACTCCTTCAGATTGACTCCTGGTTCCAGGCTTTGAACCCTACCCAAATATAAGACTTCAGAACCACTGTTTACTGGCAAGAGGGATGAGTGAATGATCCACAGAAAAGCTTTACAAAATAAAAACTAATGTTCCAATAATTACTTTGGATTGTCAAAGATTGGATAATATGTCTACATTTAATTTTTTTTTAAGTTTTCATTTAAAACCAGTATATTGATCAACTTATTTTTTAATCAAAAGGAAAAAAAACAACCTCAATTAGTTGGGACTGATGTATGTTGAACACAAAGAAAACTAGCAAAACACAGCGTCTGGAAATGAGTAGTAAACTGCCCAAATGTTTCAGCCTAGTAATACCCAGCAGGTATCCTCAAAATAGAAGGACATGCATGAACTAAAATTCAATATCTCACTTTACAAAAGCAACTGCATAGTCACACAAACAGACAGAGTTTCTTTGGACAAAAGGGTTTATTTGGCCTTTGTTAGGCCTTTCAGTTGATGGTCGCAGTGCCCGTTACACAAAAAAGGCACTCCTCTATTTAAAAAAGGGACAGAAAGTTGGGCAAACCAAAATAAAAAGGGCAAGTTATTAAACCTACAATCCTAACATAATCTGGAGTTGGATACTTCTCCCAAACACACATCTCACAAAGTTCTAAATATCCACGTGGGCACCACGTGATCCTAGCACTAATATATGGAGGAAAAATGCTCGTCTGTTCTGCCAGAAAACAATGGTGTATGTCAAGTGGGACAAGGTGGAAACGTGTTCAACCTGGGGAAGAAAAACAGCATAAACTTTTAGTGTTTGCTCCCTCCCCGCAGCCTAGCACAGAGATAGAATGCTCTTTATTTGCTGCTGGGCAGGAGATATAAAAGGAATCTCGTAATTTTTCTCCAAGATGTACTGTGTTAACAGATACAGGAAAGAGCATTCCTGATTTTTATATGTATGCAAAGAAATACTGCAAAGTGCTATGGAGGCCATAAATCCACCAAGCTTCATTAGCTAACAAGGGGAGGTTTCAGAATTCTAACAGTCAACCATTAAACATATCCAGCTACTAGCACTTAATGTGATTCTGCATGAAAGGAAAGTCATATCAGTATTAGTTCAAAACATGCAACATAAAGCTAGTCACTGTTTAATGTTCTGAGATAATCATAAGCTTTTTGTTTGGCTAAAGGGAGGCAAGGATACGATCCACTTTCTTGCTGATCTAAGAGTATCCCTCCTAAAAATCTAAGCAGTGGTTGCATGATGTATCAGAATTTAAGGAGAAAATTAGTTAAAGAAAGAGCATCAGATCATTTCCACAGACTGTTCTATTCCTATAGGTTCAGGTTTTTGGAGAAGTTAATCAATCCAAACCACTCCAAAGACATGAACATACTTTGTCAATGTGACGGAGCGGCAACAAGGCTAACCGCGCTTTATCATGCATCAGTGGATGCATGACGAACAAGTCCAGGGAGGTGATGCTCCCCCTCTATGCGGCACTGGTCAGGCTGCAGTTGGAGTACTGCATCCAGTTCTGGGCACTGCACTTCAAGAGGGATGCGGAGAATCTTGAGAGGGTCCAGAAGAGGCCACTCGTATGGTTAGAGCCCTGCAGGCAAGGCCCTACGAGAAGAGAGAGATCTCTTCAGCCTGCGCAAAAGAAGGCTGAGAAGGGATCTTGTGGCTGCCTATAAATTAATCGGGGGGGACAGCAGCAGGGAATACGAGATGCTCTATTTACTAGGGCACCCCCTGAAGTAACTAGGAACAATGGCCACAAATTGATGGAGAGCAGATTTAGGTTGGACATTAGAAAGAACTTCTTCACAGAAAGGGTTACCAGAATCTGGACTGGGCTCCAAGGGGGGTGGTGCTCTCCCCTATCCTGGGGGTCTTCAAGAGGAGACTGGATGAGCACCCCTGCCCAGGGCAGGGGGTCGGACTTGATGACCTACTGAGGTCCCTTCTGACCCTAACATCTATGAATCTATGATGTCTGGCAGGAACTGGAAGGCAGCACATACTGGCTCCAGATGGAACAGTGAAACCCTTCCATCTTCCGAAAACAATGGAAAGGACAATTCAGCCCTGTGTTTACACCTTAATATTTTAAATCTTGAAAAAAAATCTTAAATAAACCCTTCACTTGGTTTAACATGAAGGGTTTTTTTGTCAAGGGCACAGGTTTCAACTCAACAGGCAACACCATAAAGTTAAAGTTCCATTAAAAGAATAAAACCATTTTCTAGCAACCTTAATAATCACAGTTTTCATCAGGTAATCAACTGGAAGACACGTTAATTATATAGCTCCATCTATCCCCAGTCCACTCCCTGGCCCACAATGAGTAGAACCTTATACTTCGCAAGTAGCTGAAATGAAGCATTTCATTGCTTACGCAAAGCCAAGCATTTCCCCTCCTCAGAGACCACAGCTTGTGCTCTGTTCCACCTAGCACTTATACAGGTATGTTTATGCAGTAGCTGAGCTACTCACCAACATTAAGATAAGCCTGAACCAAGAATGCTGAGACAAGCCCTTGAAGTGGGTTAAATGATGAACTATAACAGAATCTGCTGAGGGAAGAAAAAAGCAAGCTCAATGGAACAACTGAGTGAAGAAATACCCCGTGTAAAGACTCTGGCCCTTTCATGTTGGGTAAATCAGACCACTATTTGTTAAATTACTTATTGTATTATAGCTAAGGGATAAAGCGATCTGAACATGAAGTGCTGTTTCCTTCCATGTTGCATTGGGCCATGTCAGTGAAAAGCAGAAAGGTCCAGGATGGTCGTTCTCAACCTCACCAGATTCCTTCGTCAGACTGGAGGCACCCCTGGATTCCTATCTGAAATCTCTTGGTTTAGCTCATGAATCACGCATAGGTGTCTGAACACCAACCAGTGCACATACTGCACGGCATCCTTATAGGATCACTGCTCCAGGAGATCCCAGGACCAGCCCTCTTATTATTTTAAACAAGTATTCTGTGATACAGCTCAGGATTTTCCTCTTCAAAACTGCTTGAAAGACATGTCAAACTTAAACAGAATGTTGATTTTTTTTGGAGTTAAGGGGTATCACAATCTAGCGAGTTAAGTTTCTACTGCATATACACAAACAGTGGTACACAGGTCCCTAAAGCTGTTTGTCCCCTATGCATCAATGCCCTGCCAGTTGGCAAGACTGAGCCAGGAAGCTGTCAATTCCAATTGAGTTTAGGCGATGGAGTCCTATTAAAGAAGTCTTGCTGGTTACGGGGCGGCCACTGTTTCCAAAGCATGGGAAAAAAAAGCTCTGCTTTCCTTAGATTTGCGCTGGCAACTTTCACTGACTAGAGTTTTCAAGGAGCTATGAATGAGTTTAACAAAAGAGTTCTGTGGCTAGTTTCTGGCTGAAATCCATGTCAACAGTTTTTAAGGTCACAGGTCACACTAACTAACATTTATTCCCAGCAGACCCTGCTCTAAACACAAGCTGTAAGTAGTACAAATTTGGAATTTTTCTGTAATCCCTTGAGATATTCCTGATCCTTCCACATGTTTCTGCTCAATTAAAAACAATTCTCACTTTGCACCACAAGAGAGGCCCCCACTCAGAAATCTTATTCTATCCTTAGGAAAAATGGACAAAGACTGCAATCAAAAGGAGAGGGAAGGGGGAGTGCGAGGGGAATTCACAACAAAATCACACCAAAAACCTCAGATGACTCCATACAGAATCGCATTCAGTTAGTTGCATTTTCTGCCATCTGTCACATGCTATTACAGACCTGATTCTTTTCATCTCCAAGTAAGAGAGGTGCAAAGCTCAACTATTTCGACTGAGAGGAGTTTCCACACAAACATTTCTGCATTTCACTTGAGAAGAACATTTCACTTTGGATACAAAACCACCAGAAAAATCTCAAAGAAGGTCATCTGAAGCTGGGGTCCTGCATGCTTATAACGCAACGGCACCAACTTCACTTGGGGGACTCACCAACCTAAATGAACCTGGCAAAGCTTCGGTTTTGTTTAAAAAAAATTATAGATCAGAGCCAAGTGCATTATTTTCAGTTTTAATTAAGCTTCCCCCAAATCTAATTATCTCACACTAGGTACTGTAGACTGCTATTTCATACTACCAACCAATCAGACATTTCCAAAAATAGCCTTCTGAGAATGGGAGCTGGAACGCTACCTGCAGACAGGAACTAGAGAGCTCTTACTTAAAGATCAAGTCAAGATCTTCTATGGACTTCAAGCACTGAAAATGAATAAGTAATTTCTCCTGAGATCCCTCCTTTGAGCATAGGACCCCATCCAGTACTCCACACACCTACAGTGCAGTAAAAAACAATAATCCTATCCCCCACATTTCAGTGATCAGCAGATGCCCTTCTCAGAAGGCTTGACAAGGGACGTTAACAGGCAATTTGGGTCTCCCAGGAACAGAGGACCTTGGTTCGGTGGGCCAGCATTTACCAAAAACCTTCCAAACCTATTTGGTATTCAAAACAATGATTTGTAATACCGGAAATGTCAACGATATTCTGCCGTTTACATGTGATAAAAATCTCAACTAAATCTTTACTGGATTTCCTGCAGTTTACAAAGCAACATACTTAAACGTCCATGTGGGCATTTATTGAAAGTTTTGATGAACTTTTGTTGGGGGGGGGGGGGGGGGGGGGGGTGTTAAGTTTAGCTTTCAAAATGGACCAACAGACTAACAGGCCCGGTGCCTGGCCTTATGAATCTAGACCCAATATCCTGTACCACTCTAGAGGTCTGCTACCTCCTTGGAAAATATATTTAAACAAAGGAAATCAAGAGCTAAATGATATTAAACAAATTATACAGTGTTTTAAACATTGTACCAAGAGAGCCAACATGAGAAAATAGATTGAAAAAGTCTTTAATACAGGGGGTATACACAGAAGACAGGCTCAAACTGCTGTCAGAGATATTAAAATTATCATTTTTTCTTTTAAGTAAAATGAAAAAAGACTTTTATAAAAAGAAAATGAACAGCACCATGGTATATAATATTTTGTGTATTATTTGAAGACAATCTTTATACACTTAGGAGCCAAACCCATTTCAATGCATTTTGGCTTGTTATTGGACAAAGAACTACAGCTGAAAATACTGGACTGAATAAATGGACTAAATCACAGTGTACAAATACTAAGAAACTGGCCTCCAAGCCAGTCTTTGAAACAGCATAAAGCTCATAAATTACACCTGTAACCTTGAATTTGTAATAAATATCCCTTTTATATTAAGAGTAGAAAAATATTTTCAAGCAAATTTGGGTAGCTTAAAATGTATTATTTTAGCCATTTGTGTACTAGATTGGAAATGTCTTCTTGAAGTTTCAAGTGTATGTTATCAATGAAAAAATCTACATTTTAAAACCAGGGTCAGAAGGAAAATCCCTATGAACATCTATTAGTTTAATTTTGTATATCTATTCTTTTACATAATATACATTTTTTTTAGAAAGATTAAAAAGCATCCTGCTTTATTATGCCTTACATTTCCTTTTCAACCAAATGCTTGCAAGTTTAAACAGTTGTTAGTATACACTTAAAACTGCCATTTAAACTTTGTCTCAAACATTTTAATGCAGTATATTTCATAAGCAAATATTTTAATTTAAAGATTAAGTAATCAGAAGGGAAAAAAAGTCATTTGACTAGCTACTGCTCTCTTAATGAAGGATTCTTCAAAAACTAATAACCAGTTCCTGCATCAAATGCTGGAAACATTTCAGAAGATAAAAACGCAGGCTTTTGAAAAAATTACCAACTTGTTAGTTGCATCATAAAACATGCTGAAAAAGGGCATCAAAAAATCTTCAGAACGAGTTATCAGCATTTTTACATTCCTTAACATGAACTTTTTCTTCCTTTACCATTTCAGAGACAGCTTCTAAAGCTGTTAAGAGCCCCAGATTTTCGAACACACAATAGTCAGAGAGACACAAACAAAAACAGCTTGGAGTAAAACCACATCTTTTAAAGAACTATTTCTGCACATAAAAAGTTGAAATGTTTCCCTGGAACAAAGCCACAGTCCTTGGAACAAAGCCTCGTATGCTCAACAGTTGAAACTTTTGTGCTGCCTTATACTCTTTTCTGCTCCTGAAAAACTTGTAGCAGCCCAAGACTACCCCGCTTGCAATTTAAGTTGCAAGTTCTGGTCCCCCTTATGAGAGCAAGGCATCTCATACAAGAAGGACCTTATACAATCCAACATGGGCAATATTTATTTGTTTAATCCAGTGAAAGAGCAGAAAATACTAAACACTATTACGAAGCTTTAGCTTGCACCTCAAACCAAAAGGCACCACTTATTTCCAGTCTTCACACAAAATACCTGCAGGCTGCTATCTCATAGAACATTTTTTTTTTACCTTACATATCCTTAAAATGGCTTATTCCCAGGCCCCTTCTTCAATATTGCTGTGTTCTTCTGGCAAGCAACACTGCACACAAAACACCCCAACCATTTGTCTCTCTTTGTCTCTCCAGGCATTCATTAGTGGGACATTAATAGAAACAGGTGCAACTAAAAATCACCTGGCATCAATGCAAGACTAACAGGAGAGGCTATTTACAAAAAACAAATACTGGATTCTTATGCAACCATCCAGTGCAAGCTATCCTTAGGAATGCTGCACTATGGCATACTGCCTAAGCAATTAAATTTAAGCAGGAAAGGAAATATGCAGAAAATTAAATTCTGTTGAACTCAGAATTTCAGACCAAGTACTGTCTTCATCTTCAAAGTAAAATGTATACCTGTGTAACACAACCCCTTGGTCTTGATCACCGTTTGGGGCTAGGAAAAAGTATTTATTATTACAATACAATCTCAAACCTCTTTGGGGTTTTGCAAGGCTGCTCTATGAAACTAGCTATCTGGTTCCAAATGGCAAAGCCTGAGAAGTCAGACTTGATCTCTCGAGATGAAAAAAGTGCACATCTCATCTCTAGGAAATTCACACTATCCCCTTACCATCAATGGCATGGTTCTTTCTTACTCTCATCTTACTTCTTCAGCATTGTGATGACCATGAGGGAGGAAGCATATTGTGCCACTGCCCTCAATCTCCACTTAAGAGAATATAAACATACCAGTAAACAGGATACAATACAGCTGTCTGATCAAGGAAAGACTACTGAAAGCACAGGAGAGGGAGATCAAGTAGGCAACTGTCATAACGGATACCTAGCTGCATCTGAGCCAGGATTAGATCGTCCGTTTTAATACTCGGAGTAACTGCTTCTTGGAACAGCAAGTTCTAGACTGCACAGGAGAGACCCTGGACTTACTCAGTGACTCTCAACCAGGGTGTTGCAGTACCCTGGGGTGCCCTGAGATCCTTTCAAGTGTACCTCTGGGTACTACACAAGGTTAGCACTGAGGTGTGCAAACAAGAAAAACCCAGCGATTTCAAATAGGAATCCAGTGCTAGAACCATTCTGACCTGTTGGGATCCGAGTTCTTTGCCCCAGAAGGATTAGTCTGTTGGTCAAAACCAAGTGAAAACTAAGAGCTGAAATTTTCTGAGGGGTGCCTTGAGTGCAACACATTGGAAAACCCTGTTCTAACTAGCATGCAAGCCTTGGCTGAAGTACATGCTCTAAAACTGAGCCATTAAGCTGTAAGTGACCATAATATAATTAAGTTCAACAGCCTTTGGGCGAGAACGCTCTAGCTCTAGGATTGATATTAAACTTTAAAAAGAAGCTAGTGAATGAGACTTAACATCAAAAGTGAGGAAATGAAATCCCAGACTCCACATGAAGGTGATTTAGACATGCCGCAGCACAAGGTATGCATCCTCCTCAACAAAATGAAAGCAGAAAAAATAAGCCAACACAATTTAATGGGAAGGTTCAAGAGGCTGCCTGAGCCAAGATGGAAACCCTGAGCAAAGACAACCAAAAGGAACAAATGAAAGAGGTAAAATGGAAATTAGGAAGGTTACATAGAAACACAGAGAAAATAACTTGAATCATTTCTCATTTCTTAGTTTCCTGAAGCGGGGCAACTGAAGAGAACTTGGAGGTCGGAGGAAGCAGTCCCAGTACAGTATCAGGAAGGAAGGGAGAACTGGACCACTACAGGGAAGCTGAGTGGTTGGTCCTCAGCCCAGAGGACATCCTCCCTGGGGTTACAAACACACACTCAAGACTCTGCAGGACTCCTTGGGCCTGGTTCTTTCACCGTCCCCTTCTGTTGTATGATTTTACTGAGGCTAAGAGCCAAGCAGAATATTATTTTTGTCACTGAGATTATACCAGTGAATGAATAAACATTTGCAAGGTCAATCAGTGCAATGGCAATAAGCAGGAAGCAAAAATCAAGATTCGATCGATACCTTCCAGTCTCTTCCGCTCCTTGGAGGGATACCCAACGTGTAGGAAACCGAGAAAGGCAGCCTTCCCACAAGAGCGAGAAAACCAAGGATGCCCAAGCACATCCCATTAGTGACTTCCAGAACAGAGGCGGAGAGAACATTCCTAACAGGATAATTCTTGCAGAACTTGTGCAAAAGTTTCCAGTTTCTGCATTAACAGAAATGTTCTTTACCTCCAGTACACAGAAAACAAGGAAGATAACCACCAAAAACTGTGATTTACCCTGAAATAGTTGTGTAAGTAATAACTCCCCTAGGCAAGGCCAAAAACCTGCAGTCTCATTCTAGTCAATTCCTGGAAACACAATGAGTCAGCCCATTAGCTAGGCAAACTCATCGGGACTGGGTGGGTTTCCTCCGGCCCTCTTTTATGGTCAAATCCTGCTGCACTTAATCAATTCTTACTTGTCGTCTCTCTCTCAAGGAAAGCTCCCATTGAAGTCAGTGGAGTTCTGCCTAAATACTGAGCACCAAAAAAAAAAGCCTAGAGGACCCTGAGATTCAGCTCCTATTTAAAAAAAAAAAAATTCCCCCAGAATGCTGACTGGGAACCAACTGAAAGCTGCATTTAAAATGTATAAAAGAGCAGCTGCTGAGCAGTTCGGTCCAAACTCAAATCTATAAAGAAGCAATTACAAGGATTTCACAGTGGATTTTAAAAACCCACCTCTTCGTTATTCAGACCCCAAACAAACCAACAGACCAAACTGCGAGTGACATCAGCCATTTTTATGCTCTCATGTGCCCTCTGCTGTCTTAAGTGAAGAAGTTAACATTATTCCCAGGGCTGCGTGGAAAAGAAGCTCGAGTCATCAATAATCCTGGTGAACAACATTTGAGCCAACTCACACTAGTGTCAAGATTAGTTAAAAATAGGTGGAGGAAAAGGGAGATGGAGTTCAGGGGAGAGATAGAAAGTCAATAAGTCTTAACTAATGGACAAAACCCAGCAACACGCAAAATTTACACTTAACTTACAGGGAAGCTAAAAAAAAATAAAAAAGCAGAGCTGTGGAAACATCTCTGACAACAATGCTCCTTTATCAAAAGCAGGGAAAATATGGAAATAAGTAAAAGCAACAAAAGCAAGTTTGTCAAAATTATCTTTATTTAAAGAATAGAAAAAAGCTATACTGATGACGAATTTCCAGTTAGTGGGGCCCCCCAAAAGCCAAGAGTTCTTCCAAAATGGAAACCTCTTCCTGGTAATAATAATAATGCTTTGACAATCGTGCTAGTATAGGCAGAAGACAGGGCATCATGGCACCTTACAGACTAACTCATTCATAGTGCCAGAGCATCCTAGCAATAATGGCCATTACTTAAATCAAAAGCTCTCTCTAAAACAAAACTATATTCAATACCAACAAATGATTTGCTATCAAGTTTTTGTTTTTAACAATAAAGTAGCCTTTGATGAAAATTAAAGCGCACACCCCCTCCGTAGGTGTTGCATATACAATATCTGCCATTTAAAAATCAGCTCCCTCCTTTGAAGTGGAAAGGAACCCTGCCCTATATTACAACTCAGGCCCTCATTAAAACAACGAATGCTCACTATACGCAGGCAGCGCTCATTGTATTTTAATGAGCATCACAATCCTCTTGCCAGGAGATAACTTGCAAATGTGGGTATGAAGAGGCCATTCTGCAGTGACATCCCGACCTCACTCCGATTCCTTCCTCAATTTCCAGGTTAGTGCAACTGGTTTATCATTAAGTCAGTCATTAACTCACATTTATCATCTAAAGTGCTACTGAGAAGTGGAGAAGCAGTGTAATATTCCCCCGTAAGGAAGGGCGCAAGGAGGAGGAACACGACTCCAGGATTACAATGATCTGAGCCTGTCAAGGCTGAAAGTTTTCTTACGAGGGAATAAGTTGTCTGAAAAGGTAACTAGCTGAGACACTCACTTACACTACTGTCCCTTTGTGATGCTTCCTTTAACAAAGCAAAAAAGTTTCTACATTATTTTCCAGAAGTGATAGGGACAAAACAGTCTAAGGATTATGGGAAATTCTTGCAACTAGCAAACAAGGGGATAGGAAGCAATGGGGGGTTTTTTTGGTTGGGCTTTTAAAAAAAAAAAAAATTTCCCCACTGTTATTTTGTGATCCTGGGAAGAAAGGCGCTGACTTGGTGCTCAACAGCTTTATATAGTTTTCAATAACTTCTGAACAAGATGCTGCAAAATCTAGTCAGTTAATTAAACCAAATATTACATTTTCTCTCATGAGTTCACATGTAAAAAGAGCACTGTAAATGAGGCCCATGGGCCCAATTCTTCCCCTGCTATAGCTATTCCATGTGGGGGGTATCCTCTCTTTTTTCTTTGCCAAGGATGGAAGCATGAAGCACCAGGCTATAGCCTTCTGTATGTCCTTCCCTGTTCTCCAGGCATTTGTGCAACCTCAGGGATCTGGCAACAGGGCCCCTAGTCAGAGGAGACTGGTCAGACTTATGAAACAAAAATAGTAAAAAATAATTATATAACTTTCCATTAAACAGCAAGTGTTACCTTAAGTAACCAGAGACTCTCCCCGTCCCCAAAAAAGAGCTTATTATCTCACTAATCACCTGGGAGAATGGCTCCAGCAAAGTGCCTGAAGAGAGGTTTCCATCGCTCCAGAACATGGTCCACACAATGGGATTATTACTGTCCCCAAATTGCTTAAGTTCAAAGAAAATGAAGTCACTTCTGCAATGGAAACATCCTCCTTCCTGCCACCACAGCAGAGAGGGAGGTGGAGCACTGACTTCTCCAGCCTTCTCCGACACAGCAGGACCGGCCTGACTGATCAACCACTGCTGGCACTGCCATGCAGCACAGGCACAAGCTCACCCACATGATGTGGCCTTCCCCTGTTCTCAGAGCATTCAAACGCCTTGTGTACTAAACAAAGAAGGATGACCATTCTACTCTTAGACATAAGCATGCGATGACATTCACTTCAATGGCATTAGATGCAACCCACAGGGAGAGTATACTCCGATTCCTACAGTTGGCACCCAGATTTTTCAAGTTTCTCCCTCAATGTCTCCCCAGTAAACACAGCGTGTTTTCCAGTAATGAATATACAGTGTGTCCTATGACACTATTGTCAGCACAGCGCTGAAATTTTTCTAGCCAGACAGGTTTTCCTTGCAATAGGCTCTCTCTTGGAAACATAGCACTATGCAGTATGGTAGAGCTACAGGTGGAGGTACCTGCTCCCTCACCACCTTCTGCAAAACAGGCCAGGAGTTCAGTCAACTGCTTGCCATTTTTAGGTAAGATTTCTATTATCTTTACGTGGACTATACTAGGAACGCTTCCCCTAATTCTCCCTATCTCTCCACGCACCTCTGCTGAAAGGTGGAAGGCAGGCTGCCACTATACCTAGTTAGCAGCAGCAACAACCAAGGAGCAGCATACATGGAAAAGCTTTACTTCCCTAACAGAAGGTTCCCAGCAGGAGTCTGGCAACCAGGATATCTAAAATCAGATTTCCTTCACCTTTCCTTTGTAGCAAAAGGAAGTAGAAAAACTAGCTACGGACAGCTCCAAAGCCTGCTGGCTCCAAGGAGGCATCAGGATCTACTTTGATACTCCAGCCCTCTCATTCATTGCCTCCACTCAGAGAAGCACACTATTTCTAGTTCCCAGTAACAGTATTCACAGCTAAGCTAGATTGCCTTCACATATCCATCAATTGAAGGAAGCGAGGCTCATAGCCATAGACTTTTGGGATATGTAAAGAATTAGCAAAATATTCTCTCAGTTACCAACAGATGCTTTGTTAATAAAACTTGCATATACAAATGTCCATGAAATGTCTTAACAGAATCAATTGTGACAGCTAAAGATAACGGCTGCCATCATGCTATGTCATGTCAAATTACTACACAGAGACATTGATTTTTTTTTCACATTGTTAAGAACATTAACCACAAACAAATATACTTATCTGCAGAGGAACCCAAAGTGCAAGAATATTTTGCACTATTTCTCCCAAAGTGCAGTGACTTTGAGGACCAGATACAGAAATCAATCTCAACAGCTGGAAAAAATAATTGCAGTATAACAAAAGCAAAGGGCAATGCTGTTTCCCAAAGAAAGCCAATTGCCGGACCACATACAAACTTACCTTAAGATACAGAAGCAGCTCTTGGCCCCAGAAGATAAGCGGCAGAATCCAAATCTCTGTTTGCTGTCAATGTCAGTGAGGACAAATGTAAAGTTCTGGCCAACTTGGCTAACTGTATGGCTGAAAATAAAGAGAACAAAAGGAAAAGTTAATGTACAGTTAATTCGGTGCTAGAAATATCTAATCAGACTAAGTCACTGAACCTGAAAGCATTTCCTCTCTCAGCAGAGATTCTTTGAAAATTAATGGAGTACTTACACCCTATGAAAGTGCAAACTTGAATCTGTCTCCCTTGGTTTAATTTTTTTGGTTGGGGGTGGGTAGAGATGGAGATAGCAGGAGGGGGAAGGATGTGAAAGCGGGGTGGGGAAAAATAGTCTTACATTTTTAAGCAAAGAATGATATGACTTTTGGGTAGGTTTAACACTGTACACACAGCACCAGCTAAACATTCAATCCAAAACATTTCTTCTCCTCCTTAACCCCAGGGTTTATTTTATTTGCTAACTTTCTGGCTTTGCATAATGTACTAATGTTTGACTATAAAATGTGAGTAGCCATTTTTCCCATTTTCTAAATAAGTTCAGAATGGATAAGACAACTCTAATGCATGGAGTATGGAGCATTCCCAGATGTTTCCCCTTCTGTGCATGCAACCGCACAATTATCTCCCTTAGGTAATAGCTCACCTTTAGCTGATACTAACATTAGTGAAAAGTATATGAAGGGTAAAAAACTTCTTAACAATAATCAGCCTATGAGAATATTTATTCACAGTTAAAACATGTAACTTTATGGTGTACAATGCAGAAAAAAAAAGAAAACCCACAATGTACCCAATAAAAGGGAAACAAACTTTTATTTCCTAACACTAGAATTCATGAAAGATATTACTCCTAGCAGTTTGAGGTCTCTCCCAAATACCATCTTTTACATTACACACACAGTACTTTTTTTAAAGGTTTAATTTCAAAATGAAACACATTAAATATTTCATGCGGTGTTATTTGATTTCTTGAAATATTACCACACGTCTATCTAAATCTCACCAAACACAGAAATGCTCATTTATTATGGTGGCAGACAGTATGAAAGACTAAGATTAAATAAACCCTGGGCTTCATTCACTACCAAGTCACTCCAGTTTTGTACTGGTATAATTTCATTGTTTTAATTAAAGTTACAGTAATACAGTGTTGAAACCAGGCCCAATAAATTCAGAGGAAATGTTATTAATCACGTTTTATTAATCCAAATTAATAATTATGTTAATTTGAGAATTTGTGCAAGTTTGAATTAAAAAATATAAAATGTGAACTGTCCATTTTGTGTTCAAAGTACATTCCTGTCTTTTTAGGGCTTACTGCAAACAGTGGCAATTGACTAGTTTCTGTGCATGCAAGTATGAAGTACATTAACTTAATCCTACTTATCAAAAGGAGAATAAAAAAAAAAAAGGAAAATTCCTGCCGAGTTCAGACTCACTAGATATGGACAAAAACCTTAAGACTGGTAGAAATCTCAGGTTCTGAGTCTATTTTAAAATCTATACAGCTGTTTACAAGGCCATCAATGAATGTGCACGGGAGCCCATGGGCTCTCAGACTGTCCAGTATAAACCAAAAAAATAGGCAGATTTTCACAAATAGAGGCTTGCAATACAGGCCAAGAAATTCCACTATCCAACTTAAAGGGGAAAAAACCCTCTCAATGGATTTGAAAAGAGAAAAAGAATGCTGGAGGGCTAAAGGCAGACCATTTCTCCAAATCAAAGATGAACTGAAAGGAAGGAATTTTAAAGCAATTCAACAGTCAGAAAATTAGGTAGTGTAAGTATCGCTATTCTATGGCATGCTAAATGCCAAGAGAACACACATTTCTATAAACTGCACAGACCTGTCAGGGGGAGACCCAGAGAGCCCCTCTTACTCCTGTTATGTTTTATCTGTAAAGCTTGGATGTAAAGTTACTATGGTGATTTAATTCTATGTTTTAAAAGAGGATTATATGCTTAATTTTAACAAGGTTGAGATCTAAGGGTGCGTGAAAAGTAGCATCCTAACTGACCATTAAAATGACAGCAGAGGGAAGAAGCAAGCTGCATTTGAGGAAGGGAGGAGATTGTTTATTAAGCTACTGAGAGACGAGTTGGTAGAGAAACCTGGGATAACAGCTTCAGATGTTGTGTGGCTCTTTTATCTAAAATGATTTAAGGCATGCTTGCTGGCTATGCACAAAGGCCCGATTTTGGGCCCGGGGCTCAACTCTGTTCCTTAAATGCGTGTATATAAAACAGTCACCTTGGAATTAAGCAAGGTGGCAAGGATCACTCTGATCACTTTGCCTGTTTTTATATTCCTCCCTTCTTATATGTTCTAGCATTTTAGATTGTAGCCTTAGGAGCAGGGCTGCCTTCTAACAGCCTGTCCATCATCTAACATAAGGCCATGGTCCTGAGTGGAAGAAGGAAGAGTAGAGAAACAAGAAAGCCAGAAGCTGGCAACAAAAGAACTGAGTAAAAGGAGACAAGTGGGAACCAAGAGCCCAAAAGTGACATCCATGATTCAAAACAAAAAGCATGTGAACTTGTTTCTGATGTCCAGATTTGCTCACATTCAGGGGCAGCAGAACATCTTCCTTTCCTACCACTTTTGCACTGCAACCCCCCCGCACCTGATGCCCCAATACCATAGGGAAGGGAGAGAGGCCACTGCCTCTGTTTCACGTGGCTGAAGGGCCAATGAAGCTCTTTAAGCTTCTAGTCATTTCTTTTCATTACTGTAGTAGCATATGCCAACATGGATAAACCGTCCCTATTCATAGCTTATTTTCCTTGGTATGCAAAATAACAGAATAAATGATGAACGTATTGACAAACAGAAACCATTCATATGGAGAATGACTGTCCATGCATCAAAACAGAGAGTTTTTGGACCGTTAAAACTGGGGCAGACAACACACCATTGGTCCATTTGTGCTCTTATCTTAAATAATTAATTTGTCTCCCACAGATTCATTCAGACATCCCAAAACTCATGACTGAGGAAAGAGAGATGGGGGAAAAGGGGAAAAAGAGCACCCATTTCAGGATGGAAGTGTTACATCAGAAAGTACATATAGGTGAAAGGTATCAAGTGCCCAATAACATCTTCCAGGTACAGAGCTCCCAGATATCATTTTACATACTACCTTTACATTCAACTTCTAAACCAGGGCTTCAATGACTACGTAGAAAACTCCCTGAAAACCACATTGTGAAAGAAGCCATCTATATGCCCGATTACTAGGAAGCAGCCTTCAGCATTTTCTTCACAAAGCTTTTTTGCATCCAAGAAACGGCTGGAAGATGATATGCACTCAAGCTACACAAATGCCCTTCATATGCTTGTGCAGCAGAAGGACAAATTTACCAGAACACGCAGGTTTCCTGGATTCCAGGATGTCTGTGTCAGTGCCCTCTTCCGGGTGAAGAAAGGGTATGAGTGAATTGGAGGAGGGAGACTAGTTAGACTTACAGGTCCAAAAGTGCACTTTCCTCCTAGCCAATTATCAATACAGAGGACCCAATACTCTGACGTTCATAAGGAGGAACTCCAATTTGCCAGGATGAAGCACCCCTACAATGCTAAAACAGTTTTAAACTATCTAAGATGAAGCCATGGCCATGGAGATCAGGTTCGTCTTGGTCTGAACTGTGGACCAAGCATGGTGATCTCCTGCAGATGGATAACAGCTATCTGCTTGGGGCATTCCACTCAAATGTCCTCATAATTTCTGTTTTACTACAGCATTTACAACCAAATACTTGAGATAAGTTTACCCCAAGAAAGATATATCAACACTATCAAAATGGTGCCTCTGGGCCATTTTTCTTTTTTCTTCTTTCAAAATATTCTGACATTTGGGGGGGAAAAAATAGAAATTTTAGTGACTTCTCCCTCATTTGACTTGGATCCTGTCTGTCATGCTGGTCTGATGCTTGCTTAGGCTGAACTGCTCATCAAATGGACCTCATGTCTGCCAAAATATGCTTCTGCATACCGAGTATCTTCTAACCTGGGAAATCTGAACCTACTCCTCTCCCTATATGCCACAATGCACACCCTTACTTACTTGGACTGTTAAGAGTGTCATTTAAGTGTTAATTAATATTTTAATAGCATTCAATGTTATCACTGTATTTTAGATACCTGTATAAATGATATAATTAGACTGCATTTCCCAAAGAATTATGCAAGTCAAACAAATGTTACTTGCAGAAAGCTACCGAGAGCTCTTTACCAATGACCAATACTTTTGCATTACTCCTATGTACTATATTTACTCAAAGCCAAGACAAGGTTCCTCCTCTCCTTTAATGAAATGTGTTTTTCCATGTATAAAATCTCATTATTAGGGAGTCATCTTAAATTCAAAGTCACCTTGGATTCAGGTAAATATGGTATAAATGTGAAAATAATGGCATAGAGCCCTATTGTGGTAAGTTCTTCATACTCTTGCAGATGCATGTTTGCGGTGACATTCTAATACCATGCTGCATTATTTTCTTCCTTTCCAGAATTGTCTTGAAGATGCTCTTCCCAATAAAGAACAAAAGTTCCGGCATGGAATACACTGATGGCACTGAAGAGCATTTCACACTGAAGCTCTTGGAGCGTGCCTCGAATGTACAATGATATCTTCAGCACACAAAAATAGCAGACTGCTTAACAGTAAGCTATCAATGACATAACCGCCAAAGGGTTCTGTTTACCCTCAAAATCATGATGAATTATATGTCGCCATTCCAAAGCCATGCTCTGCGAAAAGCACAAAACTGCTTCAGGTGTTGACATCCAGTTGTCTGAAAGAGATGCGTCTAAGAACCATGAAAACTTTGGAGAGGACCCTCTGCTTCTAGGCATTTGGCAAGGGAACAATAGCAGCAACAGTACAGCTGGAAGAAGAGGGTGCCACTTATGTATCACTGTTGTCAAGAGCCATTCACTGAAAGGGCAACCTGGTAGGAATCTACAGGAAAAACTACAGGAATTCTCAAGTATCTCATTCATTTTCAGTGGGGCCTGTTGCAAGCCTATGACTGCACATGACACCACACTTCATTATGATTGTGAGTTTCACAGATTAACTAACTTCTTCTATGGAAAAAAAATTAACGTCTGATATCACTACCATTAATTTGGCCTTTCACGGTGGTGGCCAAACACCCTTCAGTAACCAAGTATGTCGGGTAGCCTATGTTAGCTTCTGTTCCTACCTCCGTGAATTTATACAGGTCATCTGGGTGGTGCTCCTAGAAAGCACCTTGAACTACGGAATCACTAACATCCTACCAGAGGATACTATGCTGTCAGTAATTATTGGAAAAAAACAATATATGAAACATTTGCAATTATTGAACAAACAACACTCAATCTAATGCAGACAGATTCTAGTGCTACAGTTACAACCAACAAAAAACAAACTAGCAATTGGAAATCCAGGTGCTTATGGCTGAATCTGCTACAACGTTTCCATCCCTTACTTGTTCAGAAGAGTACCTTAATTTTACTACATATAAAGCTGTAAACTAACCCTCCACCGCCAGAATGCTGATAACTGGCGATATGATCCAATGTACTGCTTTTCAGGTACAGAAAGAGGATTAATATCCCTCCGGAGCCAGTACTGGTTTACTCCAGCAGTCACACCTCTAAGAACCATGCTGGCTCAAAATTAAAGAGGAAAGTGCTTTTGGTACGAAACATTTTCTTAACTTATGCTAGAAAGTTTACTAAGAATATGGGGGGAGGGAGGGAGGGAGGCTGGAGCCTTCCAACCATGTCAGGACTCATTTCATTAACAGCTACTTGCTCACTTCTTCCAGTCACTTTATTGCAAGTACACTGTAAAAGAGATGAGTAGTCAAATGATAATGGTTAGCAACAGAAAAAGATGCATTTGATTTTAAGCTCATCACCCTGCAAGTTCTAGATATAGTGTCTCAGAACAGGTATTTACCTGTAGCTATACTTGACTGCAGCCAAAGGCCAAGAAGCAGTTAGCACCTGTGAGTCAATATCAGCATCCCTTTTTAATTTGGTAATTTAAATATTTGAGCTCCAAGGATTTAAGAAAATATTTTCTCTCTTATTGGTAATGGACAGCTAACATGACTGGAAGTTAAAACTTCACACAAGGCTCATGATTAGTCAAATTTAACATTATAAGCAGACAGCACTGAACAGACATTACCTGTTTTTGATAACTTTCTAGTAGGGTAGTCTGTAGGTGGGAGAAGCAGCAGCAGCAATCTGTTGAAGTCTAGTTACAGACTTCACACGCACTTAACTTCTGGGTGTTCCATACTCTGAGAAGTGTTGGAAACCCATCACTTAAGTAATTTAAAAGTGGATAAAACTATTTAAAGCGTTTTAAGAAACAAATCTCAGTGGCCTAAAAATGGATGTTAACGCCTTTCTGATCTCCTAAAGTCCAGGATGTTAAGAAACTGGAATGCATCACACATATGACTAAAGAGAGAAAATATTAAATGTCATTTCAGCTATAGTTAGTCTCTATTAAGTTCTTTCCATTTTTGACCTGGAGGGATGTGGGGAGTGGGGTTCCCCAGGTTCTCGGGCCAGCGCTGTTCAACATCTTCATCAGTGACTTGGACGAAGGGTTGAAAAGCACCATATTCAAATTTGTAGATGACACTAAATTGTGGGGAGAAGTGGCCACACTAGAAGAGAGGGACAGGCTACAACTAGATGTAGACAGGTTACAGGGGTAGGCGGATGAGAACAGGATGGGATTCAACACTGACAAGTGCAAGGTACTGCACCTGGGGAGGAAGAACCAGCAGCAGACCTACAGGTTGGGGAACTCCGTTCTCATCAGCGCAGAGGCAGAAAAGGATCTTGGAGTCATTATTGATTCCAAGATGAACATGGGCCGACAGTGTGGGGATGCGGTCAGGAAGGCTAACCGCACCTTGTCATGCATCCACAGACGCATCACGAACAGGTCCAGGGAAGTGATGCTCCCCCTCTATGCGACACTGGTCAGGCCACAGTTGGAGTACTGTGTCCAGTTCTGGGCGCCGCACTTCAGGAGGGATGTGGCCAGCATGGAGAGGGTCCAGAGGAGGCCACTCGCATGATCAGGGGTCAGCAGGGCAGGCCTTACAAGGAGAGGCTACGGGACCTGAACCTGTTCAGCCTCCACAAGAGAAGGCTGAGAGGGGAGCTAGTGGCAGTCTACAAACTAGTCAAGGGGGACCAGCAGGCATTGGGGGAGTCCCTGTTCCCCCAAGCACTCCCGGGAGTAACAAGGAATAACGGCAATAAGTTGATGGAGAGTAGATGCAGGCTAGATACCAGGAGGCACTACTTCACAGCTCTTTCCTGCCCATGGCAAGGGATCGGACTTGATGATCTGCTCAGGTTCCTTCCGACCCTACCAACTATGAAACTATTGCGCACAAATTATTACAGTTTTGCTTTTTTCTTCAGCACTTTACATAGCTGCAAAAAAATAAGGACAATATACTTATGCAATATACTAAATATACTTATGCAGAATAGGAGCAGCTGCATCTATCAAAAAAGGAAAAAAATGAGGCTGACCTCACATGCTTTCAGTAAATATGGAACGTACAGGAAAACAGAAACAACATCAGGTTACTCTTATAAAGAAAGGGAATGAAGATGAGCCAGAACAGTGAACATTAAATAGCAGAAGCATTTGTAAGTGTTCACTTAGAAGTCAATTAGTGTGGGTGAAAGGACTCATGACCGCCCAGAGGACTGGAATCTTACTTATCCACAGGTCAAGTTCAGCACAGGCAGTGCTTCCCCTTAGCACCGTCTCTTCAATGTGTCCCAATCCTGACCTGGACTGATCACCTCAAAGGTTGAAAGAGTAATTAGTCCTCAACATCTATTCAGCTCCTGGCCTTACTATTGAGACTGCAGAAAAAAGACAAGCTGCAGTGGTGGTTTCATAATGTAGACACCTGTCCCTCTAGAAACCAGACTGAGATTATCAATTCATGTCAAAGTCCAATTAAAGGTTTTCCAAAGATTACCTTTAGGCTTTACTGACTTGGCCTTTTAGACTAAGAATTTTGTGCTAGGGGTGTGTTGGGGGGGCCTGCGTAACAACTATTGAGAATATCTTAAAAAATGCTTTTCCTCAGAATGCAATAAAATGACCTAAAACCTAAATTCCCCTTCCCATCCCTATGCTGATAGTTCCCTCCCTCCCCTTTTAAAATAAGCTCCTGAGTTATCTTTTGCAAGATGGCCAGTGGGATGATAGGTAGACAACTGCTCAGAGGAAAAAATAAAAGGTGATCTAAATAGCAAATAATTATTATGCACAAAAAAAAACAAGTATTGCTCATGTAAATACCAGGCAAGTTTCACTGAAATTATAAAAACATGTTTCCATAACGGTCTCATCATTGTGAGTAAGTCACAAAAGTCAGTCAAAAAAGTTCCAAATATTATCTGTTCTAAGAAGAATGCTGGCAGCCAAACAGTTGATGTTCTTTTATGACACCCAGTGATGGATCATTTCAGAAAATGAATATTTACAATCAATATGAAATTGGTTAGAATACCCCTGCCTTCAAAAGTAAACATAAAGCAATTAATTTTGCTTTCTTTTACATGTCAACAATTACTTCTAACATAATATACTAAATTATTAAGTAATCTAGTCCTAATTTAACTTCCAAAACAAGTTACAAACAATGTTAAATATCCAGGAGAACATCACCAATATTCCTGCAAGGTCTAGAGCTCCTCTCTAAACTACCCATATTTTAGGGAGATTAGACTGTAAAATGCTAAAATGAGAATGTTATACACAAATTTATACAGATTTAGTATTATCCTTTCTTAAAACACATACAATAAATCGTCAAAGTTTAATTTTAACATCCAAATATTATTTAGAAGTTAAACAAAATGCATTTTGACTACTGCCAGTGCACAGTTCTAACTTTTAAACTTTTTTGATGGTGCCCATAAAATCCCCAGGAAAAAGGGATATTGCAACTATAATTTGCACTTGGGTGCTTTAAATCACAGTCAAACAGACAGAACATTAGGAATGGTATGGTTTTTATTTTCTGCAGCAGTTTTATTGACAAGCTTTTTTCTTGTAAAGTTTGAAAATCTAACACTACCTGTCCACATAGAAGGGGAAACAAAACTTGGTCAGAGTCTGTAGAACTTCCTGTGGAGAGAAAAAAAAGAGATAATTTATACATCTAATGGGACCAATAAATCTCACATTAACCACAGCACACAATCTCACAACTTTGCCCTGAAGAAACAGGAGACAGATGAAGAAATATGGGCTTTATCAATTACATGGAATGAGTACCAGGCAGTCAATCATGTGAAATAATAAACATGATCAAACTTCATTAAAAATGAAAAATTAATCAAGATTCACACATGGGCAAGCAGCAGGAGCCATCCAGCAAAGCTCCAAAGGGAAGGAGGAGGTTGGGTTGTTGAGTGTTAACACCCCTCTGGGGACAATCTCTAGCCTGACCATATGGATCATAGTGAATAACACCAAACCACATGGGTTTGGCCTGGCAGGACCGCTTCTGCTGGCACAGCTTTTGCCTGTTACCTAGGAACAGGGGTCTGTAAGATTAGAAAAATGCTTCTTTACATCAATAGGACAAATAACAAAAGAGAAAGCCAAGAAGGGTAAGAGCAGCAATTTTCCCTTTATAATTCCTACATATTAATATGAAAACCTAAAGTGTTAATAGATTTTATCAGAATAGCTTATTCATATGTTGTACTTTTAGAAAGCAAAAAACAAAACAAATAAACCAACACTGTATGAGGTTTGCCAAATTATGTAACAATCTAGTTTGCAATCAGAGCCTTCCTAGCCTGAAGTATTGTATAGTACCTGAAGCAGGGAATGTAGATGAGGTGAAGTTTGAAAATGTATCAGGAGGGAGAGAACAGTTAATATACTTGGACATTTCACAAATTGTTTAAAGTATATTTTCAATATAAGCATCTCATTTGCTATGTTGGTGCTGGCATTAAATAGGCAAAACCTAAAAAATTACACCATTACAAAATCTCCAATAACTAGCTACCCAAAAGTAATCACACTCACAGGAAAATAAATCCCGTTTTTAAAGAAAATTGTTTATGTTCTTTCAGAGCTTGAATTCTGTAACAAAAAAATAATAATTCAAAGGTTTATTGTTATACTACTCTTTACCAGACACCATTTCATTGCCTGTTCCCTTTCCCTACATATTCAAATTACAAACCTTGAGGAGTAAGTGATTTTTTTGCCTGCATTTGAAACTGGACTGCCTTCAGCAAATCACAGCCCATTTGATAAGTTAGGGAGCTATTTACAAACTTAGCACTTTTCTGACCAATAACAATAAATTATCAGTGCTAACTGAATTGATGCTTCTCGCTTCATTTATTTTTAAAACTGGTTCCATCATTCAACAAATAAACCACATCAATCTAATAACCTATTCAATGAAGCAGAAAGCATATTGACTCCCCCTGCAAGAACATGTTCCTCCTACATAATTCAATTGAGCATATTCCATGCTATGCTACAGTTTCCGGCTCACTTTCTCTGAGAACCCTTTCGGATGCTTTTGACAACTAAAAATTGGTAATTTGTAAACAAAGGAGATTTTGGGTAGGAAGAGATAAAGGAACTTTCTTTTCTTGGTGCATTATTTGTAAGCTAACATTTTCTGAAGGAAGGGTTTTGAGAAATTGTGTGTTGAACATTTAGCTCTCCCCTCTGGCAATCTGAACAAGAAACCTAAAAAGAAACCATATGGAGAGTTCAAGGCTGGACCCAATTAAAAAAAAAATATATGCATAAAATATAAAAAAAATTAAATCAATAACTTTTTAAATAACACCATGCCATGATTTTCTGACCTATATATCTGGACTCATCCTTATGCAGTCTTGTTGACATCCAAGGGCTCTCCACAGGCAAATGGTCCACCATTAGGCGATCTGGTTGCCCAGTCAAACTCGAAATTTGCAACTTTGCTTGTGCACAAAACCCCCTGATGACTTGAAAGCTAAATATATATTTTCCTTTTCTTCATAGTCAAAGTCCAAATGCAGCAACCCTAAACAAACTGCTGAGGTTCAAAACTATATTTGTTGGAGACTAGTCAATATATATTTACTAGTTTTATTACTTTAAAAAAAGTCTGCTTGAGGTAGTAACTGCATTTGCATTTGCAAAAGTAGTATTGTTAAGAGCAAAACCCCAGCATGGCTACTAGATGAAATTTTGCTATAAAGTAATGTTAAAAGATCATAGGTCAGGCTGTTTAAACAACTCATCAACTACCTTAGCCTTGTAAATTATATTGGTATTTCCCTCAGAAATTAGATACAATATTTGCTGTACTTGCACTTAAAACTATCTACATAATATAGCAACATCAGTAACAAACACTTTAGCATTTTCTCAGCATTGGTTTATTATAGGATAACATATAATACTTCATTCAGAAACTAATCTGCTTTAACTTCAGGGATGTATATGTTCATATTAAGCTAAATTCTGACCTGATGAAAATGTACCAGCATATACTGTCACCATTTTTTTTTTACCTCGTAAGAATAATAACCATCATCATCACCACCACCACCTATTACATGATTTGCAGCTGAGATTTTAAGCATCTTTGCTGGGCAAAAAAAGCATTCCTCATCGTGCATTTTATAAAATAGGCATTGCCCCTGGTTTACAACTAGGGGGTGGGGGTGGTCCAGTAATCTAGGTTTACATGTTTAAAAGTACTTGTGTAAAATGCTTGAAAAACCCCACGTAAATAATTAGTGAAAAAGTTATTCAAATCAGTTCTGTATTGCTGAAAAAAATTGGGACAGAGAAATCCAAGTTCTCAGAGTTCTGCTCTGATTTAATTACAGTATTTTGCTCCATTTAAAAAGTCAGCAATGCTCATATGAAAATATTTTACCTGCAAAACTTTTTTTTGTCTTTGCAGGATGATTATCTGTGGCACAAGAGGACCAACATCTCCTTGGGGTCCCACCGAACTACTGAAAAATACATACTATAAGAAAACATTTTTTTCTTAATACATGCTTGGCTGGACATGTAATGTAGAGGTGGTATCAACAGCTGCGTTTTCTTTATTCCTTCCTGTCTATGTTCTTACAGAAAAACTGCATAAACGCCTCCTTTCCCCTCCAACAAAACAAGTAAAAAGTACAACACAGCTGATAAAATGTAAAGGACCCAAGAGCTGAAACCAAGGTCTCCAGGGCATTATGTGCCAGTTTTCTGGATCAATCCCCAAGTTTATATTTTCACAAATCTTTTTACATGTGGTTTGATTTTAACATTTTAATGAGCAAAAAGTGCATCTATAGCAGGCAGTCACCACAGTTAAAGTGCAGGGCATGAACTGTGTCCCTGGAGGGATCCTGCCTGGCCGTGTCACCACTGGCTTTAGGACATACGCCACCTGGTTCCTCGTCCCCAGGTTCCAACTCTTTTCATAATCAAAACACTGCTGACATTATAAACCCCACATGGGTTTTCTAAAATCCTTCCCAATCAATACAGCCAACACATAACTTATCGGAGACAACACAGAGCTCATTGATTAAGTTTGGTTTCAGTAGCAAAGTTTTCAAAATAAATGAGCCAAGAATACAGAATTCAGTCCTTTTGTGTCACAGGGCAATTTATGGAGGCGGCAGCCTCCGAAACGTTCCCCCCCACCTCCCCTCTAGGATATACTTTAAGGGTGCACGCTGAAAGCAAGGGGGTGGGGGGAAGGGGGCTATATACATTCAAACATGTATTCTGTTCAGGGCACAGTATATGCCACTATCCTGCATGAGACGGACGCTGGGTAAATGGAGTTTGCCAAAAACACTGGTGTGGTCACCTGTGAATTTGACATATACCTATATGGAAATCATACACAGATGATTCAGACTACCTTTAAAAAATCCTTTTCTGTATGCTTCCTGGCCAGAAAGACAGGCAGGCAACTCTCTAGTAAAAGGAAAAGTGGCATTTCCCAGGCTGGTGCAGTGTACTCCAGTTTCCCTTCAAGCAGTACGATTCTCAACCACTAGATGACAAAGCCACATGAAGGTCTCTTTAATTTTTACCCATCACACAGCCCTGTCTAGAAGGGAAACTTTGAAGCTTGAATTCAATTAAGTTAATTAGAATCATTAATAATGAGAAGACTAAACAATTTTATCCAGGGTGCATGAGTGCATGTAGGCAGGACTTAGGAGAAATCCCGCAAAAAAAAAATCACAGGTAACATAACTACTTTGCATCTCCATGGCATCTTTGTCCAGAGAGCTCTAAAAGCTTTACAACGAGACATGCCACTTATTTTCCCTTATTAAAATGAAATCTCACAAATGGCTTAAAAATAAAACAAAACTCCTGACAAAACTGTAACAGGCACCGTGGTGACGCAGCAGAACTAGTGTTTTACATTTCAGGCAAGTTCTCAATGGAAGTTAACTCAGGAAAAACATTCAGACCAACATGAAAAAGGCCACTCTAGCAACATCCAAACACAACCAAATGCAAGGACTTTCTACGCTCTCTTGAAAGGGAACCGACATTGCCCTGCTGCACATGCGTGGTGAACGAGTCCTATGCAGGCCCGACCCTGCATGTGTGCCCTGCCCAAGCAGTACCGACCAGGGGCCGCTTCAGCTCTCATGCTGACCTGCATAACTTCTGGGAACTTTGATTGGATTGGATTGGATTGGATTGGAGTGGGACCTTACTTAGGGGGAGGGTGGAAACACCAGTAAAACAAAGCAATAAGGAAAATGATAAGAGTATTCAGTAGTCAGGACAAAATCTAGTAACACTGTTAGCACTTTAATAATAAAGGAGACTAGAGATCATGATGACAAACAGCAAGAAAAGAGTCTACCAGTTAAATCTGTCCTGTGCCATGCATATGTACACACAATGCAGCACAACATCTATATTTAAAGAAACTTTTGAGATGAAGGTTAATTCAATCCTAGGCAGAATGCAAATTCCTCTTCATTACCTTGCTAATCCAGAGGGCCAACATAAATGACACCTCATATCAACTGCTTACCCACAGAAATATTTAGTGTACCAATGAAATAGTTTTAATGCTTTAACGCTTCACATTTTTATTTTTTAACTCAATATTTATTAGGCACTATTCGTATTTATTATACAATACACACAGAAGGCCATGGATCGAAGAGTCTGAAAATAACAAGTATGTTATAGTCTCTTCTCAAACTAGTACTGCATTCTCCTCATTTTTCTACTTTTCCACATCATACTGCACTCCTCTCCGGCTGCAATTTGAGCGTTGCCATTAGCAGGCTTTGCAGAAGCAAGCTCCTCGGATAAATTGTGCAAACAGAACACGGCTAAGTGAAAGGCTGGCAGATGACTGGGAGATGGAGTCACTGCGAAGTTACGCAGCAGCTTTAGTTGAACACAGAAAAGTGGAAAGAAGTAAAAAGAAGGGCAGAGACAGAAAAGTACTAGTGTTCTGGAGATGCAGACAAGGTATTCAAAGCTAATGGGAAGAGTGACTTGCAGAAAGGAAGGGAACTGGTATAGACCACATACAGGAAGAAGGGGCAGCATAACCTGGGGGGAGCTAAAGGGGACACCTGATAGACACAAGATACGTGGACTAAGAGGAAGTATTATTCAGAAGAGGGGTAAGAATTGTAGCAGTAGGGATGAAGTGAAAAGGGTGGAATTTGGAGAGGAGGTAAAAATATAAAAATTGGGGTGCAATCTGGATGTTAAAGGAGACTGAAAAGTGATGAACATGGCAGGTGTTACATGGGGAGGACAGATGAGCCAGTGATGAACAATACGAGGAGGAGAAAGTTATGAAATTCATCTTTAACACCTTGATCTTAAAACCTGGATGGGTTTTGGCAAGGCTGTCAAAGGTGCAAGACTGACAAGAGGAGGAGGGGTTGGGAGCACAAAAATAATTTACAAGTCATCCAGGCAGGCACAGTATCTGAAGCCATTAGAACAGATGAATTTTCCCCCAAGCAATAGAAGACGAGAGGGAAATAGAGGGGTTCTACGACAAGGAGCGGGAGGAAGCAGAAGTCAAGAAGATGAGGAAAGCAGAATATTATGGAAGCTCAGGGAGGAGACGTGATCAAGGAGGATGGAAACAGAAATAGGACCCCTGATTTCTCAGAGGCAGTTGTTGATGACCTTGGTACAGGGCAGATTCAGTTCCCAGAAACACAATAAAAATATTATTTATTTTACAACGTGTTTGAGTGCTGCTGTCCAAGTGCAAACCTCTTAAAAGAACCAATAATTAAGAATCCAAAAGGACAAGACTGCCCTTAAACTTACTCCACTCCATTTCTGTTTTCAAGTAAAGTGAAGATGTTAACATTATTATGAAGTGCTGATTTGACTTCAACACATTTCAAGTATATTGATTTGATTTAAGGAGGTGAAACGCCATAAATTAAATACACTTTAAAATTAAAGAATTCTGACCATTTAATCTATTTTGCATCCATGAAATAGCAATGCACATTTATAGTTAAATTTTCTACAGAATACCTTTAACAATTCATCATTCTGTCTTCTACTATGGATTTAAAAATTCAGTTCAGTTGCCAGCTTACCCAAGTACTCTTCTACTTAAAACTGATGACAAGCCTATTTAGAAACCAGAGAAGTTTAAAAAAGAGCCTGAGTTCAGAATAATCTAGGGCACTATAAAATTCTGTGACCTACGGAGCCAGCTTAAACTCTGTACAAATGCCTTGCTTGCAAAGGGGGTTGTGAACGTTACCTGTTTTTCTCACTTCACCTTAGCCTTAAGTCAGTTATTACGCTGTTCACTCTCCTCTGGCAACAAATTACCTTTTGTCAAAATGTTATTAACATAACGCTTTACCAACTGGTTGTTTAAAAAAGGCAGTTCCACATCAAAATTTGTTTAAAGACTAATGGTTGTTCAGGCTAGCACCAACATGAAAAATTCAGTTACCTCCCTAATTTGAATACAGGTAGGAATAACAAGGGAGGGTGAAAAAGATCCCAGCAAAGCTTGTGTATTGAAGGCTCAAGTCTCAATTTCTTTGCATTTGTTAGTTTTTACACTTATTATATATTTCAGCATGCACATTTACCGTTCTGAAGTTACAGTCATTTGATTACAGACTATAACCCAAGCCTAATGAAATGGCATCTAATTATGTACTTAAAATTCAGGCGCGATATTAGAATGTAAGGATGCTGTAAAAATTATTCTTAGCATCATGAAAACTATGCTGAATGTAAATGTCAGTGCCATACACACACAGCTAAACACCGACATAATTAGTTTACATTCCAAACAAACCACTGGCAAAATCTGGTTTTAAGGAGATGCATTAAAATTGCATAAAATATGTATATGTAAAACTAAGTTTCTCTCGCTTCTCTCCCCCCCTTACACATGTTGAAGCACATTTCTTTGTAAGAAAAGTCTTTAAAAAAATCTGTTCCCCAACCGAAATACTTTATGCCAGTGCCCTTCTTCAATGACTTTTCACTGCCTTTGTTATAAACTTCTGAAGAGTTTAAGTGAGAACGCTGGTCTTATCCTAGGTATCACTACCAAGCATTAAAACTAATTCTCAGGATACTCTGAATATAACAAAACTAGGAATCACTCACGTTAAGAGCTTTTTATGACAAACAGCAGCAATATTTGGCTAGCAGAATTAATTTAATGAGCTTAATTTAACAGCATTAAAACAATATAGTAATAAAACCAATATTCCAATATAACTTTACTGCAGTTGCTCATCCATTTGCCTAAAACCCTTTAAAAATCCATTAACTTTTATTTAATCATGCAATTAGAAAGATATAGCTAGGGAAGGTTTCTGCAAGGTTCATTTTCCTCATCTACTTATAAAGTGATGAGGAAGAAGAAAAAAGACACTGGAATGAAACAATAATATGGTTTCCGTTGAGGCAATCACTTGCCTTCAGGATGATGCTGGGATTTGTTGTTTTTTTTTAAAAAACCACCCTGGCTACAGAAAAAGTATTGAAATAAATAATGTTTTGTAAGCATACTAAGAACACTTAACATTTAAATATTTTAAGTGCACAAAAAATGTGCACAGATGGGCAACTTTTCTGTTTGCATTAGTAAAAAAAATCTTTCATTATCAAGCTGAAAATCCTTGAATTTTTTAAGCTTAATTGTGCCTCTATTTCTTAGAATTCACACCCCAAGGCCAAAGCTTTCCTGCCACCAGTCCTTCAAATCTGACTTGGACATTACACGGGAGGAGGCTCCAAGCCTCCCTGAGGTCTCGCTCCTTTTACAACATACGCAAAAACAGTAGATAATGGGCCTATGCTGAATTCACTGCTCTACACAGCTCCTCCTGGGACACAGGCCTAGCAGATGTGATAAAAACTGTGTCAGAGAAGTAGCTCTAGTTTGTGCCTTAATGACAACTTGAACCTCTAAACTAATAGAACAAAAGGACAGAAATGGCTATTACTTTTCTCACTAGCACCAGCTTGACTATAACACTGAAGTAAAATGTTTTAGCCCCTTGCAAATACCTCAGCCAAATAAATAATGTTCTAAATTCAGGGGAAAAAAATCTTAGCTAAAACCCATTTGGGTCACGGAATAGATTTAAGTACTAAAATACATTGCACAGAAGTGTTTATCTATTGAGGGGAAATCTAAATTCTGTCAATTGTAAATTCTGAAGAAGTTGAAGAATTATTTAAAACAGCATAATGAACTTAAAGTTCAAACACATTTCTAAGGTAACCACAAGAGCGAGTATAGTGGAACTGATGAAGAAATAACAGCATCAAACCCATGTAAAAATCGTCTTGTATTAAATCATAAATACATTTTGAGTATTTAGAAACAAGGGTGGAAAATATTTAGGAGAATTAATTTGAAAACTGTTAGGTATGGACAGACAGATAACCACATATATCTAGGACTGGAAGAAATGGCATTTGAAAAAGCTAATTTAATTATATGGGACCAAAAATTTAGATTTAAAATGTATACTCTGGATAACATTTACTAAATGATATAATTCTTATTCCCAATGATTGGCCCTTTTAAATGCCGTCTCAAACCTCTATTCAGCAACAACTGCATACCCACTTAATCAGCAATCATTGTTCTCTGAGGCAGGACTTTGTTGTCAAGACAAGCACTGAAACCTTTAAAAAAATTTCAGAACTGGCATAAGAAAAAAGTGATCTTTGTCAAACAAGGACAAATTTATGCAAATCTTTTATAAACATTCACAAACATTTATTTAGCTTTTGAAATGTTGGCCTCATTTGAGAGCATGAAAATGAGGGGGAAGTAGGAAGATGCAAAGGACAGCTTAGAGGCTGGCACACTACATAAATATTCAGAAGGAAGATTATAGGATTCATGTTAGTCTGTCTTAGGTTTCTCCAAAGTCCACATAGAATACCAAAGAACAAAACTAACGAGAAGTAGAGCAGATGTTAGACAATGCAGCAGCCCTCTTTTCCTCTCTCACTTGGCTATACTTGGGCGCTTTCATTTTTTCTTTCAATATGGTTAGGTCATTCAAGGATTCTCCTATAGACTCCGTATTGTGGCTAGAGCTATAAGCTGGACCTCTGTCAGCTTTCCAAAAGTTTCCAATGAAAAGGCATTATGCAAATTATACCTCTCCTACCCTCTTTCAGGAAAAAAGCCTCCAGTATGCAGTCATTGGAGTATTGGAAGTCCCAGCCTTCATTTCTGTATGGTTGTGTTTGCCTTAGGGCCATGCTGCTTGTTTTGACAGTGGATCCCCCTAGATAGTTGGGATTAGTCGAGCTTGTTTAGATAAACTTGAAATCAAGGCCTTCTCTACGTAGACAGCTAGATGTAGCTACTGAGTTTCCAGCTGCCTTCTTCTTTCATCCCAAAACAACTGCAGATTCACAGTAGATATCACAGCCACAGGCTATGTCACATACATAAGTACAAAATTAAAGGCTGCTAAAAGAAGCCTTTGTAAGTCTTAGTGCTAAAATAAGGAATCTGTACTGCATAGTTTAAACAAATTATTCAAGAAGCACGAGTAAGGCATTGCAAAGGATAGTTAACAAGACATGCTCACAAAAGAAAGGCCCTTGTTTACATAAATGGGCAAGATCATGTTTGGTTAATTCCACGTCACCGGCACCCACCATCCAGCGCAAGGGGAAGAAATACTATGCAGCGCAACCCAGTAACTGCTAAAACATTTGAAAACGTCTTGGAATCCTATGTATCCTATAGGAAGAATGCTTATGCCGATACAAGACATGATGCAATAAAATAATTTCACTATCATTTGGGCTTCCGGTCAAATTTGCACAGGAAATAGTTTAAGAACGATCAGATTTTGCCTTGATAAGACACGTTGTAGTCAGACATTGTAACTCGTGTTAAAAAAATCCTAACTGCAAAGTGCTGAAAGGAAAAAGACAAAACAGAACAATAAGCAGCCCCAAACCTAAATAGAAGCCAAAATAGTAATATTTAAAAAGGAAAAAAAAAAAAAAAAGCATAAAATCTGACACTGGTAGCACATTTTGAAATTTTTATAATCCATTTTCATTGTTTCGTACTCTCTCTCTCTCTCTCTCTCTCTTTTACTAGAAGCTAGTGCATTACAATTTTAACATCATAATGTCTTCAGGGTGGGGAGTATATCTTCAGAAACATTTGTACAACAACTACCACAACAGACCTCTGGGTCCTATTGCAACCAAAGAATTAACCACTGATGCACTGTAATAAATCGAAGACTATTAGGCAGAGAGAAGAAACACTCATCAGTTCAAGAAATATTACTGCCTTAATTCTACCTTAAGATAATTTTTGCTTAAAAACAAAAAAAGGAGGAATAATACTCAAAGGTACGAAAGGCTCTGGTAAGGGACAACCCTCCTGAAAAGAGGGAGCACTGCCTCATAATCAGAGACAAGCCTAAAAGTCAAGAACAAGAGTGAGGAAATTCTATTTGTTCCAGGATTTTCCACTTATTTCCTGGAAGACTTGCGAAATCAGGACTTCTGTATCAGTTCTCCCCACTTTCAAATTAAGGAAAGCTTACCTAACCTCATTGTAAAGCTCTTTGAGAACCCAGGAGAAAAAGCTTTTTATGGGATTGCAAGATACTATGACTATGAACTTCATACAGTGTAACCTCTTGGGTCTTCCTCAACTGGTTACCCACAGAGGGGATTTATTAGACTTGAGTTAGTACTTCCCTAGCACAAGTTCTCAGCTCTCAGAAAAGGACGTCTGCAATACTAGAAATGGGCAAACATAAGTCAGCAACTGAACAGACAGATATTCTTGAAAAGCAGAGAGAAAGACAACAGTTTGATTGTGCTACTGCATATAAAGACTTGTGATCCCACAAATTCTGAGAATTGTCAAATGAAGAGGGATTCTAGGGGAGAAGCTTCTAAATACCAAGTGCAATGCTGTCAGATGCAACAAACTAACTACATCTATAGATCTTCCTCAAAAGCCATGCCTTTCAACTGGTATAGCAATGACCAGGTTTATACCACTCTTGTAGCATTTTACAATTACTGTATTTACCTAAATTCAAGATCACTCTGATCTCAAGACAATGTCCCAATAAGCAGATTCCAGGTGTGGAAAATATAGAAACTTGTGATAATTTTCCATGCGTAGAATCTAACTGCTGGAGGGTCGTCTTCAATGCGTCTCCCCCAGAGCTGCAGTGAGGAAGGCACTGGGAGAGAAACAAGCAGCAGCAGCAAGGGGACAGGCCGAGGGGGGCAGGGGTCAAACACACACCCTTGCCTCCATATTACCCTGCCACTTCTCCCCCCCTGCAGTGCCTGTGCCCCACTACTTGACACCCCTATAACCAGCCCCCCTGTGGTGCCTGCACTCCCCCGAGAACCTGCCCCAACCCTCCAGTGCCTGCTCTCCCCCTTCCCCACTACTTGCCTACTCTGCTGCCTGCCCCCCCACACACTTGGCCCTCCCTGCTGATGCTGCTCCCCGGCCACCGTTTCCCTTCACTTGTGGTTCCATCCAGCCCAAGGTCCACCCCACTCCAGCCTCAAGAACAGAGCATGTTGCTGGCTTCCAGCCAGGCAGCAGTGGTTGCAGCAGCAGCAGCCCCAACACTGAGTTGGAGTCACAGCTGGAGCTGGAGTCACCACCACTTGTGTCAGGATGAGATGGGGCTGGAGCCCTGGCTGTGGGTGAGCAGCACGGGAAGGGGGTGCTGGTGGGGGCTGCAGATCTGACCCTGAGCCCAGGTCAGGGCTGGAGCCACAGCAGCTGCCTGCCCCTTCTTTCCCCCTATACTCAAATCCAAGATGGGGGACTTCCCCCCCAACCTTGAGATGGAGAGGGGGAAAAACCTCAACTTGGATTTGACTAAATGCTACACTAAAGAATGAATTTACATAAAAAGGCCTGTGTTATATTTGCTACCTTCACTGTACAGGTAAGCAAACAGACAGCAAAGTTAAGTGTCTCACCCATGGGATAAAATAGCAGATCAAAAATTACAATTCAGGAGCTCCTCAAGAGCTAACATTCAGGAGGAAGGAACAATCTTGTCACTACTTGTCTGAGGGATTCAAGAAAAAAGGAAGAGCTTTCCCACAGGCAAGCCTTCTGGAAATTAGATGATGTCTTTAAACAATGGCATCAAACTCAGGTACTGTTTATCATGCATTTAAAAAATGCTGTGCTGAGGTGAATACTCCACATCTGAAATCATACAGGAACTTTAACGCTTCCCTTCTTTAAACAGAATGCTGCACTGCCTCCGTTTGGTTTGTTCCAGAATTTTAAAGCAATAAACTAAGGAAAACTTTCGATTGTGTTTCAAAGTGTGTGTTCCTACTTTGCTGGATTGCAATAACAGGGC